>NW_019211458.1:29235294-29373195 GCF_002443255.2 Varroa destructor | reverse complement strand
TAAAAATATACATCTGTTAGGGTCAGTTCAGCTTGTAGTTTATTTATTATTATTTATTATTATATATTATTTTTTTTATTATTTTATTTTATTTATTATTTAATTATATATATATATTATATATATATATTATCCTAACAGATGTATATAGATATATATATCTATATACATATATATGTTTATAGATATACATACATCAGCTCCGACGGTTGTTTGTACTTTCGGTAATGTGCGATTTCGGATCTAGCCGCTCCAGTTGGAGAATGGCCACACTACTCCGATTAAAAGTAATTTGACAAATCTGAAATCTCCTCTATATAATAATGTTTGAACTCATCCTACAGTAGAAACCACCTCTTGCAATAATGTGATTTCTTGACCCTATCACTGAAAGTCGGACCAAAGGCCGCTTGTTTTAAAACTTAATAAAAAAGTAAAAACAGAGCTGTTGCCATTTCCTGGAATAACTTTGCTGGATGGATGTATCGTGTTGCAAAGACAAACCATTTGTTTTTGCCTTTATATTTACTTGAAAGAATGTAATCAAATTGTAGGAAAGTCGATGTTTTGAAACCGGGGTACTCGTGAATGTTTTCGCGTTTATCATAACTGATTTTATAGGTTAGTCATATTCACAATGTGAATCCAATGGATCGTCCACTTACTGGGTGGTATCTACAGTTACATACTTCCTTTATTGAAGATAAACATAGCGAACCAGTTGTGGCCGCGACGTTTGAAACTATGTATCTTTTGACGAGACTAGTAGGACGAAGTAAAATTTAGCGGAACCAACATATCCTAATGCTGAAACTAAATATAAGCACTTACATGTGTTGAATGTCAACTTGTCGTTTCATAAATCTTTACCTTCTGTAATATATACGGTAGAAGAATTATGGTGGGCATGATAAAGGCTTAAATATTTGAGTGTGGAAAAAGAAATATTATGTATATATAATAGAAATTTTTAAATCGTATCACTTCTGGCTGCCACACCATCCCTGTTGAGTTTAATAACTGCACTGACAGCTTTTTTGCCTATTCTGATTAATTTTTGATGTAGTGGGCCGTTTGTGTGCTTGGCTATACAATAGTACTGAACCTCGTCAAACGGACAGTTTCCCGACGTTCCCTAAATTTCGCGCTCAACTCAAACTAGATTGCGACGATCGCGCTACCGCCACCCTTCAGTGGACTCCCAACGCATCAACACCCGATATGGTGTACTATCAGGTACCTAATAAGCCAATGGACACTAGTAACCATAGTACTCCTACCAAACCGACCACTGAAGATTTCAAGTACGAGTTTGCTTCTCGAGCATTACGGTCAGAAACATGCACTTGATCTTACTCGGCAAATTGAATTCTAGGAATTCAGCTTGAAAGTTTGTATGCGCGCCTGATATAAACAAATTTAGTTGCCCAGCTTCCATTGCAATTCTAACAATTTCGGTGGCGGCTGTGCAAGTAAACTTAATATTACTCTTGTTGTTGTTGTTGCGGTCATTGTTATTTTTGCGTCTTTCAGAGCTATAGCACTGGCAATATGGGCTGGAAAATCTTTCTTCTTGATGAATTTTCGGCAGGTTCCTAGTGAAGTAGGCGGATGTTAAAGCGAAGTGTGTCGAAGATGTTTGTGGCCATCGCTTCTGCGTCTATTTGGCACTTCTCCAATGTTGCTAGATGCTGTCAACAATGCGTGCCCTACACAAACTGTTCAAACTGCCATTGTATATAGCGAAAAGAAATAAATTATGTTCGTTAAAGGAATGGCTCCTGTTTTGGGTAGATATCCGCGAGAGTGATGATAATGAACATAAGTAAGGTAACATTCGACGTTGTATAACCTGTAACCTACAACAACAAAGAAACAAAAACAACAAAAGTTTCTTTATTGAGGACTATGAAATAGATGGGGAGTCCAGTATATAACAGATGCGATATATGCGGTAGAACACATGCAAAGTAGATAAGTTTAGTGCTTAGGTAAAAGCGAGATCCACTTTTCCGAAAATTTGACAACAGTTTTATGTAGCACAGGGGATTGCAATGGGTTTTAAATATTTCCTTTTTACTTACTCGAACAAAAATACTGCGCACTAACGAAACAACGTGTTGCCGCACATACTGATCATTTATTAAACTTGGCGTTCAGGCACAGAAGTCTCACGTAATTGCGTTGCAGGAGAGCCCGCTAAATCTAACAGTTCGTCTTGGCAGAATATTCTTTTCTGGATATGATATCTCCAATAATACAAAACCCGGCGGGACTAATGGTGTTACTGTGTAACTGTAAAGATATAAATTTATTTAACTATGATCAAGAATTTAGGAATTTTTAATGATTTCGATTTAAATGACGAACTATGAAGGAATTATTAGGGAAATCAACATAAAATATTAAGTAAATGTTAATTATTTTTATCGTTATATTATAAGTTCAAAAAAATTAAAACAAGAAAAATAAAAAATAAGAAAATAAAAAGAAAAAAGTTAAATTTAATTAGCAAGTAAAGTGGTTTTATATAACTGTTTTAAGCGCTGTATTTTTTTAGAGCCCACTAAAAACAAAATTCACAAGAAGAGGTTTCTCTCTTCAAATTGAAAAAAAAATTGTCTTTGAGCTAAAAACATTTCTGAGCTTCGATGCGACCAGAAAAATGTTCAGTATACTATTTTCTAGGTCTCTATTAGTACCCAAAACAATTTAGCATTGGTTATTGTGAAAAAATGCCTATTTGATTAATTATTTATTTGTTTTTATTATTTTCTATTTATCCATTTCAAACCGTGTAATTGTTGAATGATTGAAAGTATTGAATTAAGTGGAATCAAATGCCTTTACGTTCTTTTGGTTACAAAATGTTTAGTCTTGTTCCTTCTGGGAGGCGGACTTTTTGAAAACATTTTCGTTGTTTCATATCAGGTATATTAAATACTACAGCTAAAACAACCACTGCTGTGTTCTTTAATGAACATTTTTAAGGAGCCAGGTCAAATGAGCATCAGTTCATGTTTTCGTCCGCGACCGGACGGTCTATATGCTTTTTCTTACACCCATGCTTACGAATGTTTAAAACTGACATTTTGATCAATGAATGAATACGTTTGGAAAGATTTAAAAGCGGTATCGTTATTAGTTTTGTCGTCAATCTTAAATAAATGCTGTTTTCGATTCAGTTTGTGTACAGAATTGTAGTGTATACTTATATGTATACATACATACATATACGAACTGTTGCGCGTTTAACAAAACCCTGCTCTAGATTGACAGCATATATAGGCTTAGTGAAAATCCTACAGCATTGTTACAATAACTTGTTTATTTCGAAGTTCGGACCTTACATTTATTCATATAGGATATATAATTAGTTTTGGTTAACGTCACTGTCGGTACTCATAGCCAAGCCTTTTCTTGCAATCTTGCCATTACCTTGCAACCTATGCTTTTTCGTATTAACAAGCATATATGTTAGAAACGGGGTACTGGCAAAAGTTGAGACTCTGGAAACAACGCTTTTTTGTGGATAATAATAATATCTGCAACGCGACTCTGTTTAACCTTAAACAACTTCATAATCTCTATAAAGTTGTCATCGCTGTAGGATCCGCTCAAAGCCAAGAGCTATGTCTTAACGCACAGAAATGATTATCCCGTAGATTCGAATAAAATACGGCATAAACATCGCATTAAACGAAGAAACTGCTGAGATGAAATCTTCTATTGCCACGTCATTTTTTCCAGTGGCATGCCAACATATCAGAGAATGATTGACATTTATGTTGTAATTTAAATGCTCGAGTTCGACGTCGGCTGTTTTTTTAAACGCCTGGCGCCTTTTATCGATTAATAAACCGTGCTTCACGCCCGGTTTCCTACGTAGGTCATTCAACCGAATGTCCTTAATTTTACTAGGCCAACCCGTTACCACTATCACATCAATGAAATATAAAATTTATGCGACTGGCTATGATTTGAATCTTAGAAAATCAAAATCATACGCCCAAGTTGATAATTACTAGACGGGAACAGATCTAACCGAGGAACAGTGACGCTGGGAAGAATACTCATATGCCATGCTGTTATGCTTAAACGTCCTAAGAATGCTGCTATCAAAAGAGCATGTGAAGATCAAAGTACCGTAGGAACTGTTCTAAAAATAGACATGCTCAAATACATGGGTAGACCAATACGAAATAATGATAAGGAATTGTAATTTTTATTGTTCGCACAGAGCCAGCCAGAGGCAAATACGGTGGTATAGAGCGTCTGACGCTATATTGCTGCTTTCCGGCAAGTATAAAAGCGAAGTTGACGACTTGGAGGAATTTGAGCTATGACAAACGAAAAACTCAATTGTATCTTTTTGAACCTCAACACAGAGCACAGGTATATATAAAAACGTCAGGCCCCCATATAATAAAAGTTCCAAGCATTTACTTCACTTATATTTTAGATTCGAGCACGCGACTAACTGGCTAATCATTTCAACGTGTCTCTTTTTTTTTGAGAAGGCACTAACAAAGATTTCTTTATTGCGAAGAAAAGGCTTCTTTTTTGCCAAAAGTTGGAATTAGCATAAAGAAATGTCCTATAGTGTGGCTCATAGAAAAGCAATAGTTTTCGAAAATATACATTTACACGCAAGTTTACCATAAATAAATTACATTTATTTAATCGAACTTTATAAACGAATTTCTTTTCTCTTTTTTTTTTATAGAGCATGCTGAGGAGTTTGTCCGAGCGTAGTGATATTAAACAAAAATGCAGATGCCTGCATAATCATACTCTAGGCAATATAGAACTGATCTAATAATATTTTATTATTTACACGTTTATTATATGGAGACCATCCCGATGTTAGCTCTAACCATTTTTGCCTTGTGATTATAAATGACATGCTTGGACATGTATATATATTTTAGGAGACTTTTCCTGTACTTTACCACTGCTAAATGCCATTAGTTACTCGATCCCAACAGTAGTACATTGCGATATTCAAATTTTATATAGCTGAAGGGTACATATAATATCTATAGGCTAGTGCACGTCAATGCACTAGCCTATAGATGCCTAGTCCATTTAATGAATTAAAATTACATCGTAGATTCTAACTTTATAATGAAACAGGGCGCATTCTTGGGAGACGTGTTGATAAAGGAAGCTAACCATGTTACATAATCTTTTAGTTTGTTGTTAATAAGAACGTGCTCTTTCATACCAGATTATTATTAAATTAACATGGTATTACACAGACGGAGACGCTGCACATTTGAAATAGGTTAGCCATAGACTCTTCAGTACTTGTTTAGAGGTTATTCCTTCATAAGGGCCATTTCATCTGACGTGAATTTATGAGCAGTGCTTAGCGCATTCGTGCTATGAAGGACATTTAGAAATGGCTACATATCTACGTAATTTTTATGGGTAAATGTATCTTCTTTTATATGTGTTTTGAGCTAAAATACTATTTGTATAGCTCTCTTAACATTATTTTCGTACAAATCTGAACTAGACCGAGATTTCAACTGAATCCGATATCTTTTTTCTTTGCAGCAATTTATCTTTTATTTTTAATTTAATTCATTTAGTCAGGCGGATCCACACTTTGTTAGAAGTGTACCCATGCACAGTGCGTGCACTGGTTTATCCGTAGGCCACTCCTTAAATTCATTTTCTCGTTGAGTTGTCTTAAGGCCATTTTGTTGTTCACTGCTCAAAAAACGTTCTTGGCTTCTTTTTTTAATACAGCGCACTTTAGCACCTGGTAATTAACGTCTATCTTGTCCTGAATGGTACACTTCGATTTTGCCACTGCCACTGATAGTGAGCTGCCGGCATTAGGCACCTCTACAAAGTAAATTTAGACCACAGGGTTAAAATAAACACAATGAAACTTTGGATGATCTGCCAAAGCTAAAAATCTGAGAGATGCACCTCACCAAAAGGTCACAATTCGGGGTTAGGGGAGCAACGAAGATACATAGTCGTGGACCGAAGGTCTTCACTGAAATGTTCCTCCTAACCGGCATTTTTCCCTGCTCCGGACACCAAGTCCTTGGTAGCTGTACGTATTTCTTTTTTATGAGGCGAGTAGTTTAAGGCAACATTAAGGACTACTTTCTCGTTAAGCTTGGTTGATAGTATCTGTTCATCGCGCGTGTGCTGAAAGGACCTCGACAGGTGTGCTGTGTTACCAAGTATACGAACACAAATTCTTTCTTCATTTAACTTATTGAGGTTGTCAAACATTTCGCGGAGTCGTCTTTCTGCCAGTATCATCAGTGTGTGGATTTCTTTCCGGCTCTTTCTGAAGTTCTTTATCGAAAATGCGTACGTTGTCACTCCAAAGATGTTGAACTCGTGATAAGAAAACAAAACTCGTGATGGCTTAGTTAGGTTTTTGAAATCCATGCGAGTGTCCTTCAGATGTCTTTTTTATGTTGTCTTGCGAAGTTTCGATTTCCATCCATAACTAGAGCTAGGTAATGGCCCAAACGACCCTGTTAAATCACGTATAGTGCAATCTTTTCAGACCAGGATAATTTAAATTTATGTAACAATTGAGTTACTTCGTCACGCTTCGTTGTGTTATCCTTTGCGTTCCATTCGTAGATAGCTGACTTTGTCCAGCGAGAATGACGATAACTAGCAAAGTCTCGAAAAGATGATCTGGCAAGCTCAGTGGAATTAGCTAGCTCTATTAGCAAATAATTGTGTCAACACAGATAAAAGATTAGTAGCTTTTTAAGTTTGACTAAAAGCACAAATTAAACATTGCCAAGGTCTTTCCTAAAGAACATAGCTGCAGCATCTGTTTTCGATTATTTTTTTAAACGCCTGTTTCGTTGCGACATGATGTAAACTTCTCAATCGAATTTGTATCGAAACACAGGCCATCATTGGTAGTCACCTACTATTGAAGTAGCGCTTTTCTGCTAGGAATGGAGTTCCGCTTAACGCCCTGATTTTATAAAACAATTATGATTGTAACTTACTTGGGTCGTTCGGAGGCTATGTATTTTTGCGTATGTACGTGCACTTCAAGATTGTTTAATTTAAATAAGTGATACTCTATACTAATGACAATAGCAATGATAATGCTAACATAGGAAAAATGTCAACGTAGAAAAAGGGTGATGCAATTTTGCTTGATTTGGGTAACGTTTGCAGGATACTGTTTTAACTGTAATTTTTTGCAAAAATGCTTTTCTATACGTTCGTACATAATGTAGTGCAAACGTGGAGATATGTCTAGGCAGTTTCTGGACTTATGGCGGTGAAACAACAACCGCTACACAATTATGGGTTGTTTATAACCCACTGTCGGTCCCCGCTTACGAATATTGCCTATTCCCAACGACTCCCGTCAGTTTCATCGAAGAGGCCGCGCGCGGTTATGGATGTATTACACCTTTTCTTCGTCCACGGAAATTTCGGAAATTGTTTCATTTTTGTACCACTCTATGTTTCAATAAGATTGGTTGCTTCAAGTTTTAGACGCCTTATGATTGAGACGGTTGAAATGCTTAGCATAACTATACACGAAGTCAGTGGCAGTGTTATAAAGTTAAGTATATCTAATTAAGTTCGGCCAATTTTAAAGAATGTTAATAAAATGCAGTGCAATTACAAAGCAAACTCGCGTTTTAAGTACATACAAAATAACGCTCTAAAAAGTGTTCCTACCATGATTAGACAAGATCCATTTCAGAAGGATCTAAAATGTACAGTCCTGTTTTATCATAAGATGGAGATCTCTAATGTCCGCATTTTTTTTGAGACAGATAGCCCAATGTATTGACCTTCTTTACCATGCTATTTAACGTGTAAAATTTAAACCCGTATGCACGGAAGTCCTTTACATGTACAGGGTAACATGTCTAAATGGAGAATTTTTCTGATGTTTTATTTCCAAGACTGTTTACGAACAAAACAGACGTTTCAACGAAATGTTTTTATGTGTTAGAAAAGTTATCCTTAACGGTCATCCTTAATCAGTATCGTCACCATCTACCGCGCATACAGCTTCGCCAGGACTGAAATAGCTAGATGTTTACAAAATACTCTTCCTTTAATCCGCAAATAATTTTTTAATTTCAAACGTGCGTTAAGTGATATTAGTAGAAGTAAGCTCGTTAAAGTACTTATATACAAAAAATGTTGGCTAATAATGAAGTTCCAAAAACGTATAGGTTTAAAATGACCAAAGTATTTTGAAGATCCAAAAAGATGTAAAACCCTTACTTACTTAAATGTCCTGGTTGACAATTTCTGGTGACAAGTCCTGGTGACAAGGCAGCTGTTATATATATATATATATATATATATAGATGTTAATCAATTTCGATAAAATTCTTAAGTCCTTTAAATATAAGCTTTTTTGAAAATCCGTCTCGGAATCTTCAGAAGCCGCAGAGAAACTGATAGTAACGTAAAATATCATATTATTTGACACAACCTTTGTTAACTAATCCAAGTTAAATTAATAAGCACACAAAAGCTTTTCAGTATGGGCAGTAATTAAAGCGCTTGTTGGTCACTTTCTATAAAAAGGCATATCCTTGATAGCGCGATTAACGTGTTTATCTGTGAAGCTTCAGGCCATATGGTAGTCAAGGTTAGAAGGCGAGCGTAGATATATTGCGTTCTGTGTTGGAACCCAGGCGTCTTACGTAACGCCGAACGACTTGAATAAAACACCAAGAAACGTTTTCTGGCCTTAGAAGGTGCAGTAATTTAAACTCCTAATTTCATTTAATTATAAGGTCCTTGATAATGTCATTGCCAGATGAAGTTGCGTACTATGATTCTGTAACCAAGCGCTTCTTTACAACGATCTCTAATTAATTTTACTTTTTTGTTTTGGATAGTTTAAGATTTACCTGCTATTTGATTTTTGCTTGTCTAAGAAACAATAATAATAATGGTTGAAATAAAATTCTATCATGTAATTGCTGCTTCTGGTGCGCTGTTATAAATACTCCTGTTTCACTAGGATAAAGAACACACCATTTTAAACGTTAGCCGACTATCTAACAGTATCTAGCGCGTGAACCACTAGGAAGAGCACTAACTCAGGTCTAGAAGGCGTTAGATGATTATAACGAATGGAGGTTGTCAATCTAATTCAACGCCATCAGTCCAGCCGCGGCATTAGTAGCTATATAGGAGGTCTGCCTAAAGTTTATGTTCCTGTAAAACGCTTAAAAAGCCAATGCATTATATAACTTATTGGCATTAAATAGGCTTAGCTTTCGGATACACCTTTTCCATGAGAATTAGCTTAGTTCGATACATGTGTAGCGGCTCGACCTCGAAAGTATATGCGCCTTTGAAACAACCTCCATCGCTTAATGAGCTAGCGTAGTAAACAAGTGGAACCTGCAATAAATATACAATTTCAGGTAAAAAGCAAAACATATCGATACATGTTGTCGTACTCCTCATTAGCGATATCAGTGCTGGATCCCGCAATGAATTGTTCTGGTGGCGCTGCTTCGATGCCTCGGCTTAGAATAACTCGTCAATTTATCTCGTATTGGTCTACACCTTTTAGCTCAGCTGCCATCGAATACACATAATATTGGTTAAACCCTGTCTTAGATGTGTGACTAGATAGACTCTAAAGATACCCTACTTATTAATTAGCCTTGTCCCCTTCAGTGACACAGAATGTATACGAAATATGTTTAATTTAATAATAAACACGCGTAGATAGTATATCCCTGGCAGTCACACATTTGAAAGCATCTTTGCTTTACACTGGCATTATATTTTAGGCGGAGTATTGATGCTAAATAATTTCAAGCCTCTGCAAAAAACAAATGGAATCGATTATTGGCTTAGTCGTTCGCGCTGCAAATAACCGCTACTTTTTTATTTAATGCAAACTGCGAAAAGTTGTTTGTGAAATTCAGTATAGAAACTAGAGTATTACATTCAAGCGTTTTTTCATGTTATACATATGTGATTTAGTGCATATATTTTCGACGCGTCACACATGTTATTGTTTTTTTACAAGTCTCACCACTTCGAATATTAAGTCCAGTACTGCTGTTAAGTATTCCTTCAAATGGTTGAGCCCTTCTAGCACGAAACGAAGTGCGACTGCGTCCGGGTTCTAACCTAGATTACCACGTTTTCCTGGAACTAGTAGGCAAACACTCTATCACTATACCATCACAAAGACAACCGAGTACTCTAATGATGCCTCTGGTGTACGTGTTTGAATATATACATAATTGTCTGAATTTAGAACTCAGTCTTCGAGTCCAACACCGTAGAATTTTATTTAGTAAAAAAAAAATTTTTGCGCTTAAATATTGACATATCTAATGAAAACGTTTAAATGATAAAAGTATCGCCAGTGTATATTGTCTTAGCTAAGTACAGTAATATTTGTAAAATATTTTTTCTCAATTTTTGCTTGAGTACTGCGATCTTAATTTTGTTATAATAGTCAGACGTCGTCATCTTCAAATGTACAATAAATAACAATAATTATTATTTTTACTAGCAATTGTTTACTCTCATCAAGAAGTAAAGCCCTGAATACGATACAATCGATTTGTATATTTTAATTATGTTTAATCCTTTATCTAAAGTAGAAGAAGAGCTGTGATCTAACCTACATCTAGGTAGCCGTCCTCAGAATATTATTTGCTGTACGAGTAAGAAACATTGGTTAACAATTTACAAAATATTTATTTACACAAAATCCCTGATTAGTATGAGCGACTTTTAGTAACCCTGATTTTCTATAATATATCAGTCGTAAATTATTCAGCTACTTATATTTAAGACTTAATAAGTACCTCACAGCTATTAAGTCTTAAGGGTCTCTAGCTGTGCACATGCTTCAGCTTGGTTAGTTTTATTATTGTTATTACGATTAATGTTGAAACGAATCGATCTGTATACCAACGAAACTTATGATAAGTTTCTGACATCGGATAGGGTGACCGGCGAGGTATAAAATGATACTATTCCCGATGAAGTTCGGTAGTTTGCTTTTTTTGTTATTTTAATCACATAGACATGTGTTACATGATGTGACGCTATCCACGGAATTCTGCAAATTTTTGCGGACGGCACATAAGCGATTTACGTTCACACACTGTGACTCCGCTATCCATTTATCTATACGTATTAACTTTTCCAACATTCGAACGCAAATTGCAAAACAAATTATTGCTTGTAAATTTTGCATCGTTTCATGCCTTTTGATTTGTTATTATATATGCCATTGTTCCATCTACTAGCAAAGCAGAATAGAAAACATATAGGTACACACATTTAGAATTACGACTCCCAACTAATTTGTGTGACGCAATGGTATAATTAGATGAACAGCAGAACTTTTTTATGGTGCCAATGTAAGTTGAAGTCGCCACTATTTTAGGTACTGCTAAAAAGCAAATTAAAACACAATCAGATATAGTATATGTATATATATTTATATTTATTTTATACACAATACAATAACATTGATTTTATTATTACTTCATTGCATCTTGGTGTGGCACACGTAGAGTGAACGAACCGGTCTAAAAAATAATTTGTTAATATTTGACACTACAGTATACCTCTCGCACACGGTTCACATAAAATTAAAATATTTTCTCGGCTCGATAATCTCCTTGAGAAGTTCATCGTTTGCGCACTTTCCTTAACTGTACATTCACTAAGAAATCAATATAGTTAAACGACATTGTCGCCAGTCCATACTTGTTGGATGGTGTTACCTAAGGAAGCGTCTTTTAGTCGTTGTACTCTGCGCTGTTCAATAAACTCGTCAAACTCCGATACTCCGGATGTTTTCGCTGCACAGGTACCGAAGTCCTCCGCTTCGATTAGCGACGTCGATTTTTTCCCGCCCATTTCACTATATCCTGTACAGCCGATAATTCTTCGAGCTTGCCATTGATAGTGCAGTATCGCAGCTAGAAATTGCCAAAAAGTAAGTTCTGGCCATAATGACGGAATGAACTCGACCACAGTAAAACCCGTCTGCCACAATAGAAAATCCGATAGTCGAACTTCACCGGAGGTCCGCACCAAAAGGTCTGGGTCAGGCGAGTCACGTGAATACATTGCTGACGATAAGAGCGCTTCACTGAAATGTCGTACTTTAACAATGCCTTTGTTCGCGCCTGCAACCAGATTTTCAATTGCAGTACACATCTCCTCCCGAGACGTATAACTCAGTCCAATATTAAGAAAGTATTTCGTGTTATGCTGGGTTACTAGTGTGAGTTCCGCGCACACCTGCTGAAGTGACACGGGCAGATAGGTAGTGTTGCCAAGCACTCGGATTCGGACGCCTTCGTCTTCTAACTGTTTTCGATCTTCAAGAATTTCACGGAACTTGTTTTCTGCTAGATTCATTAACGCATCCACTTCTTTTTGATTTCGTTTGAAATTTTCTATAGAGAATGCGTATACCGTCACCTCAGTGATGCCAAGCTGACGACACCAAAACAACACTTCCGACAACTTATTAAAGCCTTCATTGTGACCTTCAATTGCTGTTTTTTTATGCAGTTTGGCATATCTACGATTGCCGTCCATAATGACCGCTAAGTGCTTAGGTATACGGCCCTGCCGCAGAACGCGGGCCGTAATCGATTCTAACCACGACAATTCGTACTGACGCAACAGCCCATCCTTTGAAGTTTTTTTCTTCTCCATAGTCGACACTTCCAACATCTGTGATCCAACGCCGCCTCCAGAGTCCGGCATCAAGCTCAGCGCGCCTTACTTGGCACTGTGTTGACTAGCTAACAAACTGATAACCGCTCCGGTTAGCTGTCGTGTCACCTGCACATAGCATCTGCAATAATCGGCGATTCCTAGAAAACACTCCACAGCATCGCATGCCACAATGGAACGTCTGCAGCCGAATCATATACTCATACTAGTTTAATCAGAGGCTGCGGGTAATCGGCGGGTCCACATGACGTGTATCACCCTCGCAGCCCCGGAACAGCGCGACTCGCCGGCACTTCCGTTAATTAGAAAGAAGCGCACGGAAGCAAGTGACTTTGCCCAGGTTCACTTCTTTGGGACAACCTATTTTC
Organism: Varroa destructor; assembly: GCF_002443255.2. Taxonomy (NCBI): domain Eukaryota; kingdom Metazoa; phylum Arthropoda; class Arachnida; order Mesostigmata; family Varroidae; genus Varroa; species Varroa destructor. The sequence goes on along the minus strand of NW_019211458.1, from coordinate 29,360,107 downwards.
GCTCAAATTTTGCAGAAATCTACCGAGACACTGCCTATAATCCGCACTCATTTCTTTATCAAGGTCAAGGTTCTAGCAGTAGAAAATCGTCGCTAATTATTTTTGTTGGCAGAAGTCGAAATCGGCCATCTTTAACAGTTTGTGAAGTCGTACTGTGTCGTGCACTTTGGCCGGTCACTTGCTTGTGAAATCAACTTAGCTGTGACGTCTCTTGTTAATTTTCTGCATTTCAAGTATTTTCCCACATCGAACGGGTGCGTCGAATCGTAAGTTCGACTAGGGGCTACATTTTAATCAGTTTACGGCGCAAAGTTATCTTAATCCAATGTCGTTGTTGTTAGTTTACGCAAGTCGCGCACCCACGTGCGATCAGCATTTTTTGTTCCTTTATTAAAATTGAGTTCAATTGCTTCTTGTTAAGAATCGGTTGTCTTGAACGAGTTGAGAGAATAGGTTGTTACAAAACAATTTCAAATAAGTTTTGTGATGTTGATGATTAAACAATGCACACTGATTTCGACGGGACGCGGTCAGCGCCTTTGTACGCGCGGGTGGTGCCGGCTTTTCAATTGTTCGACCGCTAAGCTATAGAGCCATTACTTAAGCCAGATACAGATAACACTAGAAAAATAACACTATTTTTCTAATAAGACACTCACTCATGCTCTACGGTTGTTTCGTTTTTCCTAAATTTTAATAGTATTAACTCAACATGGCGGCCGCGCAGATTTTTAACACTTTGGGTAAACTCGGTATCGGTCTTACTGTCGCTGGAGGAATTGTAAACAGTGCCCTCTACAATGGTAAGTTTAGAACTTACACCATTGACACCGTTGTTTCATGACAACAAGTATGGTTTAGGCAAAAATGTCTGCTTCTATTCAGTAATAGATGTCAGAGCAACGATAAGTTTCGTATTGCTGATCGACCTATTATTTGGACACGATTCTATAGTAAACAATACAATGAGTCATTGCTTGAGCAGTGTCACTGCAGGATCGTTGTTCCAGTGATACGCTCAAATCGTGAAATAAATTTGATCAACACTAATGTGCAAAATGCATCTTTGAAGAATAACTGTTCATCGTATCGATCGTCGTCGGCGCATAAGGGTGGTTTATTACGCGGATTTTCACGAGACTAATGCTATCTCTGACTTGATGTGGCCTCACTCCATACATCAGCTTTGTGTCTGTGAAACACACTGGACTTATTAACTAATGGTTCAATATACATTTGGGAAAGTTCAGCTAATCATTTTCTGTATGTGCAATGGCTTGTATGTTTCATACGACCATTTGTGAGAGTGACTGGTTACTATGCTTCACTATACGAAGACATGCTTCCTCAACATTTTTCGACGTTATATTTTGCTGTTTATGATGCTGGCATTTAATCTAATGAGATCTAAGCAATCGTCGGTTTCTCTGTAAACTATATTCCTGCTTCCTGCAACAAAGATAGAAAAAAAGCTCAAAATCGGGATCCTACGTCTACTGCCAGTCCTCGCGATATGTGTACCTTGAATTATCTTTCGTTTTATCCGTTTATCTTCCGAAAACTGATGAGCACCACACACAGTCTTGTTATAAACCTGACGGGAAAAGATGTTTTTTAAGTAAGAAGAAATGCTAACAATACCAAGTTTACATGTATTGAAAATGCATAGCTATAAAATAGCGTTCGGGTGCGCGCACCCGTAGCTTCTCTAGAAGTTTGTTGTAAGTCTTAAAATTCGAAGATCGTAAGGCGCACTTGGTCAACAGTCGGCCAGGGCAAAAACATTAGTTGGATTTTATGCGACTTATCGTATCTATCGCAAAAACCAGCGAACACAAGTCACAAAGACGTCAATGTGCCTGCTAATACCTGTAAATCAAATCAGATCGCAATACCGTGATTTCAGTGATTCTAGCGCGTTACACCAGAACTAGTTCGCCAGTCAGCAGTTATCGTTCAATTCGTGTTTTCAGTCGACGGGGGGCACCGAGCCGTTATCTTCGATCGCTTCACAGGCGTGAAAAACTTTGTCGTTGGCGAAGGCACTCATTTTCTCATCCCGTGGGTGCAGAGGCCAATTATCTACGATGTGCGTTCACAGCCGCGAAACGTGCCCGTTCTTACCGGATCGAAAGATTTGCAGACTGTAAGCATTACATTGCGTATTCTCTATAGGCCAGCTGCTGAGTCTTTGCCAAAGATTTATACTACTCTCGGCGTTGACTACGATGAGAGGGTTTTACCGTCGATTACTACCGAAGTTCTAAAGGCTGTAGTGGCACAATTCGACGCTTCGGAAATGATCACCCAACGAGAGATGGTCAGCCAACGCGTCTCCGAGGATTTGGTCGAGCGAGCCGCACAATTCGGTCTTATCCTCGATGACATCTCAATCGTATGTTTCTAAGTGCATCACCATGTTAAATAGTGGTTTTATTGTTTGATGAGTGTTAGGCAAACAAAGGCAACCGTTTGAACCAAGTAAAATTCAACCTTGCTTTTGAACACGACTGTTCAGTACAGAGCTGATATTAGAAAATGACCACCTTTTGAGGGTCAAAACTTAGTTAAAACGTTGTCACTTAGGAAAAAACTATTTAGGGGTTGGATGCTATTTATCTTCGTATTTATATAAACTGCCGTTATCTCGCACTTTATGTTAAAGAACACCTATGTGAAGCAAAACGCTAGGGCATGTTTATTTTAACATTATTTTGTATCGACCCAACAGTAACAGATTATTACATAGCAACTTTATGTATGTTTCCATAAAAAGGTGTTCATGTATGACGCACACTTAAAGTAAAAGTATTAATCAGGGCAATCAAAACGCCATTTGAGCGGCATAATTAATTTTTCCCGAGCTTTCCTGCTTTTTCATAGGCGCGATTAACAGCAATTGTTGGTCTTTCTGTGCATGTATGATGAGTTATTTAGCTTTTTCATATTAGGCAATTCATAACGTACGAGAGACAATAAGCAATACAACTTGGTTAGGTTAGGCCGAGCAAGCCATGTCAAGATAAATTGTTCACTTTCTGTGTAGGAAATGGACTAGAACTGCTTGTTTTCATATACTCAACGATCTAAACGTATATTTCATAACTATGCTAAGATGAGCTTTATTTATTGCTACTGTCGGCTGAGTAGACACATTTGACATTTGGACGGGAGTTTACCGCCGCCGTCGAATTAAAACAGGTCGCCCAGCAGGAAGCCGAGAGGGCTCGTTTTCTCGTCGAAAAGGCCGAGCAGCAGAAGAAAGCCGCTGTCATCTCGGCCGAAGGTGAATCTCAGGCCGCTTCTCTGCTCGCTAAGGTAAATCGTTCTACACACGTATTTTTTACAGTTACGAATAAACAGGTAATCGAATGGGACCGGATAAGTAGCCTGGTTGTGGAATTACGGCATCGTCAAAAGTTGTCAGTATTTCAAACCTCGGTTGGATAGTTCATTTGAACATGCTGGGCATGCTAGGTTTGTACAACGAGAAAAAGAGGAGGCAAAAATCCGTAAAAAGAGATTTTCAGTGGAACTATAACTGTGGTTTGAGTTCATTCCTCTATCTTAATAATAATGCTATACTACAATTATCTCATATGATGCATTTAGAAGTTTATTATTTTATTACTTTAGTAATAATACTATAGTTTGTTTGGTTACTTTGAAAAATTACAAAGTGTATATACGATATCTATTCTGATAGGTTTTTCGTGTTTTCTCCTTGTTTTCCGTCACAGGCCTTTGGTGATGCCGGTGACGCCCTCGTTGAAATTCGTCGTCTAGAGGCCGCCGAAGATATTGCTATGCAGCTAAGTCGGTCACGCAACGTTGCTTATTTACCACATGGGCAAAATATATTGTTGAGTCTTCCAACGGGCAATTAGATTAAGCAAACCGATAAAACAAGATATCGAAACGTAACATGCGTTTAATAGAGGCCGGCCCGTTGCAAGCCGCAGTTCTATTTTGTGGCATACGACGGCGCTGCCGTTAGCTATTACTATTCTTATTAATGCCGCTAATATTATTGAATTGCTTATATTTCTATTGTTTTATTAGTAATACACAATCACTATAGTATTATCGCTGCGTGCAGCATCGCATGTCAAAAGTTTCGGTAAATTAATTTCATTGGTGTCATGCTTTCTAATGCGGTGCACATGTCTCATTTCACAGAACTTACGCGTGTTCTTTCCCTTTTGGTATATAGAAAAAAATCTAGTTGGCAAATCTAGCCACAGTAATTGTTGTATATGAGAAAGGAACTTGCTCGGGCACGCCCGGAGTGAATGGTGATTTTGACGAGGTGTGCTAAAAGTATAGAAAATTAACATTACGGAAATGTGAGGACACGTCTAAAAAAATGAGCTGAAGAAGTTATACATAGCTGCACAAGCACGCAATTTGTTCATGGAGCAAAGGGATGCAAAATACCAGACGAAAAGCAGAGGAAAAATACCATGTGTTTTTACGAGAATAAATGGGATTTTATTTTACAAGCAGTTGCATGATCATTTAACAAATACATAGCTATAGCATGGCTCGTCATTATTGTCGTCGTTTAGACTTAGTTTACAGGTGGTAGATGGTGGCTCGAAATAGCTCAGTTCCTGGTTTTAGAAATTTATAAAAACATATCCTGATATCATATATCAACGAAACCCGGCGGAAAATATGGGCAATCTGGAGTTCTCCTGGTAATCTACAAAAAAGAAAAACCAGCAGAGAAGTATATAATTCGCTGACGAGCTATTTGTCGGTTGAACATTTGTTTATAAATTGTATCCCGCAATTATTATCGTCGTTCCATTAAAAACAATGTTTGGTACTGTGCCTAAAAAACCTAACAAAGTGTAACAGTTCTATCGCTGCTTGCCTGGTTTTAATACGTGAAAACTGATAACCTAGCTTCGGATGCTGAAAATTAGTTGGTTGGAATGTTTGATTTGTCAAATATATATATATATATATATATATATATATATATATATATGTTTTGATTCCAAATTGTGTAAAGGACTTCCAATTCTTTTCGGCGAACATGCATTTGATAACGTCATGTGAGGAAAACATGTTCACATTTATCAGACGAGCGTAATAAAATACATGTGGATAAACATGCTGTGAATTTTCGGTAAAGTATCCACACCGCAAAAAGGTAAAAATAACCTTAGGCAGTGCTGAGAATAATGTTTGACAATAATATAAAAAATATCCTATATCTCCTACCACAGACTGGTAGTGGAACTATTGGGTAGCATTGGAGGTGCCGTCGTGGCGCAACCGTTTTCGTCTGAGTGATCCGGGCAGTCCACTGTGCCATCGCAAATTTTCTCGCCTTCGCTGAGGACCAACAACTCCGCAGAGCATGCTGCAACGATAAGATTCGACAGTGAAATGATGATATATTTCTGAATAGCTACAAACGGTTTTTGGAAATTAACCAAAAAAAGTAGCGTCAGATATTAGTCAGAGAAATCGATCCTTATTACTTCGATAAGTATTTATTTGATTACGAGGGCCATCATAAGATCCGCCATAAAAGGTATCGTACCAAGAACCGATCTTTCAGATAAGATTTACGCTGCTCAGATTTATGAATCCGACCCTAAAGAAATCACGAATGACCCATGCGTGCGTTAAACAAAACCGTTCATTTGTTGTCCTTGAATAGGTGTTATTATTCACACCAAGATAACTACTAAAAACATAGAAACTTGGCTTTATTGGAAAGGGCCAACATATTCGTTCAATTTGAGCAGTACAATGGAATATATTATCAAATATAGTCGGTAAGGTACGTGGTACATATTACTGCTCCACTAAACAAAATACATCCAATTAGCCTAGTATTTTGACTGCACGGACCATGTGTTACTACTAAAAGGATGAAACGGCAGCAAATATAAGCTACGTTACAAAAATGTTTTAGACTGCTGGTAGACAGAAGCCTCTTCTCATCAAACCAATAAAGATGTTGGTTGCATTCGTTTCCAACATTTATTAACAATGAATTTGGCAGCTGTGACGCTTGCTCGGCTTCGCAAGCAGGTTGTCACTTACGACTTTGTTACGAACTTGTTGTTACTTGCACGTTATTTCATCATGAACATACACACAACGCTTTTAGATGGAATTATTTCGCGGTCATAATGTATTATATTTCAGATAATAAAAGTCAGCTCCGACACCTTCCTGTAGTTGGGCTACAAACACCAATAAACGTTTCTGCTGTGTGCACAAATAAATGCAGTGGGTTACTATTCATAGAGATGCGTGTATTAGCATCCACTCAATATGTAACTCATTTAATTAATTGATCTAACATGTGCCATAGTCAAAATGAATCAACTATTGTTGCATCAACTCAGGCTATTCTTTCGCGCCATTACGATTTCAAAATATTGAAGCGCGGAGGCGTTTCGCTCTCTTGCGTCAACTCTCGGTCTTCGGAGCCATTCTCTGGCTAGAGTCTGCATTCAGCCCTCTGAGTTTACTTCAGGGTTGACTCCTTCTGGGCCCTTCCTCTCGTAAAATCAATACAGCTGATGATGCAGACGACAGGCATGAGTTATCTAGCCATCCGGCTGCTGGCAACTGCCAACGGTAGATCTTCGTAGTTGACCACAGGGCACGTAGGGCAGTCCAACGTGTGGGCACATTGCGCAGTACAGTGTGGTGGAATCGAATTTTCTGCGGATAATTTTACCTAGAATCGTGTTGAGTACTGTCTAGACACGCAGTGGTGTCTTGCCAACGCTAATTTCCAGTGTGCGTAGCCGAATCTATTTCGGCAAGTGATCATTCCAATGGGCGCCTCTAGCGGTACTATATTCCTGTTTACGCTGCTATGGGTGGCAGTCGGTGCGGGTATTCCGTGGTTTGTGCCGAACAAGAGCTGGCGTCCATTGGCACAAATGGCGATTGTGATGTCGTCTATCTGCTATTACGTCTTCTGGCTGTGTACGTACATGGCACAGATGAACCCGCTCATAGGGCCGATACTCGAAAAGAACACGCTAGTTGCGGCGCGAGCAGCCTGGATAGGTTAAACCGGTGGGATCAATCACCGTCAGTCTAAAACAGATATTCGGCCATCAGATATATTGAAATCGAACAGCGGAGCAAAGTCAGCCAAAGGAGGGTGTTTTCTTAAATAGCATAATTTGTATTTCTTGGTAGTGTTTCGGACGACCTCCGAATGGCCTACATTTAGTTTGTCCATTCTATTTTCTGGACATTACTCGATCGATCGAGCACTGAATGGAGAGGAGATCCGATCGGTTAGTGAAATAAAGTCATGCGCTGTTCTTTGCCTTTAGTTTCACAGAAGAAATAGATACAAACTGAAACAATGGCATACACGTAGTCTAATGTCAAATGAAGCAAACAAGCACATGAAATCAGATCACATAAAAGACTGATTTTTAAGCTTCGATTTATTTCGTTAGACATGTAACGAACGTAAAATGAACCATAAAAAAATTGATAACCAAATAAAACGTTGAAATAGATATAGTGTATAAAAGAAAGCATAGTACGACAAGATGGAAAGCCTCCCACCGCTCCCGTCATCCATTTTAGTGCGATTGGCTATCGTATTGAGATGTCGATATGGTTACTACTTTTGAACAACGCCCGAGGATCCGCGCGTATCATCATGGCGGTAGCAGTGGGTGGACCAGTGCAATGGGCGGTTGCAGTCTATAGGAAGGCTTTGCCGCAATGAAAAAACCGTCAGCGGAAACGCGCTGTGCGAAAATCAGAAGTAGAACAAATTATGGCCAAATTTGATCGAGATCGAAGTTGGAATTTTGATTTAAAATCTTTTACCCGATGCCTGTGAGACGAAGGCGTTTAATATGCAAGAGATAAGGGGATGTTGAACCCAACTGTGTGACTACTGAAGATTACAAAAAAAGAAAAAGGACTATATAAAAATAAAATATGGATAAAGTAATTGATAAAGAGATTCATCGGCCGATTATGTAAATGCTAAAATTAAAAGAGGAAACAATATCTACAGGTGGAACGTTACATGCAGAGCAGCCGCTGTTAGTACGTACAGGAGAATTTACTACTATTACTACTGATATAATTGCATAATTTTGCATAGAGTTAGATAGGCGTTGCAGGATAATAACAATATCACTGATATGGCTTCTTTGCCCCATACATGCAGTGGGCTACTCATACGACATTCGTGGCATCCGATAATCCCCAAAAGATACAGTAACCATTTAGATAGGCAAACACACGTGATCTCACAAAGTGAACAGTAAAATAATAATATTAATATAAAATATTAATGACTATACATAATACGACGATTAGCTAACAGTAAAAAAATGTTATTATTTAGGATATAGATTGTCCTTTGTCATGAAAGATGGAAAGGAATGTACTAACTTTTATCGTCATTAGTATATTATTATGAAATAAATTTTCCAAAATAAATTCTAGATAAATACACTTAATTACTTTTACTGTTCGGCTAATTGTGATTTATTAATTTTTACGATTATCCCTTATGCTTCCAGTTCTTCATAGACTTTCGATTTATATGGAGACGACAATTATGCCACTTAATTTCCAAAATCAAGATAGCTTCATTTGATTTAAAATCAATACACTATATTCGAAAGATATTATAGACTTACAATACTAAGTTAACTTTAAATCTTAAAACGGAAATTACTGAGGACGTGTTGCGAAAGGATGCTTACGTGGCCTTAGGGTGCAGTTGTGGTTGGACAGAGAGTGGCAATTGATTTGCGAGCGAATTCGGTCAGGAACGAAGGCATTACAACGGTAGAGGAAATACTCGCAGAATTCACGGCACGGCGGATTCACCTAAAATAGTATATATATACATTACTATTTAATCTTATCTGATAGCACTAAATCTTTAGTTTTTTTAAGTGGTGAATTTTTATACGTGAATGGTTCAATTAGGATAGAAACCTGGGGAAACGAGGGTGGAACATGAAGCAACCGAGGAAGGCTTTTCGTAACGAGAGACACTAGTCTCCCGCTAGTGCCACCGTCGGAAGTTCGTTTATTGGTCTCAAACCTCGTAAGGGCTGACCTAGTTAAACACATAGATTTGCGGTAAAAAATAAATCCCTATAGTTAAGGCAGTTCTGCAATTTTAAAATCTGCCACCGGATCAGATTAAGTGCGGTTAACAATATTTAATAATTCCTTATCACCTTTTGGCGAGTTTGCGAATCACATTGTGGTTGTAGAAGATGGCAGAGAAACAAGCCTGCTAAAGGATAACATTCACCGTCCATCACTTCTCGAAACATTCTCAAATCCCAATTAAGTTCTTTCGACGAGTTGTGCCCGACGAGGTTCGGATAACCTAATTTTTAATAACGCTTATTCTTAGTCATTCGTTTCAGTCTGCCGTAAACTGTCTAAAAAAATATTAAAATTCTCGTACTTTGTTTAATATCATGCAAAGTTCAATATTCGTATGTATGATTAATGTGCGTGGACCGAGACAATCTATTCGGTTGTGTGATGAACACCAGCGTCGTTAGTTAGTATCTAAATATTTATCCGTCTCAGCATTTCAAGCCAAAGTCATTGATTCTGAACACACTATATAGAGGCAAAAGTCTATGTAAAGTTTAGGATAGATTTAAATTCGACGACTCGATTTTAGGCAGGTAACAACATTCGGCTTCGTCAGCTGGTATTAAGACATCAGTACCACTAATTAATATAAAAGCTTGATACAGATTGCTATTCAAAAGGGATTATAAAGCTAACACTTACCGGTGAAATTGTACGGAAGATGCGGTATACAGGGTTCAACAACAAAAGACTCGCAAGAGTGCGTCATTGCTGTTTTGTTGGCCGATGAACTTGCACGTTTATCCGTTCTCCGATCAGCAAGCGTGTAAAAAAACGTGTCTGGATCAAGCGTAGCCATTTTTCGCCTATACACTTCCGCTGGAACGGAACAGGCAATCACGGTCATGCATCGAGTACTCGCAGTTAACCTCAGTCATTTTCGTATCGTGGTACCGGCCACGTCTCTTCATTGTATAGTACAAGCAAATTTAGATATATAAGAAAAATGATTCTGTACTGTAATTGATTTATTCTCTATACATTGCATGTGTGCATTATGTGTATTAATAATGTTTGAAGTTTCACGTCCAGTACTGCCGTTAGGACATTTTGGGTCCTGCATGAGAGGCATTTACACTTGTTTTGCAAATCTTAATTATCTTACATACCCCCAAATTTTATGGACAGAAGAGTTACTACTGCACCACCACTGGGACCAGTGTGTTATTTTTTTTTACCTCCATGTATAATAGCGAGGACAGCCGATGCTGTTAATAAGATGATTGACATCACTAGACAGAACGTGGTAAAACAGCAACAGAAACAGTTGGCTTCGATTGCGGTCGGATCGTTTTGGCTTCCAAAATCGTGGGCCCAAACAGAATTTCTACTGCCAACTCGCGCTGTGTCTGTGAGTTCCGCCGTTCGGTTTGTCTCGTCCATGGGTCGAAGTTCGTCGTTTCTCCCGCCACAAAATGCTGACGAATCTTTCGAGAACGAAGCTGGCTCATAGATAGATGATTCACGAAGAAGTGTGAAATCGTGGCGTTCAATGGGAAACTATTTCGTGGAATAAATGCACACCCAGTAAACACCATAACAGGTAAGGCAAAACATTTCCTTGGGTTAAACCACAAAACTTCATAAGATATATTTGTTTATTAATTCAATGAAACGTCTTGTTCGAGACCGCAGTTTATTGGATATCATATTAATGAGTAAAACGATGAAATATGATGAGAAGCTAACCTTTCTATCTATCTCTGTTAAATCTTACTGGAACTTGTGCTTGTCTATTTGTAAAATTACTAATAATAATATAATATAATTAATAATAATATAATGAAAATTAATATTTTTTCAAAAGAGCCTCTCGCATGGATGATTTTATGAAGTTTGGCCATATTTTTTAGCGATTTCTTCAGCTATTTCTAAGGACCTCATAAAGCTTTATATTGAAAACTTGTTTATTTTCACAAGATTCACGAAATGGGCATACAATTAGGGTTAAAAAAAATTTTAAACGGCATTGGATCTTTTAAATTAGCACATACGTACATGACATGTATATCATATGTTAGTCACATGTATATCTGGAAAGAAAAAATTTACAACATTTTGTAATTTACATAAAATGAATGTGCGGTCTTCTACACTAAACAGGAAACTTCTGGTTTACACGTACACTTTGTGCGGTCTCCACATGTCCACTGACGTGGTCTTTATCGAATCCGGCTATCAGACTGACGAGCTTGCGATGGCTCTGCGTATAATTATGATTATGTGGAAGCATTCCAGGGCAGGAGCTTGCCTGGGACGAAAATGGGGCATGAAACAGCTGCGGAAGGCCCGTTGTCCCAACGAGGGGCGCTGGCCTTGACGCCCGAAGTGTCACCGTTGGGGTTCCGTTTGCCGGTTTTAAACCTCTTGGAGGCAGAGACGGCGGAACGGCTAACTCTGTGTAAAAAAAAAATCTTTATAGCTGAGACGATTTACTCACTGGACCACTCAGTCCTAGCAATTCACAGTTTTTACATTTGCGATCGGATCAGATTATATATATATATATATATCAAAAAAGTATTGACCGCTTTGCTAGCTAGACGAGTTCAGTATCGTATATTTCAAATAATGTAGGTAGGCCCTGGTCGGCGTTACTGTCATTTGGCAGTAGTAGATATATTGAAGTTGTTAAAATGTTTATACTCAAACCGAAGATGAGAGAAATTTCTGTAAAAGAAATCCCTTTATTTTGCAATTTTATTACAATAAGAATACACAAATGCTACCCAGGTCCACAAAAAAGACTGTGCTTTTTATAATAAGGCGTGTAACGGGAAAAATGGCCTAACAATGATTCTGCCGTTTTCATTGTGGAGATTTTGAACTGAGGGATACTCCCCCATCGACCAACTGTGAAAAAAGCTGATAAAATTATTGCGAAGTAGAGTAACACTGGTACGAGGGTACCCAGAACACCGCCAACAAACTAATTACGAAACAGTTTTAAACAATTGGGAGGAACTTGGTGTTGGAGTGCAGGGAATCGCATCTTAATCTGCGATATTTTACAAGCGACGAAGTCAAGCCATTTTCAAAGTAACTGATTACACGTAACGGAAAGTGGATCACATATGAAAACAACGTACAATTAAATAAATATGTATGTCGTAGTGTCTGTGGCAAAGCCCAAGCTGACCTCAAAAAAGGTAATTCTATGCATTTGGTGGGACTGCAAAGAAATCGTGCACTATGAATTACTGCCGCCCAGCAAAACAGACCTCTACTGTTAGCAGCTAATAAGATTACATCAAGCCATTGAAAAAATAAGTTGGAGCTAGCGAACAGAGAAGATGTCGTTTTCCACCATGACGATGCTGGAATACATATATTTTTAGCTATTTGGCAACAATTGAAAGAATTCGAATGGATAATTTCAATGTATCTGTTGCCCGAATGTTGCACCATCAGACTATCATGTACATCAATTCTTGCAAAACTTTTTTTTTTTCATTATTCAATTTAATTTCAACAGAGGGATGCAAAAGTCACTGATTACATTTATTCGCTCAGAGACTTTAGAAGTTCTGCAGTGGTGGGATTGTACTGTTACCAGAAAAACAGTAAAAAAGTCACCGGTAAAAATGGTGCATTTTTAGTTTAGACATATTATCTCAAAATACAAGGTTTGCCTCAATGTTGGCCTAAAATGGCCAATAATTTTTCGAAGACGACTCAATTTTGCCGACCCCCGACAATCGTCTTCTTAATGGTATGCTTAAAGAAGAGCACATCTGGTAACATTTATTACAAATAACTATAATTTTAAAAAGTGACAGAAAATACCCGGCAGCTTAAATGCATTAATTCGTACGCTTTACACATATAAGCATAAGCATTTGGGTATTTAAGTATATTTGATTTTGCAGGCAAAACGCTTTTATTTGGGCTGAAATTTCTTTTTTTGTGTGAACTGGTCCTTCTACACCAGTCCTCATCTTTCTTCGCAGTCAGCCTCCACCCATGCTATTATAAGCACTATGGGCACCAACTTCCATTTACTGTCGTTACGAGCACTATATCCCTTTATTTTGTAGCGTATCAGACATCTTTCGCCACCTGTTTGGCCCAGAAGATGAAAGGAAACGCATTGTCGTAGCACATTAGCTTTCCCCTTCACTTAATAATACCCCACTTACTGCTCCACGGAGCCAAGCAGTAGGTCGTCTCCGCGTCTGGTAGCTGGTTGTCCATCAAGACCACGCCGTCATTATCAACGTATGTAGTTTCGTTATTAGAATCGGGAAGGCAACGAAAAGACCGACCAAGTCAGTGAGTCTCAGTGGCGACGGCGAGACCTACGACGTGTCACACCCCCATTCGTAATTCACTACCACTGTGCCCACGCTGGCGGCAACGGCCTTTGGTGAAAGACACCAATGGCGCTGGTGTCCCACTCTCGAGTCACCGCGGTACAACTATTATCTCCCCGTTGAGAATGAATAGGGAGTAGAGAGCTATTGTTCTGAGGAGCGACCCGTCGTCCAAAACATATCATCTTAACGGTAACAACTGTGCTAGCCTTTGCCGTGATGGTAACTGTGTAATCATCATCGTAATAAGAAAAAGAATAGCCAGCATCTAAGCAAAATAACTTGCTGAATAGAAGGGGAATAGGGCTGAACTTTTAACGGTTTTAGCAGAAGAGGGCTGTAGATGATGCAGAAAAAATATATTGCTCAGCCTTGATAGAGAACATAGATAGAAGATAATCAGATAGAAGATGGCGGCCGTCGGTGAAGCCGCAGGTCCAATAGTATTCTTGATGGCACGATCTATGTATCCATTGTTTGTTCACAAACCACAGGTTAGCCTGCTGTATTTCTATCCATGATAGCGCAGTGGATAACGTGTTTGTTTGCTAAATTTCGGTCCTGCCTCGAATCCGCACGTAAACAAATTGCGCTTCCTGCTAAGAACGACCTGTCCGAAATAATGCCTAACCACTGGAGTACCAAACGTAAAACACGAAAAGTAACTTCGTATGTGTAGTTATCTGCTTTATATAGAGGCATCGTTCGTTGCAAAAATAACGATCTATTGCGTTAACTAATCTATATGGGATACTAGACCGTGCCCGTATTAGCTATTCACACCAACATGGAGGCTTGGTGCTAAGCTTGAAAAAATTAAAATTAGGTCAACCTATTGATTAAAATTTCCTATCATTCGGGTTACTTTCATTATTCGCAAAAATTGTGTACTTTTGTCTACAATATAATGGTGGTTGATTCTCTTTGGACTAAAAATCTTTAAAATGGATCTAATAAATACTAGGCAATGTTTGCCTTTTGCTTCTTAATAAAAGTATTTTTTATGTATGTTCGAAAAGAGAATTTGTTAACACCGCCTAGTTTTACAATCTATTTTCTTTAATCTTTGAATCTATTTTTTATAGCAGTAGCCAACTCGCTCTAAATATATATATCATGCAATATGTTCCTAAAAAATCTTGCTCGTGAATCACAGCTATAAATGGTAAATCGTGCCATCACCCCTTGTCATACGTCAAGATGTCTATAGCGGCGTCCCATAGCTGTGAGAAGAATTGAACTTCAATATTCGACTTGTTACAGCTAGTGAGTTCATCCCAGTGCTGCTCTTTTGATATCATCTTAACAGACTTATTGCTAAAACGAAGAGTAGATACATGCGAGACCGGACCTTTGCTTGGTCGAACGTAAAGTTACACGACTCAAATGTAACTTGAACGAAAGCTTGCTGATAACACTAACAGGATCTTCGCAACAATTGACGAACGTCATGGATCAATTCTATTTTTGCCAGCTTTCCGGCAGTGCTACTGTTGTTGGAAGATTACCGCTACGACAGCCCTTTTGCTATTCAAATTGCGTGTTCTCCTATATTCTAAAAAGAAAAATCTTGTAAAGGCGAAAAACTAGTTGAAACGCTGCTTTGCTTGAATATATACAACTATGCTGAAAAAACCGGTTTAAAAAGCGGATGCTACTTAATTGTTACTAAGGTATTTTATCCTCAGAAATAAATTAAAGAGGGGCTCAGTTTATAAGAACTAGATATTGAAATTTATTCAGCTTTGGTCTCCAGTTGCTGACTTTGAAAACTGAAAGGCTCCAGGGGACATGCATGGCCTAGATTCTATCCCTTTTAATTTCGGTTATGGGAATTCATTGAAAGGAAAAAAAAACATGAAATGCTTACATAATGCTTTATGCAACATCTGTTACATTTTCGAAATAGTGTTGTCAATATGATAAGTGGGCGTGCTCTTGCAACTTTAAGATAGTTAGAATGACTAGGATGAAAACCAAATTCGAATAGCTTATTCGGAATAACGAAAAGTCTGATATTAACTCCAACCAGTCTTAGCTGCACAATAATAGGGCTTTAACTGCTCAAAGAGTCTGACCACCCGCCAAGCGACTTTAATATATTTGTTGGTTACATGTTGCCGAAGCTGTACAAGTAAACAAAAATTAATAAAGTACTGTCTTATTCAAAACCTTGGAAAAATTATACAGCTAATCTAAACATTTTTTTTAAAACATACTTGCTATTTTCGCAGTTTCAGACAACAAACTGGAAGAAACTAGTGTTAAATTAAACGTTACAAATTGGGCTACAATTTATAACCGCCAAGAGTTTTAGGTGAATAGATATAAGTTTTTCGAGTGCTACACCCAGTATAACCCGCAGCAGTGTATAGCTTCAGATGGGTGGCTGGATAAGCACCTCAAAGCTAACATTGTGCAATGTTGTTCTTACCAGGTATGATATGTAGAGCATCATCCATATGTTCAGGAAATACGTGTCCATTTTGTGGCTTCCAATTCCAGACGACATCCTTAACACCTTGAAAACATCCAACGGAAGGTGCGGTGCTACCTTCAGTTCCTGGGGCTGGATGCGGATAATTCTCGTTAATAGGCCGCATCACTGAGAAGACAGGCCAATAGTTTTGAAGGTGTTGACTTCCGTTATTCGCTTGAGAGACCACCTCGACGCGCGTAGAGCTGCAATCCTTTTCAGGATTGACTCCTACTCGACTGGGTGGAAAAGTCAATTTCAGAGAGCGAGGAGCCTGCTCCTCTATACAATCATCGCGATCCATCAGCGCAATTTTCATGATTTAGTCACTGATTCAAGAAAATAGCACAGCCCACATGTTGTTACGGTTGTTCACTTTCGAGAATAGATTAACCTTTCGAACACTCTTAGAGACTAGCGAAATTTGAAAACTTACTATTGTAATTCTTTTATCGCTCAAAAAATTCCACGTTTCTCCGATTCCACGTGTGAGTGATTCCATGTACATTAACCATCTTGTACTACACTGTACATCCCCTCGATTCATAACAATGCAATCTAACACATGAAGATTTTCACATGAGACGTTAACATAGCATTCACGTATCTTGCCGGTAAATTGTTACTATTGTTAAATCCAATTATTAGAATATCTTGGACCTAGGCTAGTCGATTTCTAGCCTCTTGTTCAAACTCGAAAATCTTGACTTTATCGTTTACCCAAGTCTATTTTCTAAAATCCATTTTCACGGAAAATTACAATAATGCGAAGGTATTCCGCTCGTTTCCTGCGATTCACTGCCCTTTCCATTTCCATTCACTTGCGAACGGGTGGGGCGATGCTCCACGGTGCTGCCCGGTGACGACAGAGCGCAGGCCACAGGTGCGCTATGTGCATTAGTGTGTGCGTGAGAAGGAGCCGTGAGGGGAAACGTGAGAAAGTGGAAAAGATCGGGCTCAAGAGCATTGCAAAATTAGGAACGCCAGTTCCAGTGGTCAGATTTGATTGATGAATTATTTTTTCCTAGGCTTGGCGTATGAACACTTTCAAAAAAAGGCACTTAATCCAACGCATGGAAATGCACTGTTTATACCGAACTAATTGAAAGCTGGCCATTCAGGGATTCACAAGGCACCCTTGCATAACGCAGTTGCTCGAATGACCAACCCTTTAATTAGTTGTTTCACGAACCGCCAGTAACACGTACTACATAACTAGAGTAATTACTACATAAATAGAGAGAGCTGTGTACTCAGCCATTGCACAGTCGTCGCGTACGGACTCATGGCACTACAAGTACTGTTACTGGCATTCTGTAAAAATAATTAACCGCTTTTGAGAAATACATTTAAGCTTTAATTATTATTATTATTATAAAAGAATATTTTAAATGATAAATAATATGCAAAGATTCCAGAGAAAGTACACTAGCAAGGTCAGTGATGATGCTCATCCTGTATTGCAAAAACACTTCGATATGAAATTCAAGAAATGAAAAACGTTGAGCGAAGGCAATCAGATGCATCGAATTACTTCAGTTCCCTTAATGGGCGCCTTTGTTCAGAGTGATTGTCGAACCAACATTAAACAAGCTAATATTCCCAACTACGGCAAGTGTTGTGCTCAAGCTAATACTAATAGTCCAGGTTATCGGCTATAGGCCATAACTGTACAGCCCCCCTTCATTTTAATATGAAACGCTGACGCCAGACAAGCTGGGATATACTACACCGCATAAAAATAAAGCCGAATGGTGAACACCAAATGAGTGGCCTAACTACCCCCCCCCCCCCCTCTCTCTCTCTCTCTTGGTTTAGGTCGGATTTGAAGAGGGCTGCACCACGTTAAACACATCGTCGGGCACGCGCTTGCTTAAGAAGAAAGATACACCCCTGCTTGCGTTTAGCTTACCTGCCTTTATCGGGCTGTGGGCGTTTACTTTCTTGCTAGCGTCACGTCGAATAGCATTGCACCGCGGCTCCATCGAGAAGCTACACGTCCAGCAGCCATCACAACAGACAGGTGACGCGCGACGATTACAAATGTAGCACCAAGTTTCAAAGCTTCTTTATCGTTTTCATGCCTGTTTCGTTTTTGTCGCCTAAATTCTCCATACCTCACAAAACCGACTCTATAATGGACCGAAGAAATAGAAGGAACATTGAGAAAAAATCATTCCGAGGCGGAGCACTGTCTTTTACTGCAGCAATGTTTGTAGCAACGATGATAAGGTGATGCTGGTAAACTGCACCGGCTTCAATGAGGTTGAAACGCCTGTCGCTGTCAGTACCACAATACACTGGCGTGTATTGAAACGTATACCTATAAACATGCAGGCGTTTCTCCCTTGAGTGTTGAGCCCGCAGGCTATTCTGTATTTCGAAGTTCTGTGAAAGTTTAAGGAAGCATTTGAAGTGAAAAAGCAGGAAGAGACAAACCGAATCAAGTTAAAAGATAAAGCAAACGGAAAATTATTTTAAAAACTTAAAAGAAAGAAGAGGAACGAGATTACGGAATAGAGTATTGTAGAAAACCACACGCGAGCCGATTTTAAGACCAGAGATAAAAGATTGCATTTTCTCACTTCTACTACACTTCCCAAAGATTTTTCATTTATGTAGCAACAGCATCAACGGCAGATAATGAGTGCCGTTTTCATGAAAGGCACAACAGCAGTGAACCACTAACTAGTATGCCAGTCACGTGGCGTAATATGCGGGCTGAGAAATCTATATTGCCGTTATCGTCACGCGGTGGTTGCCAGAGCATTTTTATTTAATACGCGTGGCAAATACATACAGGGTAATTCAGTTTGCCAGAAGTATTTAGCTCACATCTTCGTTAATGAGGCATGAAAATATGGTACGGGCTGGATTAATAAAGGAAAGCCAAGTTTTTAATGCTCACCGTTTATATTTACCCATAAAAAGTACGTTAATTTTTCCAAGTGCAAGGATATCTTTTAGTACACACGATAACGAAATACCGTTATTGTATCTTAGTGAATAAGTAAGCATGCTTTATGTTTTGTCAGCTAGAACGTTTGTGCCAAGATATCCTAATAGGTTGCTAATTTTTATATTTTACGAGTTGCTTACTAGTTGAGTCAGTATCCAATCAACCTGTTAGACTTGTTGAACACATATAGGTGAAATTGAACCGTTATCGCGTAATTGCTTTATCTGCTGTATTCTAAACGTATCGTTAACGTATCGCGATAAAGCTAAGAAGTACACACACTATAACCTAGGATCTTATAAAAAGGCCGTCGTTCAATAAAAAGTCCGCACTAACGTGAAATCAAAAATGTGATAACAATAATAATTTATTTACATGTAGGACCACATTAATGTGCATGCATTTAACCAAATCAGGACACTGGGACTTTTAGATTCCACGCCCCAGCGCTATTGCCTATTCCATCCTGCGGGTGGCTAATATTTAGCGACTGATAGTATAATGAGCGACGCCACGCGTTTCCTCGATTGTAGTGGCCATCATGATTGGAGGCACACGAATGTTAAAATGTTTTGCAAGTAATAGTCGAAAGAAACTCATATTTATCGAGGTTGCAAGATCAATCGTATATGAGTAAACAGCTATGATGGTGGAGAGTTCATCTTGGAGATCATCGATATATAAAACACAAGTCTCATAGGTAATAAAGACTCTTTGTTATTATCTATTTCGTTAACACAATGTTTGATTAATACTTGAGATGACGACTTTTTATTATATTATCGTTGTTGTTAAGCGTGGCCGACTTTTTATATGTTTAAGTGTTTTTCTAAATTTGAAATAAACGCTAACAAAGTGGCATCAAACGCTTTTAGTAAAACTCTGCCTTTTAATCAAATGACAATATCGTTCTGTTTTCAAGGTGCAATGGCTCATTTCTACTTTTCTATTTCAACTTCATGAGCATCAAGCCTACAAACTGAATTAAACTAATTATTTAATCGTTTCCTCAATTCAAGGTGTCTATGGCAGGCACAAGCGAACAACCATAACTGACTGTTTCCGCTTCTTCTCTTCTACAACACTACAAAATATACACTACACTGATTTCAGAACATCAAATCGAGTTTTTTAGACGCGCGGGCCATTATTCATTCTTTCAGGATTACGATTAGTATTTTCATTGATACGACTCTGCAAGCCTCACCTATTGCAGTCGGGACTGCTACTGATCTTCCACCCACTATGCAGTCATTACCGAAATGACTAACGTTAGGCTTCCATGGCAACCACATCGGCTGCCTCAACAACAGCCGGCTCCCGGCTGTCGTGAAGCACGGAGCGGAGCGCGCTCGTCGAGAGCTCAACCTGCGCCGCTTTGGCAGTTCGTGCCGTGAGGCTTGCCTAAACTGACGACAAACCTCCGAGAATGGTTGATGTAAGGCAGTTGTCACGGCTATGGTTAATCCTAATCCAGGAGGTGCGCTTGTGTGCATGAACTAGGATACTACGCGTGCAAAACACTTTTACTTATTTATACAGTATCTACTTGTTTACTAATTAGCAAGCCAGCTGAGAAAACTCCTGAATCATAATGAGTGCTAAAACGAAGAAGGAAATCTCCAGCGAGGTGACAAACTTTTTAGATTTAGCACCAAAGGAGCTACAACAACTCAAACAGGAACTCATCCAGTGTCGTGCCGATGTCGTCAAGCTGGTCGATGAGAACAGAAGGTTATTTACTGAGTTGAAACATCAGGTCCGGGTACGGCTCAACATAATGGAGGAGAACCAACACGGTGGGTTGGCCGATACCGTGACACTTCTTCAGGAGGAGCGGGACAACGCTCTAAAGGCCCGGGACAAAGCCTTCAGTCTTTTCCAGAGCACAATCGCCGAAGTGACACGGCTTGACATGGCGTTAAAAAAGAAAGCAGACTACATCTCTCCAGATGATTTCGAGGCAGCCGTACTCAAGCTAAAAGAAGAACATCTGTCGAAAGTCGACTCAATCGAGCGGCAACTGCAGATCACCCAAAATGAACTTCGGAGCGCATCATCTTCCGTGCACCAATTGACATGGAGATTATTGCGCGATGGCAGCACCACTCTGGATGACAGCCAGGTTCGAATCGGCGACGTCCTTCATAGCATGGAAAACCTGCAAAAACAATATAACGATTTGGAGTTCGCTTATCAGAATCTGAGAACAAAAGTTGATCTCAAAGACAAACAGTTGGAAACACATCGATATCGTAGCAAAGACCTCGAAGATCAATGCGAGTATTTAAAGGATCGCTGTCAGCAACTAGAAATGCAAATTTCCCAAGCACTTCAGCATGCCGAAGCTAGTGTCCAGGCAGCGGAACTCGCTGTGGCGGAACGCAACACAATGACAATACACGTTCAAGATCTACAGCGCCTTGTCGAGCAACTAAATAAAAAAATCACTGAGAGCACATTAAACCAGAAGAAGGAGATAGCAACTCAGGTGGAGAAAATCCGTTTGGAGCTGGAGGCAGATAAAGCCGATTTGAGGGCACAGTTAGTTATAGCTCAAGAAAAAGCTAAAACATTTGAGGATGAAGCTGCTCGAGTCACTCAACAACGACACGACCTCAACGAAAAGCTCAATAAATTAATGGAGGGGGAAAAAATCGACAGAGAACAAAGGCTAAAAGATGAAAAGGTCTTTCGCGAAACGACAATTCAGGATGTCGTAGAGAGGAAAAAAGAAGTTCTCGAAGAGCGGCTACGGCGGGAGGTCGCGGAAAAACGTCAGCGAGAGGAAAATGAAGAAAAAAGGCGTCTTCAGAAAAAACTTGTCGATGCTGAAAAAGCGTTTCATGATTTGAAGGCGGAAACTAGACGGATTCAGACGTCGATGGCTGAATTGAAAAAGGAAAGTGACAAGATCGCTGAAGAAAGGCTCAAAGTTGAGCAAGAACTGCGACGAAAACAGGAGGAAGAAAATGAAGATCTTCGCGAAGAAGTGACCAGACTCCTTAATAAGATAGCTTTATTAGAAGATCTCCATAACAAGGCAGAACTGGAATTTCGAAAGCGTATAACTAAAGCACACAAGAAGGCTATCGAGTATAAAAGACTTGTCGAGATTCTAGAAGAGAGAATGCGACGACAAGCTGGTCTGGTTAGTAGCTGAATTCTAGTCCAGTATAGATACAAGGCGCATCTGTTGATAATCTAGAAAAATAGTTTGTTTGTTATATGGAATTCTGGAAAACTGCGATGCGATGTCAGTAGAAATGATACATACATGTATATATATAAGTGTACCGGATATCCATGGAATCCGTGCTGATTTTTTGCTAAGAAGCGCTTATTGAATAACATGTGGCTTTTTATTTTCGCTTATCTTTTAACAAATCGAAGATTGCCTTATTGATATCATCGTCATATTTCATTTTTTGACGGAATACGAGAAACGCAGATCACTAAACGCTGTTCCAAACACCGATAGTTGGACTCATAAGATGCTCAAACTTCGACGGTTTAACGTGGACTTCGGCGTACAGATGGATCCAGATGTTTGGTTACAAATGGATTTGGTCTAATCCATGGAGAATAGTACCAAGCTCCTCGAAAAAAAAGATGTGGGTTTTTGCCTACAAGTTCCGTAATCAATGTTACAGAAATTACAATTCGGCCGAGTTCCGGCTGGCTGTAATATTCAAACTCCAACTTCTAGGACGGATCGAAATACCTCTGTATTGCTTGTTGGACATTCGCTAAGGATTCGTACAAACCGCACATCTTACCTGCAGCCTGTATCACCTCCTTCTTTCGTGAAGACATTTGCCAAAAATTCTATTGCAGCTTTGTTTCTTTTTATGTTCTCTCAAGCAGAACATTCTTTAAGTTACCATCAGAGATTTGCAACGATTTCGCTGACTATCGGAACGTCTAAAGGGTAAAACATTTGCTTACGACCTAGAATCTTCAGGAACTCATATCAAACAGCGAAATCGACACGGATTTACGTGAGGATCTAATATAATTTATCGATACGAAGAGTTCTATGGAAATGTTAGCAGTAAGACGTGAATTTCTTAAAAATCGCTTTTACTGCGTAACTCAAAAATGTAATTAATCAGGAAAATAATTGGATAACTGTTATTTACTTGGCTGAGGTAGTAATCTATGGGTGTTTAGTTTGTGAGCTATAAAATAAGTAGAATTTGGGGTTTGATACTCTTCTAAGGCTTCACAAAATAACAGTTATCAGTTGTCGGGAGATGCTCACCAGCTAGATTAACGTAACTTTGCCTTACTGACAGCGAGAACTTTCCTCGCAACAATTTAGTTTTCTTCCCATATTCGCTTTTAGTTATGGTAACTTAAGAGGCGGGCAGCGTCGAAGCATAGCTATGTTGTAACTTTGCTTGCCGATATCGTACGCCCCCCTGATGCTGGTTCTTAGCCTATTTTCATACAAACTAACCTGATCGAAACATAAGGAGACCTACTCTTTGAGTCACTCGCTACGTAGGGTATTTTTTTTGTCCAGGCTTGTCGTTTGAGTTACTGCTAGGCAACCTATTTCTACTACACGGCATCTCTGCTGAGTAACGTAACGCCCATACTGGTTATAAAATTATGGTTTTGATTCAAATTTATTGTAGCCAATAGAATGCTCGTATAGATCGAGTAGCTAAATAGATGACCTTATAATTGGCCAAAAATTATCTGATTCTAGTGGCGTTAACTGTGTCTGGGAAGCTTGGCAATGAAGGGTTGAATAGATTTTTTTGGTCAAAGTCTGCAGTCGGAGCTTCTCAGACAATTTTAATATATTAACCGAGAATATAGGATTAATCTTGCAAAGCCGTTTTCGGTTTCGTATTTGATAGCTAATACCGATATATGTGTCACGCTTCTTGATACTGAGGAACAATCCGCTAAGCTCTCGAACAACTAGTTGAAGTCTCTTTAGCATGTGTAAAAAAATAGCGGATAGCAACCATAAGCATGCGCTGTCCCTTCGGTGTACAGAAGAATATTTTACCGATACCTACCTGTTTGCTTGAGTCCAACATGCTAAACTGATAAGGAAAGTGTTCATATTTGTATGCCTAATAAGTTTACTAGCTGTGGATGTTCTCATAGAAATACGTGAACGGTGCGACATGGTCAACCCCAGTCCCAGTCGTCTTTTAAGACTGGGTAAACTCGCAGGTTGTTTGAAGAGAATTCATTTTGTTGCATATTTGACAAGAACTATGCGTCAGCTTGGTTCACCATTCGGTTTAACTTTGTTTATTGTGTCAAAGAATAATTTCTAATTAGTACAGGTTAGCCCTGTGTTAGAATCATATTTTTATGCAAAAGGCTTAAAATAATCAATTGCTTTTAAAGCTTGTCTTGTATTATTTCATTAGCTAAAAATGACAATGCATGACACGAAGCAAACCAGGCTGAATTCAACCAACCGACCTATGTCGCGTAGACGATTATACAACACATCAACGAACATTATGCTAAGCATTGGGTAATTGTTTTAGAAAATGCTACGCCTCAGGCATACATAAGGAGTGTTTCTTCGAAGTATTTCGCTTAAATGATGTCTTTCATTATCTTAAGTGTTACTACTTTATTGCATGTTGTCCAAACCGCAGAGTTTGGGAAAAGGTATTTCATGGCCTCTTCAAAATCGGGTTCGTAGTCGCTTCGTAGACGTTAAAGGAAAGGTTGAATAAACCAATGGTAGAAGCTATCTTCAAATCCGTGCTGTTGATCATTTATGCTAAGGAACCTATTAAATTGGAGCTAATGTTGTGAGTGCTTCCTTGAGAATGTTTAAAACATTGCCATAAACAACGCTCACGGCAGAGCTTGACTTTGAATTCGTATCGATTGAAAACGGCTCGAAGAGCGTCGTCCAGAAGTACGATTACTTCTATCCGTAGAGAACTAGATAGTTATATGCGTTAGCACCAACCAGACGTAGAATCTGCCGAAGTCCCGCTCGAACCGTCGAAACGTAATTAGCCCGTAGGCAAATAAACGTTTTATGTCCGGTACTGCTTTAGTTATGTATTGCTTTAAACGTCTGGTTTCCAACGATTGGTTTAATAGGTTATGCCCGTTTAGTTGACTGAGTCACAACTACAGCTGTTAGCCCGAATGCTTTCTCTGTGTTCTATACTATGAATTCAATATCAAACTGAAGCACATCTGAGAAACTGGCGTAAATGCTTCTTAACAAGGCCACGAATTTCTTGTGCCTCTCGACAAAAATTTTGGCGAATATTTGTATAATGCCATACTGAAAACTACAGTCTTTCTTCTTCCCGAGATCTATTTATTTTGGCACAGTCTGAAGCTCAAGGACTGCCCTGATGTCCGAGACGTACGGTGTGTAACCGTAGACCTAAAAAACAAACGCACTTTAATACGATGTCGAATTATTATTTATTCGCATGCGCTGCTCAAAAAACTCGAAATTAGGCCTATATATACATATACAAACTAATGCAAATAATAACATATGAATTTTAACAACTTCTGAGTTTTACGTCCGACGCTGGTGTTTTTAACTACTTATCGAAATAGTCCGTTTCTTTCACGGACATCTCCAAGCAGAGTTTATCTACAAATTCTAGAACGCCGGTTATAGCATCAACGACAAATGAAAAGGAAAATAGCGTTTCAAACACCTTACTTATAAAAAAAGAAAAACAAAAATCGTAGTAATCCATTACAGTAAAATTATATATATGTCATATTAGAGTGGTAGATGGCATATACCTAGAAAATTTCCCTTTAGCCACACAAATGGGATGTACCTTCCGTATATACCTAATATGGATTTCATGAAGCTTCCACATCGGGAAGCAATTTAATATTTTTGATTGTTCAAAGTTAGATTACTAATTAGTTGAAGTTAGACTGACAGACAAGCTGCTCCTACTGTAAGAAACAGACCCCAAGCCTACGGCCACATACACAATGGGTGAAGGCTAGAACTCTTAAATCCTTTTGTATTAAACGAAAGAAACTTTAGCCCAAACCTCAAACCAACTAATAAAATATTATTAAAACCGTTTCAACTTGCTTGATCTTGCTTGACAAGATGCTTGATAGAAAAAAACATTACGAATAACTATAAACGTATAATAAAAACCGACAATAAACCTTAAAGTGACCCTATCCTTATACAAATACACTGATCAGCTTAGCTGAGTTCTATCGGCCCGGGCGAATAGCGTTTGGTAGATAGCCAACGCTACTTTATAGTTCTATCAATACGCACCGCTGTCGTTAGAGGCAGCTGATTCACCAAACACATACGCAAGAGAGAAAGACTAAGGGAGGGGCCTTCACAGGACGAACTTTCTCTGGCCTATCAACCGATTTGCCATCTAAGAGCCTGCTAGACAGAGAGAGTGACAATCAGCATCAGGCTCATCTTATCAGTAAACTTACTCTTGCTAGCTTCTAACCGCTGACTTTCTTAAACTGTGAAGAAAAAAAATAAGCATTCTTGTAAATGGTGTCCATTCCAGACAGGTAAACAAAGTCACGTGACCGGATTGGCTTTCAGCGTATAGGCAGGCAATTGATAGATCAGTAGTGATACACAGTGGATTCAAGAGATGGTACGACAGTAGCCGGGAACAAGATACGTTTTTCGTTGTGGAGCAGCTGACAATTAAACAATCAAACGGCAACCATGTACGACGACTTTGAAACTACTGGCGATGGGCCATTGGAATCTGAGGTTAGACTCGTACTAGAGACGGCGGGTCTGTCTAGAAATCGTATTTTTTTGAATAATCAGAAATGTTTAATTGTCAATAATGTGCTATATGGTATTACAGTAACAATGTTTATACGTATGTGTGTGTTGCCACCAATATTGAGTCGACTGTCGACTGGCTTAAGGTTAATCCTCCTTAAATAGGTGTTTTATCATTTACGGAATGATTGTTCACAAAACAAATTTTTCAGTTTTAGCAAATCGTAGCCTATTTAGTTTAGTCTCTATTCAACATCCAATAAGTGCGACACTACAATGGCTCTTCGTGTTGGTTTTAGGAAATTACAAGGCGATTGTTTTAAACTACATCACAGAACGCTCAAGGTAGTGATACAAGGTAGTGATGATGAGACCAGGAAACAGCTTGTTATTATATAACAATTTTAGTTAGTTGGAAAAACCTATCTAATAGCATATGATATTAGTGTGTATACTGTACAACGTTGTGATAGTGGCGATTGCCACCTTCCTACTAGCCGCCTTATTATAGATACTAATTATACATTAGTACACCGTCCATATGAATGGTAAATGTTTATGACAGATCATACCAATATGAGAAGATTAGACCTGTGTCTGCAAATACCTAATCCAGAAATATCATATATTATTAACCACATGAAACGAAATATTAATCTCATTATTATGCTCTAATGTGCTTATTTAAACACACTGTGAAAATAAAAATAATTCGCCTCAAGTAACAGTGCAGAATTATTTAGAATGGCGTATGCAGAACTTATAATTGACTGTTTGTAAAAAATATTTATCCGTCGGAACGGAGTTTGAAGAACACAACGAGTGCAAAGTAGTGTTGTCTTAATTATTAGCAGGACTACGTGAACGACATTTGCCATGTGTGGCCTGGTGTTGTCACACCTAGGTAAATATAGAGTCGAGCTGTAAATGTCGTGCGCAATTACTTAAAATTTGCGTGTATACCTTACAATGAATTGTTTATGAATAGTGCCCTGTGTCGCAGAAGTCGCTGCTGGATTCACGTAATATAGAGCTGATATCCGGTTGCCGCTCTATCCACGCCCACAAATATACAATCTAACTTGTCAAAACGAAAAGAATCACGCCTGTATCGTACGGACCATTTCTCATAGCGATTTCTGATGACCTTATCGCATATATAACATAGTTGCCGTGTAGGTTTCAGAGATCGATAACTTGCTAAACTTTAAGGCATATATTTGTCATAGAAGAAAAATGTTGTTGCCTTGGACAACTATAAGTAATTGAGGTGGAACAATAGATTTGTTAGAATATATATTTTTGATCGTTTGTTGAATTGTAGCTAGTGTTTGAAATAGAGCCAGCGTATTGTCCAGCTAGACAGGTAGACTTCTTTCTGTCTACATATACTGGTATGTCTATATATGTATAGCGAACATTGATCTATTTTACTGTAAAATTTCGAGGTCGGCCAATTTTACCTATGTCAAGGTGAACGTATTAGTATTGATTTTGGTTCGCATTTCGTATGTTAGGGATGATGGATGTACAAATAACTTGTGCGTTTTCTAAGTGTGCGCTGGGAAAGAAATCAATACATGATTGGACGCTGAGTCTCTTCCACCGTTTGTCGGCCACAATAAGAACTCTCCTGTTTTGACCAAATCAACAATCACCGTCACCTTGTGCAGTATTTTACAATAAGAAGACGTCTGTTTGCTGTCGAAAAAGTTTGAACCAAAGAGCTAAACAGACACTGTACGCGAAAATGGACACATCAAATAGAAAATCAAAAAGATTTTATTTACATATGAAATTTCGTGCCACTACAAAACTGGTAAGGAGCTTACAAAAGCCAGGGAGTCCAGCAGCCGTGTTGAGCTCATTATTCCGTGATGGTGCTACAGGAATTGAGACTTTTGTTAAGTTAGTGTCGTTCCGTCGAAAGTACAACAGCTTCGTATATGTTTTTATGTTAGCAGTTACCTTAACTTTAATTTGCAAAGGAATAAGAGATTACTGTAAATATGAAACTAGTACGTCAATGAAGTTAGTCGACGATGTTGACAGAATATTGCCTTTAGCGATTACGATCTGCAACACCAACGGGTTTAAAAAATCAGTTTTCTGTTCAGCAGAAAATCTTGCAGTGACAAAGACTCTCTGTGAAGTTCGCAAGAAGTCGAAATTTGCAGGGCTAATTATGAATATGAGCTTCAATCCTGACACATATAGAACACTTCGGATGATTACTGATCTGTCCACATTTACTGCGAGAGAACTCATAAAGAGCTGCTACCGCAAGAGAAAACCTTGTCCCCCCGGAACTATTTCGCCGCAAATCGTTTCATATCTACGGTATGGAGTGTGTTATTGTCTCTTCTGCAAGCAAAAGATGCGTGGTTTAGACGCGCAGGTTTTGAAATCACATCTCCATGATGACGGGCTAAGTCTCATTCTCGAAAGCCATAATGAGGAGAAGCTTAAATCGACAAAGACTGCAGGCTTCATCGTTATGCTTCATGACCCTAACTTAGTCCCGGATGTCGTCACAAACGGTTTTTACATTGCTGACGGCCATACGAGTTACGCAGGCATTTCATTTGAAGCGGTCACACGTCTTCCGGAACCGTACACAACGAACTGTCGTAGCGAATGGCCTCCGGGGTTTGATAAACCACCATTTAGTCAATTACCTCTATTGATGCCTTATTCAACATCTCTATGCGTAAGAGTATGCTGGTCACTGTATATCTTGCAACATTGTAAATGCCGGTATAACGAAAGATTGTCACACCGTGATTATCTCGATATCGCGTCGTTGTGCATGGAGAGTAATGAAACTCAAGTCTGTAGTCGTGAAGCGGCGTCTCGCACGATTTCTTGTAACTGTCCGCCAAGATGTAGCGAGAGAATTTACCGTGCGGCTCTCTCAAGTGCAAGCTTCGTGAAATCGAACAGGACCTTATTGGCGAATGATACTCATAAGGAAAGTAGGTCTTACAGTCACTTACTGCTTTATTATAGCAAAAATCAAGCTCCGATATTTATAGAAGTAGAGAAGATTAACCGTGTGCAACTGGTAAATATTCTAGGCGGAAATTTCGGCATGTTCGTTGGAGCATCATTTCTCGTTTTTTACGAGCTTTTTGAGATACACGTTCGTTGGCTCTTAAACCTCGTCAAAGTGAGGTATTTGTTGAAGTAGCAAGTTCATAAAGACTGAAAAGGCGCAAAAGGTTTAAAAAAAACAAAGTTTTATTTTGAGGATGAAATGCTGTTGACCGATTGCGTTTAGTACTGAATTGATATACCACACGAATGGATTGCGTTCATTTTATTTAATAAATCAACATAAATAAGATAAATAAAAATCGAGCCCCGATATTTATAAAAGTAGAGAAGATTAACCGTGTCCAACTAGTGAATTATATATAGTGAAGGGTTTTTTTATTGCATGGCCAGATCAAAGCCCGTTCTGCATGAAACGTCTGAAAATAAATCTGTTAGGGCTCGTGAAACGTATTCTTTACAGATAAACCTCTTAAGGCTAATAAATTACAATATTAGGGATAGCTAAATAGACCGACCCTCGTTACTTCGATGTGCGTTGCTATCCCTCAATATCAAAACGAAGCAACTTAAAATCGTGTACTGTTATTCTAGGAAATGTTTTCGTATCCTTCGAGTTTAACGTGGGTTGGCCGTTTCAACTGTGTCATAAAGTGAACGCATTAAAAAATAGCAATATTCATTGTACTTATATATATATATATATATATACGGCCTGTATACCATGCTGTACGTATATATAAGTGGTTGATAAGCGATTTCGTGGCATTAGTCTCAATATATCAACTTAGTCAGGTTACATTGCGCCCAGAAGTAGTCAATTTTTCGATCTTTTCACTTTTCCTCAACAATTATTGTATTGTTATAGACGTGGGGTGGTGTTGGACTGTGAGTGAATAGTGTGAGTAATCTATTAATTGTGCAGCACTTTAATTGGTGATTCTCTTTGTCTATAAACTTGTTTTTCTCATGTTGACGTCTCCATTATGCTTCTGACATAAAAACGAGTTGTGGGTTTTTTAGTGTGCAAACTCCTTTCAACGAAGACATGCTACATGCAAAAGCCATTATCATAATATTGGTTAGGGAAAGAATTACCGTGATTCATGCTTTTTTTAGTAATTCATTCAAACGCCAAGACCCTTCAGGACCTCATTAAAGATAATTTCAAAAAGATTTCTGATAAAACCACTAAAATCGCATTCAATAGGTTCATGAAGTACTTGTACGACAAACTAAAATCAGTTCACGATAGTCTGTACGCGCACACTGAGATTTTGAAGACTATTACAGACACCCGTAGGAGGTTAGACAAAGCATTAATTTGTGTCATATTAGGAAGCTATTCACCCCGTGAAAGGTAGGCCTTTCTAACAAATCCATACAGTGCAGGAAACAAGCAATAGACACACGAAAAATGTATACTTTAACTAACCCAAGCCTTTACAGAAACAACTATACTAAACCAAACGACAAAATTTCTAACTCATCTCAATATGAACAAGAAATAATGGCTGATGTCCTGCCTTCGCTGGCTTGGTCATCTGATGTATGACTTGCAATCTTAAGTTTCAGTCTAAGTGCCAAAAACTAATGAAGCGCGTAGAGCTAAAAATATACACTGTATTAAGTGCCCGTTCACGTGGTACTAACGACGTGGTATCGTAGTGCATGATCTTTAATCGTACATATTTTGCAATTGTTCCATGGAACCATTTATTTAGTTTGTAGTTATGAGGTTTACATGGTTCATAACTTTTACATACACCTGTATACCGTTTACGCACATTTGACATTTCACATTTAGGTTACTCTGTGCTCGTCTGGAATTATATGAGAAGACTATGTGGGTAAGAGACGGCGAGCGCCAGCCGCGTGGCAATTTTGAGGGACAGGTACCAGGTCCAAAAAGGATGATTCCAATTTTAACTTCTGTTCCAGAGGCAAGCTTTGTGCTAGCATACAACACTAGCTTTACTCCAAACAATTACATTTTGCGCAGAAGAAGCTATCGAAAGTCTTAAAATATCGACTACAATTCGTGATTGCAAGCTATTATTGGTTTTCAGTGCTTGTTGTACTTTAATAGAAGCAATGTTTAAAAAGCAAAAAGGTGTTTACAAACAACAATGATTTTTTCAAGAACTATACTATTGAGACACATGTATACGTATATATGATTTAAAGTTAAACGTAACTACACCTCGATTACACTTACAGTGCAGCAGGCGAGAGGGGATCCGTGATTAGTTATGATGTGGAGGATAGTAGGGAACGCTTTATCGCTAACTGCAAAGCGAAAAACGATAAACGTTTAATAAATTTTACCGCCGTACTCCTTTTTCTTGGCATAAAATTTTTGCTTCGTTATGTATTGCCTACCTACCTGTAGCTGTTGGTACATAAGTAATGGGGGTTTTTCACCAGCAGCATCTATCTGTGCCTGAACTTGATGCTACATTTTTAGTTTATTATGCAAATAAATTAGAAAAGGCTCATGGAAGAGTGAACACACTTTCGAACGGTATATCGAAAAAAACACTAAGAAAGTAAGTAAAAAATATCGGAAAAAACTCAACTCTCCTTCTGGAACGACAGAGTAATAAGTTAATATTAAGTTGTCCATCTCCCACACACACATAAATTCAACGAATTGCCTGATGAGAGTGCCAGAAATGCAATGTTGAAAATTTTTTCATGCGCAATTTTTAAAATAAGTTTGAATTTGTGAGTTTTATTAGGGATGTGATTAGATTACATGGCATATATTTGTTTATATTTCATTCTTTTATTTAATATATATTTAGTTATATATAATCACATGTATATATCACAGCTTAACTGACCAATGATTAGCCTAAACCTCATGCATTACTAGTATATCACTGTCCTTTGTTTATCACTGTCCTTTGTTTATGTAGCCGTATGACATCCAATAAAAGTTTCGTCGTCTATCTAACGACGATTCAATGAACATAAGAGTTAATAAAAATTTAATTAGCATATATTTTATAAACTTTAGATGTATTTTTCAGTAGTTAAACAAGGGTCTTTGCTAAATGCTTTAAAAGTTTTAATAACTTAAAACTAACTCAATGTATTTTTACTAAGTATTTTCCAAACTCAAATAATCATTATTGTTACGTAACATTAGTGATACACGGTACTTATAATCAATACTCATAGTTTCATTTGAATCTGTTGTCATCTCATTTATTTTCCTTGACAAGAATTTCTTAGTTTACGATCACTTCTCTTGTATTAATTATGATAATTAACACTTAGTGCCATGGTTGTTCACAGTTCGATGTTATTTATAGAAATAGTCTTAATAGCCATATTTATAATTAATTGCATTATACCTCAGCAAAATAACTACTCCCTATTATTCTGAATCCTGCACATATCCGCGCGGTCACTGAAGTTACTGCCGTTCCGCCACCAGCTGCCAGGTTCGAAATTCTGCCGAGCACGCCTTCTCGCTGTATCCTGTCGTCGTCGCAGTCGATAGAAAGCTGTCTGAATTAAGTGTGTTATAAGGTATCAACAGTCTCTTCACCGGCGGTAATGGACCGCTGATATAAAAGATTGAAGTAGCAACAGGCAGTGCTTTTGCAGTAACAAGTCGTTCGAATAGCGCTCTGGCCCGTTGTAATTACATGGTGTGTAATAGTAAATAGGCCTAGGAAAAGAACACGGATTGTAATATTGTGTGTTCAGATGCAGTGCTAGCGAGTTAACAAAAAATAGAACAATAAACGAAGTGAGAAAAAGTTTATCATGGCACGTATTTTGAAGCCTCTGAAAAGTTTTACTTTGTTGGGAGTCCGATATGCTTCGCAATCGAAAAGGGTCGTGGTCGAGAATCCTATCGTCGAGTTAGACGGTGACGAGATGACTCGAGTTATATGGCAATTCATTAAGGACCGCTTGATCTTTCCATACCTAAAGATTGACTGCAAATACTACGATCTCGGACTGCCGTACAGAGATCAAACGAATGATCAGGTCAGCTGAAAAAAGGTGCTCTACATGTAATAAATAAATATATATATATAGCGACGACACGCAAGTAGGTGGACAGAAATGTTATTTTTACAGACAGCAGCTCGTCCTTATATAGCAATAACGACGCAAATGCTTAAAACTATTGGTACGGGCCGTAGCATTTGGCCGCGGTACCCACGCATGAATACCAACATACGGCCTATAGCCGTTTACGCTTTCAGCTAGCTCTTGTTAACACTCCAGGTACACGGTGATTCCCAATTGACGATCGTCTAGGTTTTGCTGTAAGGAGATGGTGCGATTATTGCCAGCAATCGACGTTGTAACTCTGCGATTCCTACTCAATTTACTTGAACTGAACCTTTTCCTCGGCCGTTGAGCAGAGTTCGCTGATGCACACGTTCACGCACCTCGACGTTTTTTATAATTGTCGAGTTAAGAAGCGGTAGTTTCGCTAACTATTCTTACCACAGGGACCACCAGGACCTTATCTTTGTGGCTCGGTGGATCAACTGTCCGCCCTCAAATTGACGAGCTTCTTGTCTTCGATGAATAGTTTTACTCTTGTTGAAGACTGACCGTTTCGGGTTTTACGTTCAATACCATTCTTTTCTTGCTGTCACCAATCGTAATGCTATTTTGCAAATAATTACAAAAGAATTTATATAAAATGTATAGTTTTTCTGCCTTGCGCAGATGTTCAAAATTATTATCATTCTAGTAAGTAAATTAGTAAGACAATGGTGGGCTATCGACTTACAAACTACAGTAAGTACTTCATTTGATGTTTCCAGCTATTTTTGGTCAAATACAGCTTTTACATTTTTCAGTGTCATTGTTTTTCTGGAGTGACATTATCCTTAAGAAAAATCCATTGGCGCTATGTATAGAGAACTGGCAAAATGTTTTTTGAGACCTCTTCACCTAATCCATATGCCTGGAGGATTTTCGTGAAGATATGCTTTTACGTCATAATGATAATACGCGTGCCTTCCGTTTTGTTGGGAATAAAATTCGTTGTTTCAATAACGTCTTCTCAAAATGCGTGGTGAAAAGATTCTGCATGAATGATTTACATGAAGCACTATATTGTCAAAAAAAAAGCTTAAATCCTTTTGTTTGAGATGCCTTACCACACTGCACTTTATAATATATTTATATGGTAATCCTGCGCAATATTATCCTGCGGACTCCAAATTGCGTAATAGGTGCAATTGTATAAAATCATTGTGACATTAAATTTAACCGTAGCTTCATCGCTCCAAATAACCTTTCCCATCAACTGAAAAGGTAAACTTCTTTTATCCGACTAATTTAATCGCGTAGGTAGATTTGCCTGACATTCTCTGCGTATTCGTATTTTTGTTATTACAATGTAGTGTTACTTCCAAGAGCATTTCGAAGTCAATCCTCTTCATTTAAATGAAAAAATATGAACCGTATTTTGTTATAGTCAAAATTGGAGCAAACATCTTTATATTTTAAACTAGCATTTTTGGACTAAATACGCGTCATTTGGTCGATGACCTTCTGTCATTTTACTGGTGACTCCATAATCTTAACACTATAGAATTTCTGTGGTTTCTGGGCGAACAATTGTGCTAAGTAATATTTACTTTTTGCCATTGAAATTCTACGTATAAACAGACAACGCAAGATTCGGGTTATACGGCATATGCAATAGAACATCCCACAAAGGTTTTCTCAGTTTTTTGCCGGTTAACAAAGGATGTTGTGCTCCGGCACTGTTATGCTAGAAGGCCAGGCCTTTTCTGTTCCTTAGTTCTGGTCCGTTTTTTTCGATGGCGGTCTAGCCGCTGACAGTAGACAGGTCCAAATCAATTATTTAGCATACCGCAGTAATACATACTCGTAGTACATGACTCCTTTCCAATTCCACCAAACATAGCGCCAGTCTAAACTGATTGTGGAGCACATTTTTTTAAAATTTTCATTTAAGTATACATTATTGTTGTATACGATCTATGCTTCATCGCCCGTGATGAATCGTTTAAAAAGGGTTTGATTTCGTTGCGTTCCTGTAGAGTTTTGCAGATAGGAATAGGATTAAATTATTTTGCGTTAATTCGTGTGGCATTCAAACACCGAGTTTCTTTTTATAGCTACTTTTTTTCAAATGTTTTGAAACTGTTTGGTGTTGGATATTTTGTTCCTTTGCGATGTCACCGCTATTCACAAGTCGATCTTGCTTAATTTTGGTAGTAAATTCATCTATTTTTTTTTTGCAATGGGTCGACCATTATAAAAAACATCTTTGATGTCAAAATTTGTAGACCGACAGCGACAGAACAGCTTTTTTAATCGCGGCCTCCGACAACGCATTTCTATCATAAACAGTACATGTTTGGCCAGGCCAGCATTTGTGCCTTGATTGTTAGAAGATTCTAAAACAACAAATCATTGCACACATTTTGAAGGCGCTCTATTTTAAGTCTAAAGACAGGTATTACAACAATTGTAGCGCAACTAATACTGCCGACTCTTAGCTTCAAATGACGGTAACGTCAGGCCCATACAACCCATATCGCCTGAGATATCAGACTAGAAGCCATTTAGCTAGAAAAAAGGTCAATAGTCTATCGCCAACCCAATGTTGGTGTATATTAAACGATTGGTATAGCGTGTCCTCAAATGCAAAATATAAGAACACAGTATACCTTAGAGTGTGAAATACTCATTGGAATTCCCGACAAAGAGTAGGTTGTTCACGGACGTAGTTTTTCCAACAGGATCGCTATTCTTTATCTGCTTGTTAACATAGCATAATAACATAGTTATTCATGTTCGATTACCTACAAGTTCTTATCCGAAAATTGTTATAAGAATGTTCTATGCAAGGTCAAATAAAAGTAGAGTCACAAGGGGGGAAAGAACATGTAAGTCTATAGACGAAAAAAGTCGGCTTCCCATTGATGCTTCAACTGTAAGCTTGTTCTCTTCGCAAACGTAAGGACAATATTTCCCTAACTGTGTATTTCGGTCTCTTCGTATTATAAGCTTTCCTTTGCTTAGTCGCCACGCTCGGCTCTATTTGCCATGATGAATGACCATAGTCAGCGCAGCGACACAACGATTCGTATATTCCAAAAATTTATCAAAACGAATAGCTTACGGAATACTGGGATGTTTTGTTGCACTTAATGTTTTTTGTTGTATATGTTAGTCTTAAAATGCTTGTTCGCTTTTTCTGAATTACTAATGAAAAGGCGCTCAACAAAGTAGCCACATCAGTACAACGGGTCTTGACTGCGTTCTCTGAATTGCAACACACGTTTATCGAGTTTAGGCTGAAAGTTTTTTGAATATCTAACAAGGAAATATAAAACCAAATGCACATATAAACATATTTACAGTTGAGTTATGTACGATATTGGTTTGTAATCTACCCATCTTTTAATCGCTAGGTCCATTTAATCCTTCTGGGTTACTTTCTTTAGTTCGAATGACCTTCAAACAGTATGACCTGGAATGTGGCGGATTCAAAACCTGTAATAGTTTAATCACAAATAGGTAATATTAGTCGGGGTCAAATCACTTCCATTTCCTTTCATAAAATAAGTAAAGGGAAACTAGCCTATTGCTCTAGTTTTTATAGCTTAGAATCTTAACATCTAAACCACAGCGTGAAGCAGTTTATGCGCTGGACTCGTTTGGCTTTCCAATCTACACTACTTACGTTCTCTTACAAACGCCTTTTTCCAGGTCACGATTGACGCTGCTAATGCAATCTTAAAGTACAACGTGGGTATCAAATGTGCAACGATCACGCCTGACGAAGCGCGGGTGAAGGAATTCAATCTCAAACAAATGTGGAGGTCGCCCAATGGCACAATTCGGAACATTCTGGGCGGAACCGTCTTCCGAGAACCGATCCTGTGTTTGAACATCCCTCGTCTGGTGCCTGGTTGGACACAACCTATTATTATAGGTCGACATGCGTTTGGCGATCAGTATCGAGCCACTGACGCGGTGTTCGATAAGCCCGGCAGGCTCGAAATGGTCTATACTCCGGCAGATGGTTCAGCAGAACAGCGATATGTTGTATTCACGTTCAAGGATAAAAAAAACAGCGGAGTTGGCTTGACGATGTATAATACTGATGAATCTATTCAAGACTTTGCACATTCCTGCTTCCAATATTCCCTTATGAAGGGTTGGCCGCTCTACCTCAGCACGAAGAACACTATTCTTAAAAAATATGATGGACGGTTTAAGGACATCTTTCAGGAAACCTATGATTCGAAATATAAGGTTGAATTTGAGAAGCGTAAAATTTGGTATGAGCACCGTCTAATTGACGATCAAGTGGCTCAAATGCTCAAATCATCTGGCGGATTTGTATGGGCTTGCAAGAACTACGACGGCGATGTACAAAGCGATATTGTGGCTCAAGGATTCGGTTCTCTTGGGCTTATGACATCGGTACTCGTCTGTCCCGACGGAAAGACTATCGAGTCGGAGGCAGCCCACGGCACTGTGACCCGTCACTACCGCATGCATCAGAAAGGTCAGCCAACAAGTACCAACCCAATTGCCTCAATTTTCGCGTGGACACGTGGCCTTATGCACCGCGCGAAGTTGGATAACAACGCTGATTTGACGAAGTTTTGCAAGGCCCTAGAGACAGCGTGTGTGGACTGCGTTGAAGCTGGTGAAATGACTAAAGATCTCGCCATTTGTATCCATGGCATGAGTGGAACAAATGAATCTCACTACCTAAACACTATGGACTTCCTTGAGGCTATCGCTTTACGCCTCAAGCGATCATTAAAATAAACGGTTCTAATTAGTTAGTTGCTTGTTACCGAGTTTCATGGTAAACACGTACTGCTCAAATATAGATCTATTTTTCTTCTTGCGAACAGATTTTATGAACCAGCACATTCTTCAAAATAGCAGCGAAATACTACCTGAAATCGAATGAAAGAAATATACAATCATTCTGTTGTACATCTGCATATACCGGCATTTTAGTAACTAATAAATACTGAACCATGTGTTTCTAATGCAGATTTATCTAGCTCGTAAGGTATAAAAAGAATGTTAGCTGATTACGCGCTTTATAATATGTGCAATAGGTCACTATTCCTTAATACATGATAAGATACAGAAGGTAATGACCATATCGCATAAAATTAAGACAAATGAACAGCTGCATGTTTTGTAAACATAGCGTCGTAACTTCCTCCTTTTTTATTTCTGCATACTTCCTTTTGCCTTTCCCACTCGTACAAGTTTTGCGTTCGACCTCGTTCATGATCTCTAGTCATCGTCGTACACAGTATGGTAGCTATACATCACGTTCCTTTTTGCATCATTAATATTAAATAAATATTGTTATCGTTTCGAGTAGTAGAAACTGTATCACAATGCTCAGATATTGGTTGGCCGTATAGAGGTTGGCTTCAGCAGTACTGTTGTGGATGCATAGCTGTCCTTTACATCATCCTATTATTTTCTCGCTAACGACCGGTGCCGGTACCATTCTTTCTATTTCCTAACTAATAACGGTTAGCTGTAAAGCTTCTTGCAGGAACTATTGCTATTGTATTTTTACGAATGTAGCTACTATGAGAAAATACGTGCAGACCTCCGATCCGCCTGGACTGCTCGATTATTTCTCCAGTCATTTAATAACTGTGAAGTATGCATTTAATAAGATTTGTTGGATTTGTTAGAAATTTCGCATTTCTGCGCCCCAGCTAATTATCTAGCTATATGGAGAGGATATGCATGCACACACAGGGCGTTTCAAAAATGTATAAACAGTTTGAATGATTGTAACTTTTATTTACATATGACTAATATTTGAATCATAAAATATTTTCATACAATGTAAATAATTTCTCCTTGTGTACATATACAAAATTACTCTGTACAATAGAGTGCTAATAATCCAGGCCTAACTTCACAAACATCAACTAATTTCCTAATGTCTCGGCACTCTGAACCTTATCTTTAAGGCATCTTGAAAAAATAGTCAAATTAAGTTACCGTATATACTTTTTTTGCAAACGCCCTGTAAATATATTTTTCTTTGTCATTAAAAGATTTTGTTTTGCAGCTTGAGACCTATGCTGGCCTCTTTATGGTCACTTGACAGCGCTTCGAAAAAACACTTTAGTCTTAGAAAAAATATTTGCTACGCTGTTTTCTATGAACCATTTTTCATCAACTCTGCGTCTAGCAAAATTTATTATAAATGGTGATATAATGACGTCAACATCATGTCATGTAAATTTTCTGTTAGCGTTTTGTATTGGCGCCCGATCGTGTACGACTTCTGTATCTAGCACTTCATTATGTGTAGAGATTGCCACGATGCCCAATATTTTATACAAGTATATCATTTGCTCAAATTAACAAGGTGTAAGAGTACTGCAAATTCTCCTTATTAAAGAGAAAACATACGAACTTGTTTTGAACGAAGGCATATCCAAAGCAACAACATTTGCCGAGGGCAATCGTCACACTTCGAACATTCTCTTCTTATCTGCTAGGCTTTGCATTCATTTCTGCACCCACAGTAAGTTTCCTGTTTACCACTAAAGCATTACACTGCACACGACCTATTTATATATAAAACTGTGCACGCCTTTGGTCGTTCATAGAGGAAATCGGTCGAGCATATCTACGTATACGTTCATGTCCTACAAATAAGGTCCCATTAAAGTTCTATGAGTTCCATATATTTTCATGCCATTTGACTAAAAAATAGTGTTCTTTATCGACGTTTTTCCTCGATAATCGATTAAGGAAGTTGTTTGTAAGCGTATGATATATTCTGCGTTTCTTGCTACATCTGGTTATGTAACAAGATTTCCGACTCAATTATAGTTACGTTATGATGGATTATTTTTTTAATATTTTCTCCCTGCAGCATTGCCTGCATAGCTTTAATCTGCTGACACCGTTTTCTTCTGACAGCTGATTGCAAACAAATTTTCTTTATTTTTCTTCGACTTGCACATTCTATTGATACATACCCATAGTACATATGCAATACACGTGATTTGGTTACGCTTTCCTCAACAAACATTGTATTGTTATATTTATTACGGTAATTAGCAATCATTGTAATAGTATATTTCCCCTTTTAACAGGGCAATCGATTCTTGCAGTGAAGCTCAAAGTGCCATGTTTTTACGGATCCCCGATAAACCGGAGAAGCTTCCGTGGGGACTACTGAAAAAAAATTTATTTTTGTGTCCCTATATATGCTAGTAAACCATTTCAGCTGACGGTCACGTCGACCAGTTAACCTTAGCCGCTGTAACAAAATGAGAATTCACTAATTATCGTACGAACAGCGCGACTGCTTCGTTTGTTTTCTGTCATTATAAAGACTGCGGTTCGCTGATTGTTTGAGTTCGCTCATGTAACGAGTAGAAGAACCGTTATCAAAAAAATATATTGAAGATTTTTATATATCTTTCAGCTGTTTTTCATTGTTGTTGTTCGAGTCTTCGTCACCGCTGCCGATGCCAACATGTCGTGTTGTCATGTGTTGAAAGGCTGCTTTTAATGTTACATTCTCGTTTGTTATGTTACTCTTATTATTAACTCCAAGATCCTGTAGTAATGCACCGATCAATATCTAGTCACTCGCGTACTAGTTGTGGCAACACTGTAGGTGGCGAATCCAGTCGGCATTTGGAGGAGCTGTCACAAGCGTTTAAACGTACCAAGGTGAGCTCGGCACGACGGACAATGATGTTCAATATCCTGACATTCCGGTATACAGTATGGAATCAAACAACAGCCCCATACGCAGCCTAAGGCGATAAGTGCTCCGGAAAATAGGTACGTTAGAAGGCCGGGCCGAGCTGATGTCGCTGTAAGCGGAGGTCATCACACATTTGGACGATGGTTTCACGAAAGTTGGATGAATCATAATTAGATTGTATTAAACGAATGAACCGAACGTAGCGATGAATGTTAATTGTTTAAGTACCGGAAATAGAAAAATGTGTATAATCTCGTTAGTTTCACTATGACGCTGTACGATGTAACAAACATATTATTAAATGTGATCAAACGTAAGGGGAGCAAATCATTTGAAAAGATAAAAGGAAATAAATAGGCTTACATGTTTACATTGCTTCATGAATGAATGAAAATTCAAAATTGTGTCTATAGAGAAGATTCAAGAATTCTATAGATCTTTGCCTATAAACTTTGCAGCGTATGTTTACTGTTGTCAGTAGCCGCGGAATAGTATAAAAGCTATACACATTTCTATTATACATGTGGCCTATCTACGCTACAAATTTAATGATCTTTGTACTGAAGACCGTTTTTTTGTCGTTAAAATAAAAAAAAGGTATGTTATGGGTTATAAAAAATAGGGTTGCCCACAAAATGGGCAGCGGTGGCCGATAACGCATAAAATTTTTAAAATCCTCAAAAATAAATCAGAATCGATCATTGGCCTATTGTAGCTTATGTATAATAAATACATTTATTGCACTGGAATCTGAGTTACACTTAACAATATTACAGCGAATGCTGTAGGGGATGTACAGGGAGGGGCAACAATCACTTCACAGTTCGAAATAAATATATATATGCGTTATCGGCCACCGTTGCCCACTTTGTAAAGAGTCGTGCTATATATATATATATATATATATATAAACTTCCTTCAACTACCAAAAGCCTTTTGCTCCACCTTGTGTAGGGATACAGCTCCCTAATTTGACAATAAATCTGACTGTCTTCTTCAACAGCTGCTGGAGGCCATTATAGTCTCATCACGCAGCAACGTGTATCATCTTTCTACTGTTTATTTATGATGACTGTGGCACTTTTTCCGAGATTTTACTTTGCAATAAAAAAAATGTGTGTCTTTTTTTGGTGCAGCCCTAAATTAAGCCACCTTACTTTTTTTTTTTATTTAAAAAGTAGACAAACTATAGAGCGATGTATTTATAACATTAAGATTCTCCTTGAGCAACTTTTATAAAAAGTAACCTTAGCAGGAAGCAAAAAGATGTGTTCAAAATTTAAAAATGTACGTTTTTTTTCTTGTTGAAACAAACCTTTCTAGTTTGCTTTCTTTCTAATACATCAAGCTTTTCAAAAGCCACTGAAACAGTTTCGTACAATTATCAAAATGTGTTCTATTAGTGGCCTTTTCCTGGTCCTGGCATGTATTGTATGCGATTTGTAATTACAGCAATTTTAAAAGTATTGTGTACATTTTATACAGTGTCCCCGTGAAAAAGTTTAGCATACTATTCTGCAACCAAATAGATGTATATTACTTTCTATTTCAGTCATCATACGATTTGTTCGGTAACGTACCTATTTATTGATGCTAGCAACATCATGTGTGTACTCACCTGTCATAACATGAGCGCCACATTTGCCGCAGGTCACCTGTTGTGGTAATGGACCCATTCGCGAGTGAATCACGTGAACTTGGCCAACAATGGCATCGGAATAAAATCATCAGCAGCAGCATCGGTAGTAATCGACGATTAGTAAAGTATATTAGTTTCCTCAGTAAGACGTTGGGTGAGACAGTGATTCGATGAAGGCGAGACATAGGCGACAACGATAATGGAACAGAAAAAAGCAACGCAAAAAGAGAATTGGTTAGTCACATCGCTACTGTAGCACTTGTGATGGGACTACATGGGAAAACTTGTTTAATTAAGCGCCACGATAATAACTTGCGTAGTTTGGTGTTAACGTGAACTAACAGTATGTTTATTAATGTTATATATAACAATAAGCACCTTAATTGAACTCGAGAATAGCTAATGTCTATAGATTTAGCTCCTTGGCAATTTATTAGGAATAAATGGACTTGAAAAAGTAACTTTATTTTCTTTAATTTTAACTACAAAGTTAGCGATCATTCCCTTGTCCAATAAGCATCTGCTTCACTCCAACCTTTGCATAAAATTGATGTTTTAGGCGATTTCTAAAATTACATTTAAAGACAAAGAACTCGAAACACATACTGTAACGTTATTCACATATTATTTACGAGTTCGTTTTTAAAGGAAAATTAACCTTGGCACATTTCTGTACGAAGTTTTATTCGTTTAAATATTAAAACATTTCAAGTAAGTAAATTAAACCCTATTTACGAATACTTTGCTACTTGCAGGTTACTGTGATTTTGCCAGAAAAGGCAGTCTACGCGCCAAGCCTATGTCTAACACACTACTGTTTTTCTAAACCGCATGATAAGCCCGTTAATGTATTCTTACATGGTAATAATTCCGTTTGGTTTCCTGTTACAATGATGAGCCAAGTTATCAGCTATGCACGCACCTTGGAAGCCTAGACTTTTCGCTTTCGAGCCTGACAGAAATCATTTATGACGGACACCTATGCCTTTTAGATATAATCTACCATTTTGGAATATGATACAGGAGATTTTATTGATCTGTTTGATACGCATACGGACGCAATAATTGTTTTATTATATAATAGTAAAGCTGGAGCAGTATGTTCGATTAATTATGTTG
Organism: Varroa destructor; assembly: GCF_002443255.2. Taxonomy (NCBI): domain Eukaryota; kingdom Metazoa; phylum Arthropoda; class Arachnida; order Mesostigmata; family Varroidae; genus Varroa; species Varroa destructor. The sequence goes on along the minus strand of NW_019211458.1, from coordinate 29,315,886 downwards.
CTATTAATATTGTACTACGGACATGCGATTTATATGTTCCATCTTGTTTATTTATACAATGATTTATTAAGCCGATTTTGTAACCTGTAAAGTTTAGGGGACGCACACCTGTGGGTGAAAAACATGACTATTGCACGATTGAAATGATTGAAACTATTTCACGATTGAGACTATATCATTAGCACGGATAGTTGTCTTTTGCTAGAATTCACGTAGTAGTTTCACGTTAAAGACTTTTTTTCGCTAATCTATTTTAAATATTGCAGTTTTAAAGACATTATCAAAAGCATGTAGTTCACGTCTTTTTGTGAGTTAGATTTTTTAGTTCGTATAAACATATATTTTGCAATTATGTTAAACATTTCACCACATCATTTCGTTCGGCCATATGCTCCCATGTCCTATTTGATCGGTTCGGAGTTTCTCAGCGACATATTCGAACGATTCAATATGGCACTTTTGTACAGCGGCAATGCGTTATGATGCGATAGAACTTCCTCTGCGAATTCTCACCAGAAACCAAACCTCGATTAAATAACCCAACTACTAGTGTTCTGATTGCTTCATTCATTGACTTTGTTGTTACGTGTGGCAATGGTGTATTTCACCCCTCTACGGACTGTTACTGCAAGCAAATCCGGCATATTTTGAAATCGACTAAATTATCTTGGGACTCCGGTACCTCCTGGACATTTCTATACCTACCACCGTGAAATGCGGCCCATGAATTTCCAATTGGCCTAGGATCGATTCACGAGGGACCCATCTTTAATTCAGCTTCAGCATTTTCAGTTTTTGGCTTGCAATTCTGTTACATGTAAAAGCCCTTAAACTCGGTACTCTGCTTTCATGAAAATCCTATTAGACAGCGGCAGTACATTTTGTCGGACGCACGGTATGTTTAATTTTAAATATATAAGTCCTCGCATCTAGCTATCACTTTACTGTTCGTTTTTTACAAACATTTACACCAGTCACGTACTATGGTCTCACTCAACACTTCCTTGTCTGATGTCATCAACTTTCGATAAATTTCCGCAATACTAGGGCCTTCGAGAATCAAAAACTTGATCATTGAGCGTTGATTCTCGAAACGGAAGTACGTTTTTCCTCTGGAATTTATTTTTCCTGGACTATTCTAAACTGGTTTTTATTTACAGGTATTTACTAGCCAAATTTGATATGCTAGCGGCGCGTAATTCGAAGGTTATTCAATTTTAAAGTCCGTTGAATTCACCTGTATCAACCCAATATGTTTCGCTCTACGAACATGGTTTTTCCGTCACGTGATGCGGGTGAGTGCGAGGCATTCTGATGCTGTGCACAGACCGAATAAATCATTCTCTCTGTTAATAAGTTTAATACAGTGTTTGCATAATATTCTTGAACGGAGGACAGGAGCTGTCGTTATAATGCAAAGGAAAATATCGAAGTGAATGGTATCAGCGTGTCAACAACTAGCAGTGGAATTACACGATAAAAGGCTTGTTTTTGAATGCGGAAACCGCACGTCTGTTCCACAAACACGTAGAAGATAATTATGTATGCCGAGGAGAATAAGAGTGACCTCGAGGCTGTTCAGCAAAGGGAGTGTTTCCATTAAGAGGAAAGCAAACTCCAATCGCAAGGAAGACCAATAGTATATAAGCTTATCTTAATTACCTAAGTGAACATAGATTATGTGATCACGTTCAAATATCTTTTTTTTTTTCTTAATCTTTTTTGTCTGAATCCGAACTTAATGAGTTCGTATTCGGATAAAAAGCCGAAAATCCCAATGTACAAAAACTACGCTGAACGTTCGATCCAACCAACTTTATAAATTAAAGTCTCATCTCTAATTGCGATCTCTAGCGTATTCAACGAATAGTTGCATACATATATAAACTGTAGGATATATATTTATCCAATCAACTGCTAGCTGATAACAGATATACGGTACATAGAAGTTGGGTTGGAACTAGTGAAAAGTTAGCTTAATGAATCACTGGGTGGACCCCGAAAGCGACGATGGTTTAAAATATACTTATTTTTCGAGTGTCACCTGAGCTTTGAATAGCCGTGTTTACTTTGTAACAAACACGTTGCCTCGGTCTATGACGAACCATCTAAGCGGTGGTTTAACACGTCAACAAAAAATCGCTGCGCACCAAAGCGATAACATGCCGTTCAGACCATAGCAATTACGTGACATACGGCGTTCCATCCGGCTCAATGTGACCCTCTGCCAACATTGCCATAGAACACAAAATATGATTACCGGAGATTTAAAGCTAGATCCTAATTTCATATTCTGTTTGATTTGCTCTATGCCCCTGCTACTCATTGAGATAAACAGTTATCGTTGCACGGTTTGACAGTGGTTAATATGTTCCTAGTTTCTGTTAAACTGCCCTGGGGCAACTGAAATGGAAACTGAGTCATCTGTGGTCGAGTTTAGTACTAGTGTATGGCGTATCTACGAGCGTATATCAAAGATCAATAGAAAATTAACTCGAATTTATTGCATTTTATGCACATGGACAGATTTTATTCAATTAAAAAATAGCTAAATGAAAATAACATTGAAAGCTAGCAGGGAAAGATATTCTGTGACATAAATTATTGCATAGGATAAAAATATATAGTATTGTTATAGCTATAAACACAGAAGTTGCGACGATTTATGTAACAGTGTTATTATATGACGTTGTAAACGTTGAATGCTTGTATATTCTAGAGGCCGAGCATTAATTTAGTGAAGCCAGCCGGTATCTGAATCTTTAAAGAAATGCGGCACTTTTAAGATGTAGATGACGCTAGATTTTTGAGCTTGTTACAGGACTATACATTCGCGAGATGGAGTAGGTTACAGCACCGCCAATTTGAAACCAGAAGGTTTCTGGTTTTCAACTGGTTGGGCACGAGAAAATTACTAACAGTTTTGGGCTTATACATTTGTTAATAAAGCAATTTATACTTAGTAATATTATTGTTATATTTGTAAACGATTGACAGTGGGCGTTTTCAGCACTCTCAGTCAGAGAACTTGGTTGTTGAAATTAAGTCGGCCGATAGTTAATCATCGAGCCTTTTCCGCTGCTGCTTTAATTACCCTAATTACTACCGCTAAAGCCTTAATAGCAACGACCGTCCCAGTTACAGCAAAACCTATCTTTGTCAACAATGGCTGTTATGTATCATAGGTAAGCAGGGAATTGCATCGCCACCCCGTTCCGACAAAAAAGGGTAGAGTATTAGGCCATCGCACAAGGCAGCCAAGATGACGTCACAAACAGGTTGGTATACGTCGGACACAAGCAATGCGGATGGTGTTCGCAACAGCCGAGAGCAAAATCACAGCTAGTTGGAATAGCAAAACACGTATTTGCTGTTTAGCGTAAGATGCGCCACAAGAATGACGCTGCTTTAATATTGCCACTGGTAATGAGTCAGCAGCTCAGTAAATGCTTGAGGAACAATTAAAAGATTGATCAATGTTACATTTAAAGCAGTAAAATAATCGATGGCATAATTTGGCACGGCTTGCACATTTATTTCTATGCGACGACGCAAAAGATAATGTACATAGCACGGTCTTGTATACTAAACTTACCAATGCCGTACTTAACAGGAAATGACGCAAGGATATGATACTATCAAAGAATATGAAACTAAGTCAGGAGACTTAGTTTCATATTCCTTGTTCATATGTAAAATAACTCATACTAATCAACAAAGGCTTATGTACTTGAATCGTTAAATCAAGACTTATTTGTACAGTACGCATAAGCTTAACAAGCTGCCATCTGGGCTTTCGCTTCGACACATAAGGTCTTGCCTCTTATTAGAAAGAGATTAACAAATACGTTGGAGAAACTCCTTAAAAGGGCTATATCGCGGTCCAGCAAAACGGACTATGAGTGCAAAACCTTCACCCACCACAAACCTGTGATGGCTAAGTAGTGTGGGACATTGTAATAATTGAAAAATGTCTGTCCATGAACAAAAACTAATACTAATACTAATATAAAAATACCAATGTCATGCAATTCACATAATGGTCTTCTTAATGCAACCAATGCTTGATTTCGTCTAATAGTACATGTTAGAGCGCTCCTTTATTTAAATGTTTTTATTCAAATGTTTTAAGTAGGCATATATCCAAGTGATTAAATACAAAACTTGTCCCAGCTTTCGACTACTGAAGTCGCAGCAAATACACTTAAATAATAACAACCATAACATACAGCTAATAAAAGACAATAGTCAACGATTAATGTATAGAGTAAACCTAATGACAACGACTACATCTTTTGCAAACAGGACAGTGTACTTACCATTGATCGTCGGCTGTGATGGATGTGCGCCGCCAAATTGCGGAAACTGTGGAGGGGGCTGTTGAGGGTACCCAGGATTGTATATCGGTGTAGCAGATGCATGGGGGGTGTATGGTGGTGGAGGTTCGACCGGCAAGGAAGGATATGCAGGCGGAACTGCATTCGGTGCTGACATGCCCCCATTGGGAGCTGCAGAGGGGCCTGACTTGCTCATTACCGCGCAGAAATTAAGCACGGAATTGTCAGTTAAAGAAACCCACCGACTTTTCTAACTCCGAGAAACGTTCCTGGGATCAATTTGATGTTATATTACCAAAAGGAACTGGCGCATTTAGTCCTCTCGAAATGTTTAAGATCAGCTGATACGTTAACTGGCAGGTTGCTTTGGTTCGATAGTTAAGTTTGATAATATCGACCAAACGTCAACAATGTTACCTTCACAACATGTACAAGGTAAAAAGTTACGTGATCTTTTGGTGCCTACAGAAACTGGATTACCAAACGGGTCTTGCTTCGCGGCTCTTTCGTTAACCCCCCACCTAGACCAGGGCAAACAACCTATGAAACTACAGATCCCTGCGATCGCCACAGTTGGCGCTGCCTCAGAAGAACGCAGTAGTTAAAAGCTACTAGAGCTATGCACAGTAGAACGCCTTGAATCTTTTATATAATCTTGTTAAGAGCACAATAAAATGTTGCACAAAACAAGATAATTCTCGATGTGTACACCAGGCTCTTACAATGGCAAATAACGTTTCTCACTTATGATCGACTTATCTTTGCTGATCGTGGTGCTCCTTATACATTTTTATTTTTTATTAATATGGGGTTTTACTTCCTGCACACATCCTCAATGGATACGGAATTCACGTACCAGCGCACAGTCTTCGATCTCGACAATCAAAGTAAAATAATACCTTAGATGTATCGATTGCTAACGCTCACTGTTCTTACTGTTGGGGCTCACGTTTCTATTATTTGACGAAAGAAACAGGGGTTTTGTTGTGCTTTGTTATTGCCTATGGTGCTGTCGCTTGACATCAAGCTGTCTGATTGTCTCCTGTGGAATTTCGTAGATCGGACTGTTTGCCTATCCGTGTCTGCTTTAGTGAGCGATAGGCGCGGCGTATGGCGGCGAAATTGCCGAGCAGACCCATGAACTGCCGAGGGAAAAGAACCCGTGTTACGGAGAGGGTGCTGTAAATAGCTTCCTGTGGCTTTATGACCAAACAAACTACAGATAATGTCACAAGTTGATGAAACCTCTCTAATACATTAAATTTCTAAATAGTTTACATCCAATTAAACTGCGTTATTTTGCATCGAGAATTCTACTAACTTGATAAACTGAATAGAAACAAATTAACTTAGCGAGAATACAGCATTTCGACAAAATGAAAACCATGCATGCATATCCGCGAGATCATTTGTACATCATTCACCCTTGAGTAAAATCGCCTATATCATTCCAGCTAGAAACAGCCCTGCAATCAACCAATAAAGATATCAAACCATTAATGAATTTTACGATATTAAATCATCCACTCTGATTTGTTTTTGCCCGTTGCGGAAGAATTCTTTGTGCATTTGCAGAAAGCAGCGAAGCAAGTATGGAACTAAACGAACAACGGCGACCCTAGATTAGCGGGTGTCTACCCGCCAAAACAGAACACGGACAGTGCGATTGGAACGCACCGCACAACTAAAGAGGTTAGGAACAAATGCAGTATTGAGCAAGGACCACAAGAAAGTGCTTGAATTATTTTAACCATGGTATAGTCTAGAAAAATACCATTAGAATTGCTTACGAAATAGATGACACGGAAAAGCAGGAACTGTCCTCGCTATGCCACTGACCTTGATAAGTGTCAAGTTTGGTCGTTAATGCGCGGCAGACATAACATCAGGTGATACAACCTGATTAGAACAACTACGTAAAAATTGAGCTGTGACGTACAAGTGAAGATATGGGCAAAGTTGCCTACTGTAATCGAAATGTTTAATAAGTATATGTGTCGATCTGCGTTTCAGCAATGATCCGTGAAGATCTTTATTGGAAAAGTACGAAAAAATATTTTTTTTAAATAGTTATTTACCGGTAGTGTAATTGAACCAATTCATTAGAATGAGAGTCGTTTGTTTTGTTAAGCTTACGTTTTAATTGTTACTGATTAAGAATCTAGCGTGGATTTTATTTATAACAATTTTTAACAAGCGACATGTGTCGTGTTACGGGATTCTTAGGTAACTTATGACGACAAAAAAGTAATTATGGTTTGATTTGTTTCATCACTAGCGTAATGACTGCCGATTTTAACCACGCCGTAGTATATATCTGGCTTTAACCAACGTAGCTTCCTTTGTTTAGAAACATTATTGTTATAATTTGTGGTCGAATGTCTTATCATCTTTGTTCTGAATTTGAAACGTATGCTACTCACTCGGGGCTTACAAAAAAATATCCTTTTGCCGAGGAGTTGAGGATTGAACTGGTTTAGTAAACTAAATCCAAATGAAAAAATATAATAATAATTATTGTTGTTATTATTATTATTATTATTAACTTAACAGGAATGCTTTGCTTCTATCTGGTGAGCTATCAGCAATTTCTGGATCATTATATGTAACTACTATTACAGGGTTATACCGGTCAAAGAAAATTTAGTTCATAATTTTTAGATTATGCTCAGCCTGTTATATACAGCTATAGCCTCAATAATCGATTTAAGTAAATAATGTTCCAGTATAATAATTATATCATCTTGTCGTGTTTTGTAGTTACTGGATTTTAGGCTCGTGTAAGGGCCAACGAATGCCATGAGAATTCGAAAACCCCGCGGACTTTCCTCACCGACAATTTTCCTTGGATGCGCATTAGGCTTTGCTGCTACCTATTATACATGGTATCCACTCATTCAAGCTCAAAACGAACTTTCTCATGAAAAAAAAACTATCGCAGATAAGATAGGAAAGGAGCTACAGGAAAAGAAGACCGTGGCTGCTGCTTCTGCGACGCTTAACGAAAAGTAGTTCTTCCTCAGACGTAGAGATAAGCCGCTTGAGGAATGGTATGAAAGGAGCATTTCCACCAACGATTTTATAGTAACGACAATTCAACCCGAAGCTACAACCAGTTATAATTGCCATAAAAAGTGAAATGTATTTTTGGTTACTATCTGGTTAAATTATCTGGTTGATTTTTGGAAAGCCCTTCTTTTTCTGCACAGGTCACCACTGCATAGTCCGCTAGAGCTTAAACAAAAATATGCTTTTGATCAAGGAAATCTGCATCGATTAGTTGTATTTATACATATAAGATTTTCGATAATGGCGTGCATGCCATACAAAGCAAAGCGAGCTATGACTAGCTAGTGAATTTGTATATAGACATGGTACCGTGAATCATTGAAGATTTAGAAATATTTAATCGGCATCAACCGATTCCGGTAAACGTCACTGGGATATTTTACTGTTTTTGGACTACATCTATTAGAGTAGCAGGAAAGAAGAATACAACAAGGCTTTAAAAAACAATTATGGCCAAAGGACCGAGAACCTCAAATTAGTACTAAAATATCTTCTTTAGAGGAAAATGAGAATATCAACTGAACAGGATAGGATCCCAAGTTTCAAACACAAAGTCTTAAATATATTAATTAATATTTAAGTAATTAATATTTAATTAATAAATTAATTAGATATTAATTAATTCGCCGATGATCATGTTGATTTAACTGTGAGTGATACTGCATCAACGCCACGTAAGCTAGGCCTTTTTTATACAAAAAAAAAATTAGGACTCTAAATTATTCTTTATTTTATTTGTTATCTGTTCAATGATGTAACAGTGTTTCTAGTTTTGAGACTCCATGAAAAATGAAAACACCTATCTGACGTGCATTTCGTACAAACTGTGCGTGTTATTCTGCAGAATAAGCCCAGAGTAAGTTACCATTCACCAAGATCAACTGCGGGTTCTGGAACAGGCATTATAAAGGGCGGATTTTTTATGGTTGTCGCAATCGGTGTAGGTTATGGTGAGTATTCGGTAACCGTAAAATATAGCGCAACGGAAATAATGGCAGGTATCAGTTGTCAATAATTAATACCGTTTATACATTTATAGGCAAACTGCGATAGAAATTGAACAAATGGCAACGATTCTGCGGTTGATGGTTCTAGCCGAACTAATTTTAGTAAAATTAAGTATGACGTACCTGTTTAATCGATAATCATGTATTATACGGTACTCTTTTACGTCTATCTCAAACTGTAGATGACGCTCACTGTTATCCGTATTGAGCCTTCTTTTTGCGTGCGTTATCACCTCAAGTACAAAATTTCAAATTTTACGCCAGCGCGATGTGAGTGCGATTTATACAATATTACAGAAAACCAGCATCTTTGTGTCGACGAGGTGTTTTTGTTTTGTTTAGTCGTAGTAATCTCCAGAGAGAGATATACATCCCTTGAAATTACTGTAAAGTGCGTTTACTCAATTCTGGCTGGAGCCATTAACACTGAGGCGAGCTGTGGGTTTCTAGCATGAGACCTTACTGTCGATCCAGAGACAATTGTTTTCTATTGGACTATAGCACATTATATATATCAAAAAAATTCTATGTATCCCACTATGATTATGATCGTATTTATAATATACACTATTAAATATTCTTTACTGGATATTTTAATTTCAAATATGTATAAACTTATTAAAATACTCGATTTACCGATGCTTCGTATGGTTTTGTTCTGTATAGCTGTATATAAGTATCTTGGCTTTCGAGATTACCTACTTGATCGCAAATCACGTCGCATGGAGGTTACCGTCCAGAAGTATCTTGCCATGCAAGAAAAAAGCGACACGCGATGCAAATGTACTGGTAGCTGGTGTGAATGCGAAAATAAGGCTAGAGCGCGCTTGGTAGAACAATATCGACAACAACAAGAACAAACCCAACCCGCGTCGACCACACCGGCTTTATGAACAGGGATTGTGCTCTTAGTAAGAAGAAGGCTAAAACTTTGCTCAGCAGTTTCGCGTTGCTCTATGTCAATGTGTGACGGGATTTGAAATGAGAGGAAAAACTGCTTGACCTATATTGGATTTTAAAGTGTAATAGATATATCATGGATAATTATTAAGAAAGGCGTGCCTTTATACATTTTTGAAACAGTAAATAAAAGTAGTAGAAAAAGCTCGTAATGGTGAAAAGCAGTGCGTCATTTTGTAAGTTCAGCAAACATAAGCTATTATAGAATATCTTCGCTCTAAGCGAAGCGTCAATAAAAGCTGTAAAGCAGTGTAATAAAAAGCTTTCTTGAAATCGATGGTCTACGTTCCTGCCAGTTTTTTGGCGACTTATCAAAAATCTGAAAAATGTTTACGCGCCAAGCCGAAAGCTTTCAAAGAGAGTTTAGACTTAAAGGCCTCAACAGTCGATCAAAATGGTTCAACAAGCCGTTGTTAATATAGAAAGTGACTGCCATTTTGAAGAGAAGAATACCAATTATCAATCGTGCAGGTAGGGTGCAGTGGTTGCCTTTTTGAGACTTTTGCGCCTTCTTTACTTATAGGTCGTTTTAAGCTCTTGCATTTTCGGCATATTCGGTCTGCGAACTTTTAATTCCGCTGGATTTTTTTACAGGTAGCGTATCTGACCGGTATTTTAGCGAATTTATTCTTACTAATATCGTTTGACACACGGTAATTTTGTGGAGTACAGAAAGAGTATTTTCAAAGTGATTAATGAGTGGTTCGTCTTCAATTTTAGACGCAGTCGCGGTAAGCGTTGGCTATATCAATAGCATCTCTAACACATGCAAGAAAACAATCGTAGAAATACTTTTCTAGATATATTTCTGTTCGGATACACTTTCGAAAGTAAAATCAAAGAAATAACGTCCCAAAAGCGTCATTATATATATATATACCTTATCGAAGCATAATAAGGTCTGTAACCAGTGCTTCTTTAATAAGAGGAGTTATTGTATTATACTTAGAACAGGCTGTAACACCATGTGTGGTGTACTTCTATGATTGGACAAGTGAATCTACTGTTAATGTGCGTGTTTCTCGTATCTCTTGTCTGTTCCCCTCCATTCCATTCGGAATTTAAATATATGGGGAGTTTAGCATTTGATGGGCGCTCGTAATAAATTATCTTATAAGGAATCTTGTAGGAGTTCGAGCACCTTTAGGATATGTGTTTCTGATCTTTTTAAGGATTAATTCATGGTTTTTGTCACTGCTTCATCCCTTGACAGCAAAAGTTCGACTCAAATATAAAGTACTAAGATTTCTTGTCGTACCAGATAAGACCTGCAGAGTGTCCAATAATGATGGGCCAGAAATATGTTCAAAATGTAATGCAAGTCACTTTAAAAGCTATGGCCAGTTTTTGAACTCCAGGACTTTTAACGCGCCAGAACACCTACTGTCGTACCGTGTCATATAGTTGATTTTTCGATTTTACAGGCTTGTTTGCTAAAAACGCCAGATGTATTTCCCCTCTGTCACATCTGCGGCTAGTTGATTTACTCGACTTTCATTTAACTTTCATTATAAACGTAAAAAAGTGCCTAAAACTAGTGAAAAGGGATTCCTGGCATTGAAAGAGTCCAGTGGCATCGAACCTTCTAGGAAAGCCTTGACCTATGGGTATTCAGTACGGTGCACAATCCAGATATTAACTATCATCAATGAATAGAACGTCTCGATTTTGTAAGTACTATGTGAACGCAGTCGGCAGTTAATAACAGCTGTTAACTTGGTGGTTCATCTTATCTTCTTTACGTATAAACCCAACACAGAATGCGCCAAACGCTTTCCCGAGGGATCCATTCCTAAAGTTTGTTAAATAGAAAATTAACTCAATATAATATACATGAAATTTGACTAGTTGCGGACCTTATAGGTCAATTAGCATTAGCACACCGGTTCTGCAGCTCCCGCTCTTAGTTTGTCTTCCCTTATTGTTTTTTTTTGCAAACAAAGTTGAACACCTTTCGGTGTTCCAACTTCTTCTATCTGCAGTCAAATGGTAATATCGCCTTAATCGAGTTAAGCATGTCGTGCTTTAGGTGCAAGTAAGTTACAACCCACAGTCAAGAGCCTCCGTGCAGTGCCTATTATATCCGTGATTGTAAGCTTCTTTAATTATACGCAGTTAACGATGGCTTGGATATCAGTCTCTATATGGCTTCCAAATTATTTGAAAAGACCTACGCACCAATATGAAAGGCTTACTGAAAAGTTGAGGTTGGGTTGATTCGAAAAAATCAACTTGAATTAAAAAATTGAAAACTAAAAAACGACAAAAACACGGAAATGCATTTCTTATAACTACAGCAGGGTAAGGTGCTGGTCGCTAGATAGACGCTATATGAAAAATAAGTAAGTCCGTTCTCTTAAGGATAGCTCAGTTTTTTCAAAAACACGAAGCATACACGGATGTATAATTCTGGGTTTTATAGACCCCGACAAAAGTAAATATTGAAAGGCAAATAGTACGCAATCAATGTTTCAGCAAGACCGCGTATCCCCTCACAGCGTCATTTAATCCAGAACTGGCTTTCTGATCATTCAAGCCTCTTCCTTATCGGTCACTTTTGACCTCCAAAAAGATTAATTCTTAATCCCACCAATTTTTGCGTGTGGCGTTATTGACCGACGTTCTACTAGTACCTACATAATATAAATATGTAGTCATCCACTGCCGCGATGAAAAATTCATAAGTTTATCGGAAGAGAATTTTTGGCAAATGCCTTACACGATTTCGATCAAGAACTATAAGGCGGATGGCAGTTTTTTCCAGTTATATTAAATAAAGTTTACCACAGATGCCTTTGCCAGAGTTTTGAAAGGATACAAAACAATTATTACTTTTTAATGAAATCAATGTTTACAAAATGTGATTGAGCACTTTCAAGCTTATTTGGCGCTCCATATTGTTTTAAAACGTGGTTCCTTTTTGAAAAATGTTTGATGAAAGCCAACTGTTTTTCATGTTTTTTTTTGGCTTCGTGATGATCTTGACGCACTAACTGCACTCGAAATCGAATATAACGGATCACTGCATCGTGGACATTTGCTGCCGGCAGCAAGCATCGTTTAAGTGATCTACATAAAACAAAATGTAGCCTGTATATTATACCTACTGTTATATAATGTGGAAGAATGTGCGATGGTAAGATCTATTGTAACCTGTCATCAAACTACACTGGAATGTCGATATGAGAATGCATCAGGGTCGGAAGCACACTTTGTTATACCCATGATGTCTCTTGCCAGACATCTCCATCTTCTAGGGTAAAATAATCCGTTGGACCCGAAGTGAAAATAAAGTGAATTAACTTTACACCGAAGTGATGCGCGCTAGGATACGGTAAATACGTTTAAGGAGTTGATACTTTAATATTAGCAAATGGGTAAAAAATTGAGTGCTTTTAATTGCCCAGATCTTAACCCAGACGGCCTTGCATACTTTGAAGTTTGGCCTGCAGACACACTGGCACGGCGCCTCCAGGCGGTTAGTTGAATTTTATTGGTGACGAGCATACCTGAAATTGTATACACTGAATTATTTTAAATACAAAGTCAGTCGTATATCAGGTACTATTAACTCCAGGTGATAACCCTATTGCAGTCCATTAGTATATAGTTTATGTATTATGGTACAATAGAGATCATGCACGTGGAATTGAATATATGAATCAAATAGTATAGGTGGGTGGTTGTGAGTATGCACGCAGTCACAATAAAAACTCTGACCTTTGGCGACCAGTATTTCGTGCCCATACGATTTGCCACAGCTCAAATACATGAAGTCGTACGACACTTAATCATATATGACTTACTTGCCGAACTTTTGCAGAAAGCCGTATAGTTTCATCATAGCGTAAGTGGGATTAGGGGCAATCATAAACAAAAGTCGGTAACTAGCCGATGTCATCCAAATTAATTGTTCCAGTGCATTTTACTAAGAACTTTTGAGAAGTTTTTCGGAACCATTGTTAAGGTGTCATAAAAATAAAATCTTTCTTTATCGGTTTGTCGATATTCACGCATTGGTTCGTTTCTGCGGTCTGTGTTTCGCCTCTATGACACGCGCAGCAAAGAGCGTCACGTTGTTGATATAAGGTGATAATCTTAATGAAAAAGCTCCATACCTTACGGCGCAAAGAGGCTGTTTATTCTTTTCCTTTTTTGTTAGTCAAGCTGTTCTACTTCATTACAGGTTTTCTTTAGCAGCGATTGACTACCACTACAATGAAGACAATTCATGTCGTCCACCAGAGGCCAAGCCGCCGTGTTCCGTCTTTGCCATCACAGGGGCATTCATGCGCCCCATCGCAGCCATGCTATCAGGAATTCTGTTGAAATGAGCTTGTTAAAGTCTTTGACGTCGACATCATTTATCGATCGGCTGCTGCGGAAAGAAAATGATAGGATATTTTACAAATCCAATGAAACACCCCATGCAATTCACTGGGTCTGGGAAATGAAGGTGAAACCCAACTGCTACAGGTAACGCAACGATATTTGCATTAACAGAACCGACCTAATGTAGATATTTCGCTCGCTATTTCTATACGTATCTATATTTTGGAACAATCCAGACAATTAGTTTCGAACTAAACGAGGACAGTTGTCGTAGGCGCAGACGGCACTCCAAACGATCGAAGAGGCTACGAATGTCAAGCGCCGGTGCACGGGACCCAGTTGTGGTTTGTAAACAGGTCGAACAGAGCCCGGTGAGTCAGCATCGTGCTCAGCCGGTACGTACCTACTATATGCTAATAATATTTAGCCAATAACATAATCGACAGCATCGACTGTCAAACAGGTCCCGATTGTTCACAGTGATGTCGATGGAGAACCCTTGTTTTTCCCAGAGAACGAAGTACACAGCGGCCATTTCATTAACAGTTTTCTGTAAGTTTTTTGCTTTTCACTATCGCTTACACGCTCGGTAGAACTGCGTTCGATTCCTGGCTAAATAGGATTGACCCATCAGTATTCTTGTGGAGTCCATACCACAAAAATGTCTCGTTAGAGCAGCCGCACTCGTCGTCTGAGACAGTACTCAATTGCGAGGGCACTTTTTGGCCAAAACAATGAATCCAGCGCAGCTACGACCGCAAGTAATGCGCAAAGTTCAACTTCGAACTAATTTATCTGGTGCCAGAATTCGATATTTACACCTATACGGTTTATTATTATCAGTTATTAGTTTCACTAGCAGTGGTGCTGATTTATCAAACGTGTGCTGCAGTGTTCGTCGGGGTTTCGTTTTGCGCAGAATGATGAGTTAATACGATAAAGCTGTTAACGATTGAAGATCATCATTGTGCCATGTCAATAACGCTTTTAGTTGCGTTAAATTGCTCCATAATTTTATTACAAACGAGGAATGTGTATGCCTTAGCTCTGCTGCATTGTAATGAATATTGCATCTTCGGGCTAGGGAATAGTAGTATTTGGTCCCCTGTGGTAGCGACATGCTTTGCCTTCTATAGGTCCAAATGTTCTAAACATAAGCAAGAAGAATCGATGTTTTGGGGTCAGTTCCTTTATTCAATTAGTCAGCACGCGTGGCTAGCCTAACAGTTATTTCACAAGGCACCAGGATTATAAAAATTTAGTTACTTATGTCGGCTCGGAGCAGGTTCCTTTTAGGAGGAGACGTGTTTTTGATCCAGTTCGCCGTCAAGCAAATCGTGTCTTGTATTGTTTTTGTTGGAGTTTTGTGTATGCATTTGTAGTTGAGACAGTCTTGGTCTTGTTAGAAGGCGCCGATCGTGGCGCCATTTTTGCCGAACAAGTAATACCTGAGTCTGCTGTTTTCAGCTAACAGCTGATTTTCCTGATATCTAATGGTGCTGCACCGTGGGCCAGGCTGTCTTTGACCACCAGACGCGTGGGCTAACGGGAGTAACTCACATCCAATCCGTTAAGCCTACTGAATGCCTGAAACCGAAGTGACTATTTTTAGGTTTATGTGCATTAGTGTTGTTTGACAAGGCTGGCTCCTTGCATAACACGAATCTGGACTACTGTCGATCAGTTGAGCAGGCGAGCAACTATCACGGCTACGACATTATAAGGAAAACGCCTGAAGCCTGAGTTTCGGTGTTACGTGTTCCGCATCACAGCACCATGTTATCTAAAGATGTCTAACATTATTAGATTATCTAAAGTTTGCAAAAGTTATCTCGTAACGAATTTATCGTCGGTAATATTGATGTTGTATTATTACATTCATGCATAATATTCGATTATAGGCAACCCGCGTGCTTCCTCTGGTCGAACGCCAGGCGAAGTCGGACGGGATGCGGAGCATGGTCTTTCGCCAGGCAGCCACGCTGCTCAGGCAGCTTCGGATCGACCTAAGCGATCTCAGCGAGATACAACTGCCGCCTCTACAGTACTTTGCCCGGGAGCAGTTACTTCACTCTAGCGAACTTCTCATCAAACGTCTCGTTTTGCGAAATGTCTCCTACTTAAGTTAACCCATTTGAATAGCTAGTAATAATGTTAATCGTTTAAGTGGTTAGAGTAGTTAGGGGATAGGGACGACAAGTGCACATTGAACATTTTCCAGTAATGGTTACTCAACAAGGTTATTTATCCCCCTAATGGCTGTGTACATTCGTATATACGTAGAAACGGTTTGCCAAGAGCTGGTTAAAAACATTACACTTAACGTAGCAATTCCAATGCTCGATGATCGCGTGTGATAATTAATGTAAAAAGTTACCCCTATCCGACATTGAAGTACAATTGTATTCATTTGATATTCATTTCTACATTGTTTCGTCATTGAACCATGCTTATGTGTCAACACAATATAGATATAAATGTTCCTCATTGTTCCACAGACTAACGACAATAGGAGCCATAAGTTAATGGGAGCTTAGTGGATCTTGCCCATTCAGTTTTGTGATTCGAATTAACTATCCCAAACTGGACGATTGTTATTCCAATGATAACTCACAATTACACATTTAGGTCCATATCGATTTGGTCGACTCGGTGACGGAGAACCTCATCACGATGCATCTTCGAATACTTCAATCATGCCCAGCAGTTGGAGCCTGGTTGGCTGGGCAGCTTCACCGATTTGTGACGGCGTTATCCGATGTGGCCGAAATACTTGAGATGAACCGGCCGAATCCGGTTAATTGGCGGGAACTCGCTGATCGTATGGAGGAGGTCGCTAATAAGGTGAGTGGTGAATTCAACGGCTTTACAGAAAAATCAGCAGGCACTTCCTTTTTTTTATCTTGTTTTATAAAAAGCCTTTTCTATAAAAGGCTTTTTATAAAAAAACTTTTATATAAACTAGGTTTTTATAAAAGGAGAGCAGTTTGGTGAGTGCCAGTTACGGATATAACGTATAGATTGTATGAAATCAATACGTTTGAAGTTTAGCCTTGCTAGATCCAAATTGAGCAAATCACGTCACCACCGTAGCGATGTCCAGAATTATTTCCCATCGATGTCGAGTTGGTGTTGGCTACGAGACTTGGCCAAAGAAAATATAATTTTCTTATTATGATTGTTTTTCATTGCGCAGTTCGTCTACAAGTCGTGGGATGTAAAGAGTTTCGTGCCAGCTATGCGGACTCTGCGGGGAGACCAGTTGCTTGGCCAGGGTGGTTTCGGCTGTGCCTACAGAGGGCGCCACATACCAACAAACCTTGAACTTTGTATTAAGGTTGTTCCTCTCCAGCACTTCCAGTTGGCTAGACATGCCTGTTCAGATAAGGTAGGCATGTTCGATGTTTCAACGTAGTATTGCTTAGCTCTGTGTTGCTACTAGGTTTGCCGCTTCAGCGTTCGAGGCAACGATAAGGCAGCGATAATCTCAGTTACGTCCTAGATTGACGTTTTGATCCCCAGACGGAGCGCGCTTTTAAATCAGAAAAAAATTAGGTTGAACTAGGGGTCCACATCGTCAAGGTTCCGAGCTCAATTCTAGTCATTTTGTCTGACCAAGTTCTCAGCAACGACTCATCGCGAGACACTGTAATGTTTCAAGCTATATTAGATATCTCTAGCAAGAACATAGGTTTATTGCGCTACAAGCGACAAGCTTACACATAACAAGGTTAGAGCCAAGAGGCTTCAGAAGTAGAGAACAAATGTTGAAGGACTGTTTCTTCAGGGTAGAGATCTAGCTTAGTCGTGCACCACAAATGTAACCCAAATATTCGAATATAGAGCCATTAACACCTCTCTCTAACAGGTATCTAATCTGTATTTTTGGGGTTGCCAGCTAGTTGCATCAGTCGCTCGCTGCAAATTTGTCGTATCTTATTATGCCGCATTTGAAACCCGGACAGCTCATATAGCCCTTATGGAGTTCGTCAAAGGATCTGACCTGAACAAATTAACAAAGGCGTCCCGAGTATTGGCCGTGGAACAGGTGCGGATGGTCGCTGCCCAGTTATACCTCGGTCTCGAATATCTACACATGCATGGTAATAGTCAAATACAACGTCCGCATCATTAGTGATTACGTCTGTTGCGTTGTTATAATTATTATATTTTCTCTATACCCACATCGATTGTGCAGCAATACTGTGTCATCGGCGGGACTTCTTTTTTTCTTTTTCCCTTTTATTTGAAGGCTTTACCGATCAAGCCACATAGTCCAAGATATTATAATATTTAGTTATTTATTCTGGGCTCTAATCCAGAGGCTATGCTGTACCGCACTTCAAAATTGAATATCCCGGAACTGGGAGTACCTGAAATTCAGCATGTTCAAATCTTTCCTTTTTCAAGAAACGTCCATAAACTTTCTTTCCTTTATCCTTTGCCCTTTGTATCCTTCATATATATTTGTTTCTCCTTCCATTTTAAATTTTAATTTAAAATTAACAATAAATTTTGGGCACCAAATGTTTCGGTTTCGTGTTTGAAATTTTCGCATATTACTCATTTTCCAAGAATTCTGCCATGAAGCTTTCCAAGCTCTATCGATCCTGATTTAAAAAGCAATTTCGACGATTGTCAACGAATTGGTAATAATGATTCCTTTAGTCGTGAAATTTTGTTGGAGAGATGTTCTAGGTATTAGAATTGGCAAAACAAGTACCTCTTGGCCTGTCTTAGTTGCCATTGGGTGGCTGTCAGTATGAAACGCGGTGTCTACACCAGGATTTAAACCTAGACTACCATGTGTTGTAGTTTGTTTTTAGCAGTTAGCCGCACTATCATAGGGGCATTGAAACCGAGATAATATTGGGATACGCAGCGAACCGTTCAAGCGTTGACATACAAGACATATTTGACGTGCGATACGCTAGTACATTGATGTTGAGTTTATGAATCTTTGAAATAAATAAGACACAGAATTGCAATTCTTGTGTATGAGTGAATTCTGCTAGTTCTTTTGTCAAGTAAAATTATCCTTTTTATTTTAAAATGTGACTCAGGGCGACGCCAGAATTCAAATGCACTATGATTGGTATTGCAATGGAACATGCCGCCACTGTTTGTATACCATTAAGGGATTATATGGTGAGGAACATTTATGCGTGTTTCAGATTATTAATAAATTCATTGACGGTACAAGTCATTAGTGACTGCTTTCCAAGCAACCTTTATTGCTACAAGATACTTTTCGGTAACATGCTGGAAAAGATCCATTTATTATCAGGAGGGTTTTATTGCCTAATGCCGGAAGCTCATAATCGAAGGCTTAATAAGATTTTATTGATTTAATTGCCAATTACCACTCCCTATAATACTCCACTCTCTATAATACCACTCTCGAGTAATATTGGGCCTATCGCTGGTGTTCACATATAGAAAATTATCTATTAAGTACCTCTTCGTTTAGTCTTAGCTTCGTCTTTCATTTAAAACTTGCAAGCTTAAGTGATCACCTGGTAAATCGCTCGTTGCAAAAATACTTGGAATTACTGTGATTCGTTGCAGTGCCTCAACGGAGTGGTTCAATATCTCATGTGCCCCTGAGCGCACGATATAGTATAATTTTATTCAAATATAATTATCGCGGCGCCACTGAATGAGCGTAAGCGATTCGACGCACCGCTTTCACTCTTCTATGCGCTTAATCATTGCAGTATTTACAGTTGGCAAGACATAACGGAAACCGTATCCGACAGCGGTTAATTGACGCCAATGCTGGCGTTGCGCTTTCGCTTACTGCTCATCTGTCAGTGGAACATAGTTCTCCTGTTTATCCATTACGTGTGTCTCCGTTATGCGCATTGCGAGACATGGGGGTAGAAAGGCGGAGTGGCCGTATTGGTTCACACTCAGCGATAGGCAATTGTCCTGGTAGTGTTCAGGTTGATCGATATAGCAGTCTGTATGAAGATAACTTGGTTCTTCGGTTTACATATTAACAGGAACGAGTGAAGATCTGTTCTTGGAAGTCGTAAGTTTCGTGCCGCCGTGCGGTCAATAAGCAATCTTCTATTATTTAGCTATCGATCAATAGATACCGATAAGCCAAGCAGTGAAGTTCTTTGTATCACTATTCACTTCCTTTGGCCTCCCTCATTACTCCAGTAGCGGTAGCTCGGCGGTATTCGGTCAGAATATTGTCGGGGTACCTTCGAGGTCGTATCGTACAGACTGGTCATAAGGTTTAGTCGCGAGCACACGTTCAATCAACTGCGAGGCTATTTTGTTCTTTTTTCCGTTCGGTCTCATGCAAGAAAACGCAGTTCGCGCCCAGGAAACGGTTTTGACGAAAAAATTTTAGCTAATGAAATCTAACTTACCAGTGCCACTGCCATGCAATGTTCAGCGCCATCATCAGCATCTACATCACCACCAGCAGCAGCATCACCATTGTGATTTGCTCTAGCGACATGGGTGGCTGACGCGTCGCTACATCGTTCTGGCAGAAATTTACTTTCGATTTTACTGAATTATACGATAAAACAATGTTAATTGTTTTATCGTATCATTAGCGTGTCTTCCTCAGTCTGTTTTCCTTTCAGCCTATGACATATGGAAATGTGTTACGACGGCTACCGTTGCCGTGCTTAGTCTGGCTAGATTGCGTCTCGGCACCGGTACACGGTCTTTTTCCTGTTACCTTCTCCCGCTAGATCTGATGAATGGCGATCAGTTCTACCCTGGTTGTCAGTGCAGTGCCGATGAGATCTTTCTTTATTTTTGCTCTATATACTGTTATTACAATTTCATTTGTCTACACCCTTGGCGAAGTGGAGGTAGGGGAAAATGGCAGACCTACAGTATCACGCTGCATTATTCCTACGGCGCTTTTTCTGAGGACAGCTTGCAGCGCATTCTGTTGCTTTCAGTGATATTGCGGTTACAGTGACGTTGGTCGCCGTACTGACTGGTTGGCTGACCATTTTACGGAGTCTGCTGCCGGAGACGAACACAGCAGCGCTTCATTTAAACCAGCCGCATCGCAGTGCGTCATCGTAGCCGCGTTGACACAGTGCGGAAATTCACTCTTTTTGTTGTAAAAGATACCGAGGGAAGAAAAGCTGGAGACATGGATCTATAAGAGCGATTAGCGATCGATTATGCTGGATAAGCAAAATCAGATTTGTGTGACCATGATTATATGGGATAATTATTCTGACTGCTCTTGACTCAGCTATGTTTTGCATAGTTATAGTTATCGAATGTGTTATTATATCACACGAATGTAATTAAAAGAACGCGGACCCACAGGAAACGTGATCTGATTTTAACTGTGTAACACATTGTGTCATACATCGATTGTGCGTTACTAATGTAAACTAAATGTTTGTTTACATTGTGTGTTAATCATTATTATATATAGTTATAGTATTAATTAAAAATAGGCTCACAAAGTTCATTACTGATTTGATGTTTGGCCAACAACATAAAATAGCATTTGATCTATAGCGATCTCCCGTAAAAAATATCTATCTAAAACGTATCTATGTAAACGTATAACATACACGAGTGGTGAAAATTTTTTATCATCCGTAACGCGAACGCCATGTTTATTTCAGGATTTGTTCACAGGGACGTTAAGTCTGCCAATGTACTCGTCACCATGAAAGGCTTGGTGAAATTGATAGATTTTGACACGTCAAAGGTTATTATTTTCGGATTATGGATAGGCATGTAACACTTTTCTGATCTAGTCAATATTTTTAACAGTCGGAATGAGAAAGCAGAACCGTTTCTAGGGCAGTCCTTGTAGTTAGTACAGTGATAAAGTTAACTCCTTAAGGGTACATGATGTGGTCTGTGTTTAAGATCGGGCGGCAACCTGCGCAGAAACCAAAACGTCTGAAATAATGCTTAGCGCCAGACCGCTCGGAAAGATTTTAGTAGCTGTGACGAACGCTAATAATAGTAATAACGCAGAGGCTTTATCGTCTGTAGGTATGCTTATCGCATTACGTACGGGATCGAGCTCTTGAATGTTTCTTCGCTCGTACAGCGAGGGAGTTCCGAGATCGCGAGAAGGCTGGTACGCTAGCATATAGAGCTCCGGAGGCAATTCAGAAACAAGGGTATGGCCGAGCACTGGACTGGTGGGCGCTCGGTTAGTTGAATGTTGCTTATTTTTTTTGTGCCATTTCCTGTCTCGGCCTGGGTAGTCGTGCACATCGGTCGTGATTGTCGAGTCTTTCATATGATAAAATTCATGATAACATTATTGATATACGTGAACCTTTCGCCCACTCCTCAGAAAACCCAAATTTTCAGCAATTACGGTTCAATAATGCCTCAAACACCCTCTGAGAACTTTTAGAGGACGAACATTAATTTTGTCATACGGAAAAATAACGGTCACTGCGTTTCTGTCGAATCCCATCAAGGATGCGTTGTGTTCAAGATCACAACGGGCAGACTTCCATTTCACGGCGACGACGCTGAACTAAAGCGGCGCATTTGTGAAACTGACCCCGAATGGAGTAGCCAGCGATGTTCCGATGTGGACTCAACGTGTCAGGAGTTCATCAACGCGCTGATGATCAAGGATCCAACGAAGAGGCTTGGCAGTAGCTGTTACAGCGAGATCAGACAACACGCCTTTTTTGCTGGTTGTGTGTTTGTCTGATTGATCTGTATTTTATCTAAGACAATTGGATCACTGCTATCGAATAGTTTGAATAACTCTCTTCTCCTTATTCCAGGACACTTGTCTATCGATATTACTTTGTAGATGCTAGAGCAGGCATTCATTTCACTCAATTCCTCATTGGACCCAGTCGACGCCTTAGCTGCAAATACTTTTCTAAGACGCAAATAATAAGCAATGAGAAATAAGCCTACTCGAAATACATGTAACTGCGTTACAGGACTTGATTTTGACAGTTTGTCGAAAGCTGACAAATATGAAACACTGTGCGAGATGCCAAAGGAGATCATTCAAATTCACAATATGTCTCCACTCGAAGCTAAGCAAAAACAGCCGAACCAACAGAAGAAGTTCGTGGTCACTCTTGGTGAGCAAATCTGCATTCGATATGTTTTGACTACGTTACGTTGTTCCACATCGATGTACTGCGAAAGCAAGTTGATTAGTCGACACAATTTTTGTCTCGTTTTCTATGTGAATTTGATTGAAATCAGCACAGTGTGAGGACGTCTTGAAGCCGCATCGTCCATTGATGACATACGTATCGAGGGGCTTTGCGCGGGCAATCGCGAGATATTCAACAGGGCTCCCAGATCCACCGTCAGCGGAGCCCACACCTGAGTACACACTTTTGAGGTTCAATGAAAAGGAGCACTTCGACCAGGTTACGGACAAAAGCGAATACGTGAGCCGGTCCGAACTTCGAGGTCAAGGGCCCAAAGACGATAGTACAGAACAAACAGTGGACACGATAACCGACACAATCGACCCGTCACCAAACTCCAGGGAATAGTTTTCTCATTCTCGATCATCTATTCATTTTCTGTCAGTAGTCGCAAAACGAAGAAGAGTATAAACAATATTCAGAATCTAATAAGTTCTCTAAAGTATAATTTGTAGCTCGAACGCTATAGAACTTTGTGAAACGGCTTGTCCTGAATTGTTAGTTCTGTCAACGTTCTCGGGTCGGTCAGCCGCTCGGAATCGCAAGAATTGTCCTTAAAATCAACGTACTTTAATGCCAGTGGAAATTTAGTTTAAATTCAACCGGTGCAACGTGAAGCACCAACAAACGAGTGCCCTGTGGAAAATTCCGCCATATTTTTTAATATCCAATAGAATAATTAAAATAATTGTGAGAAGTATGTCTTATTATTTCGTCTCGCTTACAGGAAGCCCACGCAGCCACCGAATGTCTCTGAATTGTCCCGACTATCCTCAAAGAAATACTCTAAGTGAGTAAGTTGGTGAGCGTATTTACAATAGACTAATAGTCTTCATAGTGATCTCAGAGATGGTGCCCATGCTAGGCACTTGTCTGATGAGAATGTGTTCATTAATAATGAAGAACGCACATATCCGCTAAAGGAAAGAATCGTCTTGCTAGGAAATGCGTTTTTACCTGTTTCCGTTTCACTGCAGGCAGGTTAGAGATTAGTATTGGTCCCTCTAACCTGAGTACAGTGCAACGGCTGATTTACCCGCTTTCCAACATCTCCTTGAGTAACTAGCTGACCATTAAAGGACTGTTCTAAATCAGTGCTTAAAATGATACTGCATATAGAAGAACACTGTTCACGGCTCATTTGGATGCTCTTTCTTACTTTGGGCTTCTGTGCTTTTGCTTGGCCTTAAATGCTTGATTCGAGTAAGATTTATGCTGTAATAGCGTCGAGCCATACAAATATCCTCATAGCCTTCTTTATGACCAGGTAAGGTAATCCAATGAGCAGTCAACAAGCTCGTTCTTAGTTAATCACCATGGAAAGCATAAAAAAAATACACCATCAAGGAACGAATGTTGAAGGACCATCCTGACAATAGTTTACCGTGACCTCACTGAAGAATCTATGGCAGCTTCGTGAAATTCCTTTAGAAATAAGTATTTCTAACGTTCTTGCATTTGATTACTGTAATGTTGGGCGGCCTGGGCTTCCTAGAAGCTGCGCCCAATAACGGACGGGGCTGTTCTCAATGTCTGCTGTTATTCATTTAGTCTCCTGAGACAGCGCAGACGAAAAATGGTTATGGACCGTTATGAGCATCTTGAACTGAACTGGAGGACCGAGTTGATTTCTGCAATGGTGTCGATTTTGACACGGCTGGACGGCATCAAAGAGGTGACTGTACACACCCTAGCTTCAACTGAGATTTCCCTTCATCATAATGTTCACCACTGTGACGGTGTACGAGACGCTGCTTGAACCGGGAAATAATTTTCGTGATCGGGCTCAGTTATTTCATTATTCTACGTGTTGCTAATAACTCTATTAGTTGTAATCCGAACAGTGCGCTCGCGTTTCAAGTCTCTTTTTCTGGTTAGACTCAGCTGAATAAATGAGGAAGATTTAAAACGTTCGCCATTAGTCGGTCAGAATCGAGCGGACTACTGACTAAGTATAAAGCAACACGATTCTAGATTTGTGAATTTGTAAATACATGGCGACGAGTATTTCATGACAGAGGCGGTGCCTAAACTGCGAACAGATACGTGAAGTTCGGAAAGAAGTCGACGGTGCTATCGACTTTTCGCGGCATGACCGCATGAAGTTTGAGGAACGTAGGACGAATGTATGGGTGACAGAGCTTCAGTAGGCAGCTCAGGACTTTCAAGCGGAAGCAACCTCTCCTTGGTGAAAGCATTGAAAAAAGATTGAAGAAATATGGATGGTGCTTGCCACTGAAATCGTTATTTCTGTCCTCATTATTGTCAACCATCATATCTGTATAGAGAAAAGTAATATAGATCATCTAGTTAATGTTGATTGTAGGAGCTTGTTTTCAGTGACGCATAAATAAACTGTTTATTCGCAGAGAGTGAACATTATCTGAGATAAATCCTTGCAAGATCATATATAGACAGCTCATTCATAAATGTTTCTAATTTTTTGGAAATTCACGGTTTTAAACTCTTCTTCTACCAGAGTGGTTGACGATCAAGTTAGCGTTGTGTATTTTCTGAAAATATCGGAAGTCTTAGGTCCAAACATTCAATTACGCTCTCTCGAAAATCTATCCGTAATATTAATTCCGTCGGTTAACCAATCCGATGGACACAACGAAAACAGTAGTCTGAGAGGGCAGAATGAAAAAACTTAAGTAGACGCAATTGTCTAAGACAATACTACAGTACTATGTTTTTATGTGCTACACTCATATTAGATAAATTCAGTTCTTCAGATGCCGTAAGTTCAGGTATCATGCACCAGTCTGCTTTTCTAATCATAAGCCTTAACTACATAGTTCTACGATTGTTCGACACGCAGCTAGAGGAGGATTAAACTGTCGAATATCTCTATACACCGTCAAATCTATAGATGGAGGTCAGACAGATAGTTTGGTTCCTATTTCGATTTTACAACAAGCTTAACAATCAGTCAAGAACGACCATTGTATCAAATCAAATTCGAAACCATAAATTCGTCCCCGTGGTAGCTTACTGGGTAACGTGCTAATCTTAAAAACATGTTGTGATCTAGGTTCAAGCCAGGGCTTAGACACCACACGTGTCTTAAGCTGCTGTGCTAAGCTTCGTGCTGGGAGCTAGCCGTCTGATGGAATGCCTAACGCGGTATCGGACGTAAAACTAGAAACACAGCCTCATTAAGGAAATAGCATTATAGCTTCCGCTTGTTTGATGAGGACGCTAATTTAATTACATATTTACTACGTGCTACGGTCCACACGGAGAGCTCGGTTATTCCAAATGAAACATCGGTATAATACGCTTCGCAGAAAAATGTCCTACTATGGACCTAAAAACTTGCAGCAAGAGCTTCATCCGTATCAAAATTTGTGGCTGTCTTCCTTGCCTGACAATCGATTCCGCTAAATTCGAACTAAACTGTTCTTAAAGGCAAAAAACGACAGCTCAAATAATTGCCCGTTGTGCCATTACCCCATCACGCGACTCTTATCATATTGTGGGTGCGTTGCAAATACCCAGGTGGGTGTTCATGGCAAGACTAGTATGGCGTCGATGATGTGGGCTTCGCGGAGCCGATATCTGTGGAATCTGTTGTCGCCTAACGATCTGTGTGTATTCGTTGCATAAGAAGTACTATCTTCTGATCTATATCATACGGCATTATTCCGGTTACCATTTGGTAATCGTGAGCTGCTTGAGATACGAACCTTGTCCGTGCCTAACAGTACTAACTGGCCACTTACGATATGTGGGGCGTGAAAAACGTGGGGCGCACATTTTCGTTTATCCTACGAACCGTGTCGCGGTAGAGCAACCTCCCCTGAACCTCTAGTCTCATTACTGGCTAAATTCTGAATAATCAATTACAGACTTCACAATTTTCTCCATAATGATCGTGCATCGCATTATAGCACTCTTGTATCTCTACGTTCTATCTGTGTAGTAAGCAATTTTTCATTGCTGATTACAGGAGTGATCTCAAATACACTAGACAATATAAGCCATCCCTTGAAATACTGGAATTAACCATGCCGCGCAGTGGTGTATGTCCTCAGAAGTTTGGCTTTTCGTACCGACTCCTATCGGGTGTTGACGGGAGCGTCGGCTTCGTTTACCGAGTTAAGCCCGATTCTGTAGCTTCGCGCGCCGGCCTCTTCTACGGGGACATGATAGCAAAGGTTAACGATCGAATGGTAGGCACGTAAGATCGATTCTCTATTCGTAAATAACTCTGAAAAGCGAATGAAAACCTAAAGCGAAAATTTCCGCGCCGACTACATTCATGTTATCGATATGTCAGCGTATATTTTGGGCTAATTACGATGATTATTTCTTTGGGTTTTATTATATATTTGGGTTAACTGCACTCTTCGCCAGTCCCTCGGTTCTAGAATTTACTTAGACGAAAACAACCCGACAGCAATGTGCAGGACTCGGTTGTTTCCTGAAGGGTGATGGCCATCACCGGTTCACTAGTATGCTTTTAGGACTGAACGATCAGCGACCTCTAGATTTCTTTTGTACGTCTGTCGCATACACGCTATTACAGTAGAGACAAGGTAAGTGCAGTCCGGTCAATTTCTGTGCGCTAAACACTTGCAAAGACCCGTCTGTGCCCTATGAATGTTGTACGAAAGAAAGCTTTAATGATTAAAGAAGGTTAAGAGTGCAAATTCGTTATGGATTCGAAGACAAAATTTAGAATTAACTATTGAATATAGGGACCATGGTATTGCTGAACGTGATAGATAGTTTTGTTTACCTGTCTCCGAATGGACTACCGCAGGAAGTTCGAAACTAGACCAAGTCACTTGATTCCGAAACGCAATTAGCAACAATACATCAGCTCAGTTTCTCAGACCGGTTGACTGATCCACATAGTTTTAACTTACTTGTCATTTGTGAAAATCAGCCGCAGTGTAATAGAAGCAAATGGGTTCATTTCTCATTCTGGGCAGCGCCCATCTGGTAGTTTACTTTTAACAAACCAACCCCCAGGAAAAACCAATAACCGATTTCGGTGCGAATAGCCTTCTAACTGGGCGTACTAGATTCATACAGAGTAGATGCGCATATACCCACACGTGTATGCATGTGTGTGCAAGCGATAGTTAGGTAGCAGCCTTGGGTTGTTTGCCTGGTTGATAATTTCGTATGTGTACGTGACTCGACCTGCCTGGTGCGGCCAAATAATCATACCCAACAAAGAACGCCTAAAACTATCACACAGTCTAAACTGTTCATCTCAAAACCTATGCATATGGAATAAGAGTCTACTCTGTCTAAAAGACATACATACCAATGCTTAGCCCGCTGTTTATCATTTGGCTTGGTTTTTGGCTAGAGGGGGAGTCATAAATCGTCAAACGCTAGATACCCACGAGATATGAAAGAATTTGCGAAATAAAGCGCTTTTTTTGTCGTAGACGCGATCAGCAGCGGCGATTATTACTGATGGTCGTAAATATAAAAGGGACATGGTCATTGATAGTAGCTGATAAACGCAATTGCGTCAATATCTTGTTCGTTTTCGTTCCTTTGGTCTTCGTTGTTGCTGAGCTATTTAGCTGGCTGAGCCCAGACAGATACTGCCTATTTTCTAAACATTACCCCTAAAGGCCATCCCTAGCACCGACGACTGGAAATACGGGACTCGATGCCATGAAATACAACGCAGCATCGCAAGTCTGTATGCACGAAGCTTATGATCGTAATAAATATGAAGGTATAAACGTTATAGACGAAAAAAGGCATGACACGACGTGATCGTGATGGCCATGATAATCATATAGTAATTCTGTCACTCGGCCAATTATATTCATAGTATTTTATGGTATAGGAAATGATTGAGGGTCGACAGAGTTTTAATTTGAATTAGAAGAGACGATATGGCGGGTAAAAAACACGGCAAAGCTGGCGCTGATAAGTAGTCAATAAATAAATACGCCTCGCAAATGATTTTGACGATAATCCCATATGAAAGATGAAACGAACCTATATCTGTTTGGTGGGCCAATGTATCAATTACAAGCAATTTGACAAGGTTAAGAAGCTAAATATTCAAAAATATAGAAAGTATGATTTATCAGTTGACTTTTATTATGAATAGATTCAGTTCTTGTCATCGAAGCCCGTACGCGTATTTCTTGCACCGATCTTCTAGGCCACGAAACCCGTCATGAAAAATGACCAGTTAATTGTTAAAGAAAATTTAAATGTTCATACGGTCAAGGATCAGCTGAATACAACTGTGCCAATTTATTTCAGGTAGTTCCTAAGGACAACCCAAGGATTCGTGAAATTATCCATTCTTCTTCCTACGTTTCACTGGCTGTCTACGCCCATAATCCTTTCCGGCTGGCCCAGCTTCACAGAGATGTATGCTTTCTTCACACTTAGCTTAACTTCACACTTAACTTCCTTAGCTAAATGATTTGTAGTCGTGTAGAACGTGATTTGTAGTCATTACTAATGTGACGCATGTGAATCAATGACTGACTCTATATCCGGAGAAAAGTCGATGCGTCTTTAAGGTCGACAATTAATACCAACTGTTTTTCGGTGCTTTGTTTCTTGCCCGCAATATTGCTCGAAATTGGAAGCCCTATAAAGGAGATCCCAGTTTTTTCAAGATTGTAAATTTATGACTATGGTATATTTGATTTTATACTTCAACTTGCCAGAGCGTTCCTAGCAATAGAGTAGAGTAAGAAGTTTCTTTTTCGGATTAATAGGAAACTTGTAGAAACAAGTGCTTGATTAATGAAACGCTGCAACCAGCAATGGAAAAGGTACATGAGCGTGGAAGAGCATGGGTATACTGCTATTTTTTTGTAGGATATGAAAGCGTGAAGGGCATGTATAGCCCTAACATCCCTATGATAAACAGTCGGCAAGTTATCTATCGGCTTATTTTAGTGAGGAGCTAGTACAATGCTACTGGTCCCTAGTTAATACCTACTATCATATGCTGTTCAATTGCGAGCGTTTAAGCTGTTGGCTCGGAATTGTGTCACTGAATAATACCGAAAAGTATGTTGAATATTCTATCCGTGATAGAAGAGCACCAAACTGAATCGACTACTGTGGTTGTCGTAATCTCGAATCCCATTGGATCATGCTTTTTATTATAAATCACGAGGTCATAGGTTTTACTTTTGGATATCTTGTCTAGCTTCAAAAGTGAATTTAAGAATGACTACAGTGAATTTAGGATTTCCTTAAGAAATGGGTTAATATTCGGAACATCCATCCCCGTCGATTAAGCTATAATAGGTCAAATGAGATTTTTGTTTTCAAAGGCCAACGGTAATCAGATGCTCCGTTGCCAGAGGCCAAATACCGGGAAAAAGAAGCCAGTATAACCCATCTCTCTTGGTTACGCTCCTCGATAGAATTACAACTTATCCATGTGATATTTTCGTGCAGGTTATTGTTATTATCGTCAATAGATCATAACTTACCCGGTGCTTATTTGCAACATTTAGATATTTTTTGGTAATAACGGATATTCACCTGCTCTATAAATGAATGAAAACATGTCAAATGCGTGCGTTCAATGCTAATAAAACAGCTCAATAGGGAGTTTTTGCAAAGGAATCACATGGTAGAAATGCATGATTTTTGAGCATATTATTAGGAAATGTCGAACGCTATTTTTAGCTGTCTGTTGGTGCTAATTAGTTATATACCTCTTTGGAGGTAGTTCGTTAACAACCTACAATTGCTTATTTCGACGAATTTCCACAAATTCGTCCATTAAATGTATGGACTAGAGACGTTAAGTAAGGGCGTCTGGCCAGTTTCCAGTTTTTTCAACCAAACCCCAAGTAAAATGTGGGGTACCTGTCTTCCACTGCGAACTGTGATCTAACAACGATAACCTTCGGATGTCTAGATGATGCAATATTCTTACCGTGTTGATAGAATTATTGGTGTGTGTATGCTAGCAATTTTGTACCGCCAGAAGGTACTTTATTAGCATATCCATTGATCGTATGTGTCTTACTTTTATGTTTGTTATATGTGTTTATGAACGTGCCCTCGTTACCAACAACACTGTGTTATAAGGCTGAAGCCTGTCTCTTCATTAAGGGAGTTCGCAGCGCGCTACAAATCACCTTTACAAATCATATAATAAACTCTACGTCCGATGGAAGCACCTGGTTTGAAAGAGGGCAAAATGTTCAGTATATGCGAATTACGTATTAAATTTAGTATTGATTAAATTAACATTCATGGTTTTAGTCATATCGTCGGTCTGATCCACTCAGCTAGTGAAAGAAATAGAAAAAAAAAGTCGTATTTTGATACTGTAGTCTATACTAATCTATAGCAAATAGTAAGTTTTTTTGCTTTCGATGCAAGTGGTCCCCCATCCTTCATGTCGTACAACGGGTGGATATTTCTACCTTCATTAACATCCTTCTGAGACAGGCTGCGTCGTGATTAATGATCTCGCAGAATGTGCGGTCATGTCGAAATCGAAATAAAAATGTAGTAGTGATATATTACTTTTACTATAGAATATAGTTTCGCACAGCAACGTGTCTCGCAGCGACTTTGTTGTTATAATAACGATTGTTTTTTTCCGTCGCTTATACATATAATCAGTATAAAGATACGGATGACTGCTTTCGCAGAGCTCCCTAAATAAGCACCTAAACTACTGTGACTGTGTATGATTCAAGTACAAAATGTACATTTAGGCCAAACTTTCCCAAACTTCGCTCGTTGGATTAATAGAGGCCACAACTTTTTACAGGCGCTTTTTTGCCTTTTATAGCTATTATATAGCTTATGTCGCCATGCGAATAAACCTATGTTGAGCTGATTTCTCTGCGCTGATAATCCAATAGAGTAGTGATAATCACTTATTAGAATCATATTGGTAGAACTAATAGACCTAAACAGATACGATAGTAATTGCAATGGCTACCAATATAATCATTGTTTTATAGTGAATGCCAAGATCGCACAGGAGCACCATTTTTAACCCGGGGCCGCGACGTGGCTTCCAATGTATCTGTTTTATGCTGATAATCGCGCTCGGTATACCAAACACATCTGAATAAATCTATTCCATGATAAGATTTCTAACAGTAAATTCTGCATTGTTTATGAAGTTCAAAACATATAAAAAATATATATATAATTTTTTGCCAATTTGTATCTCTGTACGTGTGTGTTGTGTTGGTAAATACTCATTCTAATTTACTTCTATATATATATTTATACTATTGCTAGTAAGTCAATACTTTCTATCATGAATTCGCAATATCGCGGCATTAGATAGATCATGTAATGTAATGAAAAAATGACGACATCCCTGACGAATCATCAAACGGATCATGTTGAAAGTAAATGTATCACAGTACCTATTGTCGTCTGTCCGTATTGATCCGTATCGCGCAATATAGTTCTGTATGGCGCTCGTATTGCTCATCTCGCTCTGAGGTGCGGCCGATTTACAAATTTAAGCTGCTTGTCAAATAGTGCCAATGACGATGTTCTCGATGTTTTCAGCATCAAACTGCTTGATTTGCAACGGAGCCAATACACAATTCTTTGTATACGATCAAAAAACAACTTAGCATGAGAAATTGGGTATCGATGCAGTTCAGTAATTGCTAACTGTGGGGTCGACATCGACCCCACATGGGAGAAGACGCGGAAGTATGTCCGATTCGGGGCCCCTAATGTACTGATTCTATAAGATATAGTACCCGTAAAGGCTGTTAGGGAGTCGATAACTATAATAGATAATCGATGGCTTACAACTTGCTCGCCTAACGTATGGTTACAAAGCGACGAGTCTCATCGCAGCCATGTGCATAGCGTCTTCTGTAAATACGGTGAATCATTGATGGTAAAAAGGATCGTATCTTTTGTATAATTGTGAATTTGAATATGATAAATTGTTCAGGCGTTATAAATTCCATTACGTTGGTGCTTCTCAGTTTCAAAATTGTGGCCATCCGAGACTCGATTAGTTTTTAAAATGAACTTGGAAGTTTCTTCTTTTTGGGATTAGCGGTATTTACGTATAGTATTTGGGCGCATGTCACACTTCCCTGCAGCCTGAAGTAGTCTACAGACGAATCCATAACCTGTACCTCACATTAGAATACTGATAATATTATGCATAATAATGAACATGCAGAATAACGGTGTCTCACTGTTGCTAATATGGAGGCCGTTTTCTGTTTGCTTCTCGGCTCATCCATGTACGTATAAACGTCAGAAGCGTATTTCATATAGTTCGCAGGGCTGCATATATGTAGAGATAAGCAGACTTAAATACCATAACGATGTCCAGCAAAACTGTTCATTCAGACTATGCCCCATCGGACGGACTGGTCTGAAAGGCTTCCAAATTTTGCGCGACATGGATACACTTGTTCCAGCATAAAGTTAGCAGTAACGGTAAAAAGGCATTGTATGATCGCTATATTGGAAGAGTGGTCTGTGACCATACGTTTTCATTAATGGTCGCAGGTGATCATAGACAAATGAGCATTTTATTACACGGATATGAAGCTCCGTTCCAGCATATCCTATAAAACTATCTACTAGTAGACATCCAAATTTTCACTTAGTACTAATTACCAACCTTTAAGCAGAGTTTCATTTACTAATTACCAACCTATAAGTAGCGTTTCATTTACTAATTACCAACCTATAAGTAGCGTTTCATTTACTAATTACCAACCTAAAAGTAGCGTTTCATTTACTAATTACCAACCTAAAGTAGCGTTTCATTTACTAATTACCAACCTATAAGTAGCGTTTCATTTACTAATTACCAACCTAAAGTAGCGTTTCATTTACTAATTACCAACCTATAAGTAGCGTTTCATTTATAACGGGAGTAAATACAGCGCTTATATTGTAAACATCATATTTCGTTGCATTTGATCAATAATAAGGGAAGGAAAAGTGGGACACCATATTTCATAATAATCATTTGAAGCGTTCAAACCTCAAAATAGTAATATTTGTATAGAATTACTACCCGAGTATTTTCCGTTTATATTAGACATCAGTTTGTTATGATAACGACTAAAATAGAGCGTTGTTTCAACAATTAATTTTAAAGATGAAACAATAAGCAAACCTGAGGCAATAGGTTCACAACACTATGTACATGCAGAATATTATATAAGGCCAGTAGTGTGGCGAGCAGGAACGATATAGCCTAAATACGGCACCTATATATTCATGACTTGCACGTCAAAGAATGTCGTCCCTTATTTCAATGCTCGAAGCAGATACTTAAAAACAGGACGTTCTTGTTATCCTATAAGTGATTATATACGATAATATGCATATAAACGGATCTCATATCACATTATTTGTCTCTATTATAGATCGCCCACGTTCTTAAGATGGATAGAAACGACGCGAAAGATTTACGCCTCATGTGTTTTAGGGACAAGTGTCGTTTAAGAGCGGGCTTCTCCCTAAAAACCTTTATCAGTGCTGCCGATGGCGGAACATACTCGGCACACATATTTCACCGGTCAGTACTTTTCATCTTATTGTGATCATAGCAATTTTGTAATGAAGTGATCATTTGAGTTCGTAGACTGCTGTACACCTCGTATAAGACTGCATAGATTCCTATAACGCTGTCAATTTTTGATTAGGCCATGACCAATGTGTGCTGGCCACACAGAGGTAAGGGCGAGCATTCAGTTGTCTAATCAGGACTGGAAAAATTCGGGTATAAATCGGCTCACAAGCATGAATAATAATACGCATTTCCTAAAATGAAGATCCATTTGTAATGAGCATACAAGTAGTCAGATGCATGGACACGGTCTCGACGCACTAAGCGAAATATGTGCCAAAACCAACCCAGCTAATATGACATAGAAACAAATATGAGATTAATCTCGGAATACGTCTTCTAAATTTCAGGATCCTGAAATTTGTCTCTTGACTATATCTACGATACTATAAAGAAAAGCCCAGAAAAAAAGCCCAGAAAAAAGATCAGGAATGACAAACTCTCCTAACTTCAGCTCTGAACTAATGATTAGTTAATCGTCCCATACCTTATTTTTTTTTTTCACTAGGAATATTAGAATGTCAGGTCTATTCATGATAAATCTACTTGTATTATAAATGGCGTCAACATTTGCCGCGTTTAAAACCGATGGCCGCTCTAGACTTGACAAATCCTGCAGGGTGGCAAAGCGAACAGCCGCTCACCTTCAAGAATGCCTTAACACAAAGTTTCACTTGATACAAAGTCTAAAATGAGTGACTTCATGATGAAACCAGTTTTTTTTGGCAAGCGCTCTTGCACTGGCGTTATGGTGGCATCTGCATAACGATTTCATAATGATCCCTGTCTATTTGTCCTATATTATTCCTACATTTATGTTAATCGTTTATTGCTTGTTTCTAACGGTTGTAACACCGTTTCGACGGTTATTGAATTTGGCCTTCTCATGTTATCGACGATTAACGGAATTGTTCTAATTACTAACAATGCTTATTGTTGCTCTAAATGGACGGGCCAAAAAAGTGCCTAAGGTCTTATTTCCTGCCTATAATTTGTTGAGCGAACCTTTGCCATTAGTGGTAATGGATGATCATTGTGAGAGGCGCCAAATCCGATATATAATCAGTTCTAGTTTACTATCAGCACCAACTGACGGATCACGACAAGGAAAATTTGTCTCGGCAGAATGCAGATTTCAGTTGGAAAAGTATATGAGAAATATACATATATCTCTGCTGGATGCTGACAACAACGCATATCAAGGCACTATGTAAACAAACACGGGATCCTTCGTCCCTTTCTGTTAGTCGCAAGTTTGTACCTACATATATACAGCATGTCCATAGGTTGAATGATTTTACCGAAGCGCGCCGGAAGAATCCAGTGAAACCGAGAAGAATTGCTTTGCTTTTTAGGGTTACAGAGATTACACGGCCTATCTAACGCTTAACCAAAAACTAACACATCCTGCTTCGGTGACCACTATTGCAGCACCTGATCGTGATCGCTATTACAAAAGAATCTTCTGTGGCAGTTTCCTGCTCTGCTTTCATAATCATCTTAAACGCAATGGTAGATATGTTTCAACTAGCTGGTATAGACAACTTCACGACTTTCTAGTCCAATTGCGACGAGATCCCCACAAATAAGATTTTCCCAACCGTTTCTCCCCCCTACCACACCCCTATATTTCAAAACAATACGTAATCCACATTGACAGCAAAATAACCACACTAAAATGTACTGCATTGGCTTATCGACTGCGTCTAATAAAAGACGAAATATTTTTTTCCCTCGATTTTAAAAAATACGACTGGAATAAAACATAACTAATAAGAATATCAATCACTGCTACTATGGGAAATAATGATTTGAAATCAATCAGCCTAACAGACTTATGGATAGCTAACAACCAAATACCTTCACAACATCCAGTAACATTATGTATTGCTTATAATTTTTACCGACTTGCGATAAAATAGATGTCACCTTTAAACTTCGAGATGTTACTACGGAGCGTGTAAACACTGTGTGAGCAACGCCCCGGTCGTACAAAAGAAATGGATACCGTGGATTCTTTTCCAATAGCGAAGTTCTGAATATAATAGCTAGATGCAAATGGCTAGAACGAGTAGTAAAAACTATGCAACCGGAACTATTTAGCAAACTGTAATAGCCAATTGCTATATAGGCAACGCATGTCACCAAAGATTTCATACATCTGTATCTGTTGGCCTGTGGTTGTGATTCCTGGAGATGAGGCGAGATAGGCCTCGACTATGAAATCCGGGAATAGTTTCTGTAGCGGAAATCAGTAGACATTCTTCTGAGTGGCGTATCACCAGATTTAAGCAAACCGACCAAGGACTGAGCGATCATCAAGCAACTTGAGCTCCTACGTTATGTGCCGCTTTCTTCATGCTGTCTGTCCAGTCACCCTATCTGTCGCTTCGCCATGATTTTAAGGCTGTTGAATTAAACTGGAAAAACTAATTTTGAAAACCTGAACTACGACGGATGCGAAGAGTTTTACGTTGTCTTCTGCGATCCCCCAGGCCAAACAGGCCTGCTTGCTTACAATTCAATCTACAACTTGAAGTTAATAGCCACTAGTCGTTGTTGGAAGCGAATTTTTCCGCGATTCAGTATTTCTTTCGGCGTCAAACCATGTACCTTTGCTTACCATTACTAATACTCATCAATATAAGACGAGAAGAAGCTGTATGAAACAATCAGTTTCATTTGTTTGTTTGTCTTCCCATTTGCATGCCTTACTGACAGCCAAGCATACTTAACGTGTTTCATGGTTGTTTTTCTTGTGAAAGCTAAAGATACAATACGTTGTTTCTGCTTCATCAAACCTGCTCATTCGCTTCGTTTCTGTATAAAATATTTTTGTAAAAAACGTAGTAAGCGCCAATGTGACTTTCAAACTCTATGTAATATCTATTTAATAATGAAGTGTAATTTTGCTATCGTGGCGGAACTGGCAACAAGGATCGTTCTATCCTTGACAGGATGTCATTGTGACAGTTGAATCCTCGAAAGAAGTTTTTCTATGGGTAACGCACGTACATATAACTAAATGCACACAGGTGAACAAAACAATGTTCGAAAAGAAGTCTTGCCATCCTGTATTGTAAGACTGAAACCTCTTGTCGAGAGCGTGACATTTCCAGCGGCGACTTTCTTACCAATAGTACCCATCTATGTCATATTGTATTCAATGTACGCTGATTAATACGAATGCTCTCTTTTTCAGTATCTATGAGCGGGTCCAGTTACTCTCAAGTCCATTGCCAGTAGTCAGCCGCTTTTGTGCTCAACGCCTTTCGGATAGTTTAACAGGTTAACAACAACAGCAGTAATAGAAGCAGCGTCTGTCGTCGGTACTGATTAGAAAGAATCCGAGCCGCTATCCCTAGTATCGATAAAAATGACACTTGCTAGTCTTGAGGTCACGTATCTGAAGAGTTGTTAAACGATAGAAGAACTTTTATATGTAGACGGTTGTCGAAAAAGTTCGAAAACAAGTGACACTCAGCCGACGTCGTTAACCACACTGCATTTTCGGTGTAAAGCTGCTGCTGCTGCTGCCACCACCGTAGCAGTAGCTTCAGTTCCAAATCGTATTCGTTCATTTTTTTGTTTCCATGAACACAAGAGCGCGCGAAATTGAAAATCCCTTCAATCAGATATTCAGGCCAGGGACCCAAACTGAGTTTATTTGATTGTTCTACCGTTGCTATCTGCATCAAATCCATATAAAAGCAAAAAAATATTAAGTGTCACGCACTGCAGTTCCGTAATGTGGTGACTATTTCCATCCTGTGCAGGCTTTCCTGTCACAGTAACAACTTACCGCAAGGTGGCGCTTTTTTGAGTTCAACGGAGGGCTTCTTTTTTTTTTTTTTTTTTTTTCGGGGGTTGAGGGCAAATGCATTATGCAGACCGGGCATAGGCATGACAAATCTACTCCTATAACGGAGGGCTGGCTGTCTGTGGCCGACCGAGGCCTGTTTTTCGTTCCCACACCTAGAGTCTTAACTGACTGAATCATAATGTTTAAATCAGCATTTGTTGCATTTGCGTTTATCTTCGGAATTATCGGGATCCGATTGATCTGTAGAATTTGTTTTCCTTTCCTTACATACATTTGTCGCCGACTTCGCTAAAATGACGACATGACCTTTCTTTAATCACACAGTTTTCTATCACAAGTTCTATCAATACGGAAACGGTCAAATCGGTAATCGATTATGCTGTAAGCTACGTTTGTACTTACAAATGGGATATAATAGTGTTATGTAATATTTCTGCACTCCTATGACTGTGTGAATAGAGTTATGACAGAGAGTATTAAGAAGATCAGTACAAATTTTGGAGGCTATTTAGCTTGTTCATGTTTATACAAATGCTTATAAATGTAAAGAAGTTTAGTAGAAGTTCTACACAGACACTACAGGAAACAGTAGTAATAATAATAAAATGACGCGACGAATGGAGGTAACAAATCGCGGTTGGGGCGAAGCGCTGCTATCGAACTGAACCAACCATTTACGAGAACGGATTAGTGTAAACGATACGTTTGTTTTTAGCGCTTTTGTAACGCAACATTATTACGATTACTGCAATGTGTGTTCCGAGCGGAAAACATCAGCTACGGCTACAGTGTGAGAAACATTGTAATCGTAGTACGCCTAGGGTTTCGCTAAAACGAACAAATGTCTCAATATATATATAGCTTCAGCACGGGTAGCGTAACGATACGTATTGTACTTTTGAGGGGTACAGTTCAAATCGACATTTGTACGGAATTAACAGGCAATATTTCCTTACCATGATCCTATATACTTATTTCCTTAAGTTTCCTGCAATAATTTTACATAATGACATATGAATTGTTTTCCTAAATCATTACATCGGCGGCTTTCAGCGTTCATCCTAAACTTATGAAGGGCGAGATGGATAATCGGCTCTATGCAGGTGACCTTCTCCTATGCGTCAACGGGATACCGACCACAGGAATGAAATCACAAAAAGAGGTCGGTAATTTTTCTTTGTCTTAGATTGCTTAAGTTGATCGTCTGTGACGGAATGTTGTCAGTGTAAAGAAAGTAATCTGTCATCTTGTCATTCTAATGGCTGTATCCAACGATGCGATATTTAAATATATATATTTATAATTAATTATAAGATAATTAATCAATTGATTTGTTTGTGGTTTGTGATGGATTTCTTAGGCTGTCGAAGAACGACACCTTTGTGCACCATTGTCGATGTAAATAAGTAAATGGGCGCGGACGACAAACGCCAGTACCATAATAATAATTAGTAGTAGAATTAATATTTTTTTATTAAGATTACTTAGAATAGAAAACACAATCTTAGTAATCGGAGATAGCTTCGCAAGCGATAGGGAACCATTTGTTGTGCTGTAGTATTAAGTTAATTTTAGTAAATCATTACTAAAATCACACTAAATTTTAGTAATAATTAGAACTTATTAACGATTGAATGGCTGAGTGCAGCTTGAACTGAATGTTCTTATTAACTTCATACATACTCAAGAATACACATACATATTCAAGGTTATCGAATTCGGCAATGTGCAATACAAGACGTGGGCATCTTTGCCCGACACACGGCAATAGACACATACTTGGCTACATTCCGTGGGCAACAACAAACACGATACACAAAGCTATCAAAACTTCATTGACTGCTCGCCGTGTCGATTTTATGGTCAGACATCGGATCTCCTGCTAGTACTGCCCTTCATACCATATAACGTTATGTTGTATCAGAATGGTCCGAAGGCATTTCCCACAGTCGGTCCATACTACTTATGCCCCCATCTTTGCTTGTCCATTTGAACGTCTGCTAATGTCCCGAGCTTTACACTTCCTGCCAATTGAACGCCGAACAACACGCAAAAACCTGCTAACGACACTTATGGTTGCATTGTTATACCTGGTTGTTGATATCGTCCTGTGTATATATATATATATATATATATATATATATATGCAGAATTTTGTAAGAAAAGCGTCAGCAACTGGCGTAACCGAGAGGGAGCTCTATTAACTGTGTATTATTTGGCGTCTCTGTCGCCCGTGGGATGATTGTCCCTGACAGATTATTTCCTGAAGTTATGAGCGATGATTGTCAGCAATGACGTACGATTCTGATAGACAAATATGCGCTTATATCACATGAATTCAATTTTAATTCGTTCAAGCTGCAACACTATGGCTCTGTTTCAGTCAAGGCGTAGTTACAGTAGCATAAGTTGTTAGATCAGGCCTATATATATATCAGGCTATTCAGCAGGCTGTGGGATACTGGACGTTTGAGTAAGTTTTATGCTATAAACTACAGGCGAACGAGCCGTTCGCGACCGCCAGTTGATGTTTCAGACAGTAAACGTAGTTGCGTAGGCTGACTCTTGGACGCTGCGCGATGCTCGCTGCTGACGATGATGGCGTTGAAAACGATAAGCGTTAGGTTGATGCCTCTGATTCTTAGAGTCAGAGACATTAAATTAACGTTTATCACTTTTGTTGTCTGATGTTGCGCTCCCTGTCGATTCCCTGTCGATGATATTCGGTTCGACGGAGGCTATACAGCACGTTACGAGCTATATTAGGTGTGCTATAACATTCTGAGATATTAAGGCAAGCGGGTCAAACGGAGTACCGATTGAATCTAAATATGTAGTAGGAACTGCTGGAATTAGCGCGAAGCGAAAACAATCATGACGTACAATGTACCACATTTGAGTACTTGACTTTTCTACATTTTTGCCCCCGCGTCAAAAGACAAGCATCCGTATTGTTTGTTCACGTGGTTAAAGCGAGCCTCAAAATAGATGATGCGTAGGTGGCACTATAGGGCAAAGATTTATCATCTACCGTCGATCACAATTTCCTTTGCTTCGAGTCTGTATCGAATCAGTTTGCCCTAAGATACACTCGAACTACACTGCACAGTATGAAAATAGAGGATAGATAGAAAATTACTTGGTCAGCTGAATGTGCGAAACAGTTTTTGGGTATCTAATAGATCAGATATATTTAATTACATCTCACATATTATTGTTTTCCGATAATTAAATTTCACTTCGGTTCTTCTGAAGGCAGACTGACTGCGCATCGTAGTCCCAACTTACGTTGACATGTAATAATTGCTTCGTGTTCACAGGTTGCGGACATCGTGAAGCTTCATCGAAGGAGAGAGTTAATTTTAAGCATTTTGCCCTGCTCACCTCTCCGAGTGCCTAATTGAGGTTTCAGATCAACTTCAAATTCTACAGGAAGTGATTAGCCGTTTCATTCTACCGTTTCAGTCTACGATGAAGTGAAGCCAACTACCATGTGTGCGTGCGTGAGGCTGCTAAGTATTCTACGACTGCCATATACTAATTTCGAAGTAAATGTATTGAAATGGAAGCAAATGTGAATAAATCACGTCGGACGTGCTTCTCGTATTGATTTTTTTTAACGTGATTGTAGTAATAATGCAAAGGCTGCAACATGTAGACGGTTGTCACGAGCGGAACTTTGGAGAATGGAAATTTTTATTCAAACGTCTGTTATGACATTGTGTTTGTGCTTCTTTGATTTCGAATACAGCTTAGAACGGCTTCACGTCAACAACAACGTGGATACTACGCGGAGAAGAGCGCCTTGATAACGAACTAAAAATTTTAGGCTGTAAAATGTTCGTTGTATGTATACCTGACTATGGTGACAACCAGCTATGACTAAATATATAACGCTTTACATAAACGACATAAAAATATGTGCTTTAATTTCTAAGCACGTAATATTCTTAGGTTTCACGTAGTATTCTTAGGCTTAGACATGTGAGTGTGATCCTAAACCAAAATGAACAGCGTGTGCTTATGGGCAGCGAATGCGTGATAAGTATTTAAAGCCCCTTTCTTCATTTACACAAATTGTATAGTTGCGCCGTTAGCCGGACTCGAGACAGGGACCCTTGATGCTCTTTTTTAACGACAGCAACGGCCACCGATCCAGCCAACCCCTACAGCTCTTGTAACATGCCAATTAACAAGCATCTGTATTTCTGCTTAACTCAATCTGATTAAGTCTGTCTAGTGCCCGTCTGAACATTGAAAAATCAAATCACGCAATGTATAATATTTATCTTCCTCTACCAGCTCGATCCTGCATAATCAGTGGCTCCAATTGGTAACAGTTAGCTGAGTAAACAAGAAGACATTCGTTAGCGAAGCTGAAAACAACTTGAATAGAAGCCAGTCGACGGTGCGTCCGGGTGGTATGTCACCTGCGGGACGTCCTTGATAAATGCTCCGTATCCGCGCGATTTTTTATGACTTGCGTTCCCGCTAATCGATGAAATGGATGCTTCTTTTCTGGATATTTCCCTATGAGCTTCTACGAAGAGCAACAAAGATACTATAAAGATAATACAGTTTAGTTTAAACAAATACAGGCATGGATACTACGCAAATAGTAATTGCTTGCTATACAATAGCTGAACACCGTGTTCATTTTGAGCAGCGGGTCTGAACGAAGCCTACGTTAGCGTAGAAATTTCTAAGACGTTAATATGTGGCCGGAGGAAGGCGTGTGGGCCGGATGTTGATGAACGTCCCTGTGGAAAACTTCGAAGTAACACAACAATGAAGGACTCAAATTGCGCGAGTTTTTCTGGTCGGCAGAACATGACGGGGGATGGGGCGCCTGCGCACAGAATAGATATCGCCATCGGGCCTGACCACAGTAACTGAATGTTTGTTTCGCCGCTCGCTATTTCAACGCGGTCCGTTTGCGCTAATAGTTATGGAAGCCGTTTTTGAAACTGGTGATGGCACAGAAACTCGTGAGAAAAACGATAATGTGTCAAGACGAGCAGCCAACAAGGCTAAGTTGGGCAAAAAACCAATACCGCTGACGATCCATTGGAGTGCTTATGACGGACGTGAGAGGACGATCTGATAAACCATTTTTCTTCTGCGGACGTTCAGTCCTTCAGACGGTAGAATATACGTGTGATTCACTTATTTAATGACACGAATGAGGCATACCACACTCTGTCCTGGCCGTTTTTTAAGCAGGAGTTAATCGATTGCACATCGAGCATTGTGTAACGTGTATGTTATTTGCCACCGTAAATGCGCTATACAGCGAAAGACCCTGTGAAGGAGAAAAGATGCCTACCTCGTTAGAATCACGTTATAAAGTTTTTCACGAAGTAAACACCGTTTGAAACCCGTCCTTGTGTTTTGCTTATATTGATAATGTTAATATTTATCGATAGCTTGGCGTAGTTGACGTTTTCGTAGTAGGCCAAAGTAGGGTACGTGTTGAAAACGAAAAATGTACAGCAAGATTTGTCGAAATCTATTTTTGGTTCAAGTAAACTTAAGGCTCTTACACACAATAGAAAATAGTAGCTGAAGGCGAAACTTTCAATGTAAACGAACAACTTTATATAATTCACATGGCGCCCAATGTAAATAGTGGCGAATTGGCTGAAAATTGAAAAGGCCCGCTTCTGCATCTACAATTTCTATTTAGGAAATGTAATAGCGGGCAAACTTAGGATAAGCACCTGGTGGCGTTCGGTGGCGATTATATTTTGCTAGTTATACGATAACGAGGACGTGGTGTCAGCCGCAGCGCGACCCGTATTCTTCGATGGTCACACACACAGCTTCTATGTACTTTTCGTATACTGGGAATT
The DNA here is from genome assembly GCF_002443255.2 of Varroa destructor. Classification (NCBI taxonomy): domain Eukaryota; kingdom Metazoa; phylum Arthropoda; class Arachnida; order Mesostigmata; family Varroidae; genus Varroa; species Varroa destructor. Next base: position 29,271,803 of record NW_019211458.1, on the reverse strand, counting down.
GTCAGTGTTTCCCGCCCCCAATTGATTATTCTATCAATGCAAACGACTCGATTCTCGTAAATACAATTATTAACTCTGTAGTATCCTTAGTTACCAATTGAATACAAAATCCACAACACTACATGAAGTCCTTGACTTCCTATCGTAAAGACAGATATTCCTGTCACATCTAAACTGCCGTTCCCACGTTTTTTCTTTCAAAAAAAAAAAGAAGAAACCATTTGTGCTTACTTAAAAAAAATGTCTTATATTTAGCTTGAAAGATAGTTATTTGCTGTTTTTTACTCTTTGCCATCCATAGCCATAATGCCGTAACAAAAATTCTCTGTCAAACCAAGCATAAAATCAAGAACAGAGTATCTGGGAGGTCACGACGTTAAAACCAAGGAATTAAACTCTCTTGAATAACTGACTGAGTAGATAACTAATAACCACGTTCATACGGAATCTTATTCTAGTTTTTTTTTAATAAGCCTAAATGTTCTTCACTCCTAAGCGACATTATTTTCTGTTTCTAGTCGCTATTGGCGCAGTAATATTGTATTTGTTAGTGTTCTATGTTGATATTTTTCCTGACATTTAGATATAGTTGACATATTTTTTTCATTTGAACTTCAAACTAGTAATACTGCTCTAATGTTCTGTTTTTTCTGTTGACTCTGAGCAGTTCAAAGACAGCGATGGAAATCAGAAGAGATGCGTTGACTGTTTTCTACTGGTGTAGGCGTTGCATTTGGTCGTTCGATTATTTCCAAACAATTCTGAGAAAGCAAAAGGTTATATGCTAAATCCGAGTCTCAGCTCTGACTTGTGACTTGGTCCCTACAGGGCATTTAGTTATATAGAAAAAATCACACATAAACATGAAAAATAACACCGTTCATGTTTGTTCTATCTCTTTCTAACTAGTTACGCGAATGAATTTCTCAATCACAATTCGCTACTGTTCTTGCCCATGCGTTACGTACTCTTAGTTACGATACGTAATGTTATTTTCATCAGCAGGTTGAACTAAATATTGAACGAGTAAACGTCTCTACATCGTCTATCCATATCTCGGCTTTTCTGACCATGAGGTGGAAAGCCTGTTTTGATGACCCAATGGTAACTTGTTCGTCTATTAAAATTCGGGCCACGTGTCGTGGTCTAGGTTCCAAACCCATGTGCTGGGAAACGTTAGTCGTCTAAAGCAGCAATGCGTGAACCAAGTTTCTCGCGTTTCTTCAGACGACTTGGTCATAGTAAGAAACTCAGTATGCCTACATCTGTGTTTGAGCTTATCAGGTCAGAAGTTTGGTAAACGAACACGTTATCCTCTGCGTTATCACAGAAACAGCAATGCGTTAACCGAAGAGGTAGAATCAGACATATACGAATATGTAGTTGGCAGCATCAACTTAATCATAAGCAAGGCACTTTCACCTTGCAAAGTTAATACGACGCTCTACTTTATAAGGTCTTCGATTTTTTTTTATCTATGGCGAAATAGAAGCAACAATATTCAAATTCAAACAAAATATTCCGTATATGTTCATTTTTTCTATTGAAAGTCAAAATTGATCAACTCTCAATTCCGTATAGTGTGTTCATCGGGGGTAAGGTCAATTGAAAGTTTGTTCTCAACTGGCTTTTAAACAAATAGAAACGTTTTCGATTAGAGCTGTCGAACGACATACGAAAGATCCGGAGGGTTGATGAAACGTTGAAAATATATGCCAACTAACTGATATGTTAACCTGGTGAACTGGCAGTTCAAGCTGAAGTACATTTAGGAAGTTAGGAGTACTGGTCACGAAGATTCGATGTTATAATACGAAGGAATCCTCCTAGAATTAATCTGTAGTAATAACACGTTCGGTATAAAACATGCCGTATTAATTTAAGGATACACCACTTCATCATAATGCGACACTTCGCGACACTATGTCTCGCAACGGAGGCCTACTCGTATTTTCTTTTTTTGAAATCTGAGACAATTCACTCGGATATCGTTACTTGGGCTTTTAGCAGTCGAGATGTAGCAAGTTGCGGACCACCACAAAACTCTAGTACACAGATGTAAGTTCCGTCTTGGAACTAAAGTGGCGGAGACACATCGCCGTCTAGTGTTCGGTGGTAGTTGTACTTCTGGAAACACCAGAAGACGTCGATCCGAAGAATCCTACGTCGGAAATTTCGAACTTGGAAAAACTCCAGTGTTCCACAAGACTCTTGAACTTTTGTGGAGGACCAATTGCGAAGCTGAGTAACAAAGAGTTCAGAACTGTGGTGGAATCAGAACCATCTCGAAATGCTCAGAGGTGTTAGCACATAGATTTGCTATGCGTAAAAAAATACTACCCCTGTTGTTCATATTAATCAGATGGATAAGGCAAGGAGAATGGGTAAATTGATGTTGGATTATTTTAGCGAAGATCGAAAATCAGACGTAGGAACGCTTGCCTCTATTTGTTCCCTTCTCTTTAGAGTGGTGACTTATTCCTACACCGAATTCTAAGTTGAGATGATAAAATTGATCCCCTACGATCATTGCTGACGGTCACGTCAGCCAGCGGCGGAACACAAGCTTAAAACGTCTGCAGTTACGAGTTGTTTGGTGATATTAAATCAAGTGCTGTAAATTGAGTCCACTACAGCTTTGAGTCATGGTTCGCCAATTAAAACTGAAGTTGAGGAAGGACGAAATGATGAAGCTCAGAATTAAGTAATCAAGATTAGTAAACAGGGGTAAACGATTTTTATTGTGCAACAACGTTGGATAACTTTCGCACCATAGCTCATTACAGTGGCAAAAACACAGGAGATTCTCTGTGATACAAAATGCTCGCTATCGTTTTTTTTTTCGAAAACCCAAGAAACTAGTAGGAAAGTTGAGAAAAGGAGGAAAGTAGAGTCTCGACACAATGTTGCGAGAATTGCCTGTCGCCCAGAACGTCAACAGCAGCAAGCTATTGTCGAAACTACAGAAAATCACAGATAATAATAATAATAATAATGCACACTTTGGCTGAAAGTAGAACAACAAAACCTCTGAAAAAAATCCGAAAGGTTCGATATGTTACATTTCAAAGTGGACGACCTAATAGAAGTTAGGGTGTTTTCATTTCTATTTGAAGTGGCCTTTTCGGCCATTTTGATAATCCGTGCCTCGCACCGAAATCTTCACTCGACCAGTGACACAAATGGCCTGTGTCATAGTGTTTCTCACTTGGGCACATGCGCTGCTCTTATGATAAATATAATCGGCTAACTGTGCGATCCCATGGCTAACCGCATGCACGACCTTGCTATTAGCGCGTATATCGATTGAAACGTGGGCATTTTTAATAAGAACGTTATACACACAAATCGAAGGCTTAATTAATGGACGAACGAACAATCGTTAGCGTATCGTTCCGGGCAATTATCCACAAATTACTACTGACGAATGCTTGCAATCCCCGGACGTCGATAGACGCAGTTGCAGTCATCGCTGTTACCGCTTACCGGCCGCAGGAAACACTCGGGTCAGGATCAGAGACGAAACGAACGACTAGACACACGTTCGGTGCAGCGGGCATCGGTATCAGTAGCGAAAGCATACGGAACCAAACAAACTGTGAAAAATACTATACCTTGTCATTTGACAACGTAGTTCCTACTATAAGAGTGCAGGTCTTTGTCTATAGTGTACATTGAGCAACAATACAGACTCGAGTGACATTGGACGATCTGTCTTTGACGAGTGGGTGGTGCCAAATGGCCACGAAACACACTTTTAAAAAACACCTTAAACCCTTATGTTAATGAATTTTTTTACTTCGCAAAACATCACGTACTCCTACCTAAACAACGTTTATTGCAGCTATAGTTTTGCTTGCATAGGCATTATTTTGTATTCTGAAACCTCACAAGTGAAGCTTGGCGCCATTTTTTAAACAATTTAAGGGTTATTTTCTAGCTCATTTCGTTTTTATTTTTTAATAAATAGTCAGCTAACGGGACATACTACTACAAAAGTCTCAAATCGTTTATGATTTTCGTTGTTCGGACAACAACTAAAATCAATTTCTCATCACCTATACGTATATGCAATGTTTTAAGATGCTTTCACACTTTAATTTGGCTTTATTTAAACAGTTTAACCACTTTTGAAAAACTTACACACATAATATTACAATGGTGGCACTTTTTTATTTTTAGGATTGCTCTCTGCAGAGTTACAAACGATGTTTAAATTTCCTATTCTGTGGTCAAAAATCATAAAGAATGAACTTGCGGATAATATGAAAGTTTCTCAACAAGAAATAAAGAAACGACTCGAAATTATATGTAGATATCAAAAAACCGATACGACATTCGTCTAAAGCTTATCTAGGGCGTACTTGATATTGAACCCAATGAACCCGGTAACAAAGATTACGCTATTAATATCATATTTCTTTTCAATTCGGGCGGCAATTTTCAAAAATAGCGCGGTGAAAGCTATCACAATTATCTCTCGCAATTATAAAGGTACTAGAAAGTCTAAAGCCTAAAGTAATCCAACCTGACTCTGCACACCTCTTTTCGTTATACTTTAGTAAAGGAGCTACGCATGAATGACTCATATCGAACCCCCGACCGTATCTTCTATATTTGCGTCTCTGTCATGCTGTCAAGGGGGGATATTTTTCTCTAATTATGCAAAAGCCACAATCTTACGACATATTGCTCCTTGATCCCGCGACATCTTAGGTGTGCCAATTCATTACAAAGAGAACGAATTGGTACATTTCATAACAACGAAACAAACACAGTACAAATGCAGAAATTGACAGTCGGCACCCATTTGTCATATCTTCACGGGACGTCGCGACAAGGAATTACTGCGGTATTGTGAAGGTACGGACTATAACTTTGAAACTAGCTCGTACAATTATTTTATTACCTATTGGAGCGTCGTGACTAGCCCCTCACGATTCTCCTGGCCTGAAAATACATTGCCCACTGGTCTGGTTATGCAGCGTGAATGGCTGTTTTACGTGAATGAGTTTGATCCAGCAGAATGATAACAGATAGGTGCCTATGTAAATTAACGTGTTTGTCCGTTATAGGCTTGCCATATTGTGCAATGGTTCCGGAAGTCAGTGTATTATCTGTGTGCAGACGCAGTTAGACGGCCAAAAAAATAGACGCCCGAGTTAGCAGTTATTTTCGATTTTTTTTCCGCCTGCGAAAATGTGTCTAAACAGCCTAGCAAATTTGGCATGAATTTGATAAGAGGTGATTCCTTATACCCTTTTTATAGCTAAGATAAACTGAAAAAGGTCCGGGTTATCTCTATATATATATTGTTAATCGTTCTTGTGAAACGTATTGGCGCAAGATCAACAAAAACGGTCATTCTGCTTTGCGCTGCTCAAAAATCTGACAAAAAAAACGAATTCCTAGAATAACGCAGCCCTGTCAAGTCCAGATCGGTAATCATGTCCATCGTCTGCAGATCAAGCTTATAGCGAACGGGACGTAGAATAAACAGGAGTCGAAACCTGCCGCTGGTGATTCAGTTAACGAACGACGCTGTACGTGTTTCGTAACGAAAACGATCTAGCGCTGTGGAAGCAACAATACAATGTATCCGCCTCTTACTAAAACGGATAATAGTCAATCACTGACTACAGAGAAAAGGCTGTTTTTTTCATTAATCCGTACTGTCTGTTTGAAGATCTACTGCTTAGGGACCTTTGATCTTCACTGTTCTTGCTCGGTGCCACTGATCGAATCGCAATATTAGTTAAGACAAAGGCGGCGCCGCTTCGTCAAGCATCAGCGTTTGCCGTACGGTATACGAATAGCTTATAGAATAGGTTGCAGTGGGCCACCACGTCATATCTGTATGGCCATAGGTAACTTTAGTACGATAGCTGATACTGATGCGCTAACGGACGGCTGCAAGCATCCTAATATGACAGTTGAGTACGAAATAAGCAGAACAGGTCGAGGAGATACAAAAGGAACCACAGTACAAGTAAGTGAAGCCATGGCAGGTCTGTTGTTGCTGCAGCTGTTAGATCTATTCCCAGGAGCGATTACGCCTGCTGAGATAAATGAACATAAACACAGATTTATCGCTGCTCAGTCAGATAGCAAAAAAAATTAGGAGGGTCAGCAGAAACTCTCAGTAGATTATTATTGCCCTGCTCTGCCGATTTTGTCATAATCTACAGACTTCGCTTAATGACCTATCTACGGATGGAAATGATCGATCACTCGGTAAATATAAGTCATTGTTGAACGCACCATTGCATTTATGGCTGGTAATAAAGATTAGCCATAAAATAAAGGGTATTTTTACACTATATTTTGTATACTCTTGTTAATCTTTCTGCTTCAGCGGCGGCGGCGGCGGCGGCGAAAACAACGAAGTAAAACATCAACATATAATTCGGTTGCAGCTTTCTGAGTATGAGATTAATCGGTGATATAGAAGCCCCCCAATCTTGTAATAACGAAGTGTCATTTGATATAGCGTTGGCGGCAAAAGATCGCGGCGTTAGCCATTCATGAGCAGTACAATAGAAAGTTTGTATATAACTGTTCAAGGGGAGTACATAGACAGGGTCCCCGTAAAAGAAACGCTGCTGTCATTTACGCGACAGCATATACCGATTTTGGACTGGTGTATCGTGGATGGACATCTAGAAGGATATATAAAAAGGCCTAAAACGATGTTTCCATTAAAATAGTGATTTTGTTTTACGTTCTCGCCCACGTCGAGGGCACAAGATTCAGCAGCAAATGTTATAAATTAACGGTGTGTAACTCTCGATGATTGCCTAACCTCCAAATCGTCATTCGCTAATAAAATAATGCCTATTTCCTATTAATACGTGCATTTTCTTTCTGTATTTGGACGATCTACTTTCGAGTGGTCCACAGGTACTCTACCGGTTCGACGAATCACCAGCTACCTTTACTGCCCAGATCAAAAATAGACGATATAGCGAAAGTGCTCAATAGAAATTCAAAAAGGCAGCTGATCAAAGCATTATATCCAGCGAGTTCATATGTTGTCGCCTTTACCGTTAGGAGGCAGTTGGTACGCGCGAAATAAAAGTAGGCATTAAAGTGCGTGTGATGTTGAATGTACTGAATCTCTTTAAAAGATCCGTCTATAAACTGGCCTAGGTACATAAAAATAAATAATAATGCTATACGTATCGAATAAGCACTCTCCGTCGCGGCGTGCTATTCTCAAGAACTGTAGTCGCGTTTTTTCTGGCTAACAGACACGAACGGCACAATGTGCTTAGATAGTGTAGCATTTTCATGTACGTTGCAAGCGGGCATGATATTCGAGGCATGAGATTAAAGAGGTTCTGTGCTTCGATGTCATGTTGAACGCTGAACTATTCATAGGCGTCTTACAAATTCTAGATGAATCGACGCACTACCCTTCTGTCTCCTTCAAACCTAGTGCGCTTTCCTTCTTGTTCGCTTTGTTTATACCGATCGGACAATGTCTGGTCGAACAGACATCCAAGCCAGTTTTTATTCTATTGCCAATATTGAAATCAGAGCCAATAACAACAAACCGAAATATTAGCCCGAGCACTTTGAAGCAACATGTGTAACAATAATATGTTAAACTGTATCTGTTGGCGTTCTGTCCGACTGACTCCGTTAGGGTTTTCTTGTTGTGGGCGTTGCGAGTTACGGGCCCACGAATCGCCAACGCAACTGGGTTATATGCGACATTTGGTTCGACTTCGATTATTTTTTTCACTTTCCACTTTTTCATTGTGACCACTCAGTATTTTTATTAAATTTTTGAAAAATGTTTTATACTATATCGCTACGTCTGCATCGTACTGCACGAATGAACAAAGGGGAATATCCTAGGTCCACCATTTCGTTGGTGCTGCTCTTACTGGACCTGTATGACATGATGACAACGTAACGATGATCGTAACATGTCTGGTATGGCCTGTTGAAGAGCTTAGCGCTGAAATAACATCCTAATGAACAAGGCTTTTGCAGCTCTCGATTTCTCCGAATTTCCTGAGACATCCGTATAGGCGCGATAGCTGGGTGTCATTCCCGACGACGGTGGTCATCATGGGGAGTACTTTGGGTACAGCAAACCGATGTAATTTGACGCACACGGACACAGACATGGAGCAATTGGTCTGGTCGAACCTACGGTGGGTCGATGATGCCTACTACAGGACCGGCTGGACTGCGTTAGAGCGCTGTAGGATGCTGCTTTGTCAAGAAGTTGCCAATGGCGGAAACACAGTTGCCAAGAGAATCAAGCGGCAAATAAGCATGAGCCTTTCATAATCTGATATAGAGATTTAGCAAATAAAGATCTAAGAGCGACATGGTTTGTGCTGTTCAGCTGGATAATAACAGTGCCTACGCGTTCTGTATATATACGCGAACCGATCAAGAGGAAGATTAACAAGAAAGCAGCCATAAGACGTGACTTTCATTTTTAAAACGTAAGTTGCTAACTAAGTATTGTACTATAACACGGCTATGAATTATTAAGTCAACGTAGTTACGACTACGAATTGTTAATAATAAATAGCTAGTTTCCAAGTTAATCGTTCCGATATTATCTATCTGTGTGTGTCTGCGGCCTTATCACTAAGCGGGTTGATATTACCAAGGAGCCAGAAGCGCAATGAGCGACATTTTATTTGTCGCTTGAATGTGCATTTAAAATTATAGAAGTCATTAAACGTTTTGAAATGAGTTTAATGAGCGGGTATACGGGTTTTAATGAAGTACTCTTATGTAACAAGTGAAAATAATTACTAGGACTGGTAAAATGACCTTCACGGATGAGTAACTATAGAAAGTATGACCAGTCAGGTAGTCACTTGTTGGCTGGCATCTCAGCGATGGCAGCTGCTAAAAAAGCGTCGATACCGAATCGGGAAAACAAACGGGTTTTGCGAAATCTCTCCTAGCAAATTTTTAATGCTCTGTCAAAAGGTCATTGCGAAGGCCTATTGTTTAATTATGAGAGATATCGGCGTGCTCAATTAACTTTTAGGACTCGCAAGGACAGTTGCGTATTATATTATAGACGCAGGCAACATATCCAAGATTTAAGATGACATTATCCGTCGCGGTCTCACGCTTCTTTTTTTACACGTCGCTTTAGCTCTCATATATTTCCTTTAGCAGTGCTTGTTTTTGTTACTACTGCAGAACGGAACTCGGAGAACGACCTTAAGATAGGTAAATGGTTCAAGTTTAACACGTATGAGTACGTGAGTCCAGCTTCGCTGTCATACGCGAGTTAAACATATAGGGACTTTCAGATCGATAAGCAATAGACACCAGTAATTTCAAGATGGATTTATTTTGTTCGCTCGTAGTAATTACTACGCCAAATTTGTCTTCCATGTCTGAAATCTGTGTGTTGTTTCAGTTCACTCCGAACAATAGGAAATCCAACATTAACTTCATTGTAGTTGTTATGTCGACAGCTGCAGCAATGACGGCCCCCAATGTAATCGCAAGCGACCTTCAACTTCAGGCGCTTCCGCGGGTCTCATACCAAATGATAGCTATTGCAGAAATGCAGAACTGCACGAAGTTTGAAGATGTACAGCTGTGAGCCCCGTTACCGTCACTACTATCCGCGCTCTAGACAGAGAAAAACACGAACGAAAACAACAAGGACAGAGTCCAGGACGACCCTGCCGGCAACAGACAATGCTGCACCATGACAACAGCTCACAATCGGCTGCACCTGTCTAGCCCTAATAATGTTGAACTTCGTCTGCCGTTTATCTGCCGCATTACGAAACTCTACATTAGTTTCACTTTACTCCTGGTGGCTTGTCTTCGCAAGCAAGGAGTAAAGGAGTCTCTTGAATGGACTGGCATCTCACGTAAACATCTAAATGGTACTGATGCCGATGCCGATGCTGGAATTATCGCACCGAAAGAACAGCAGCAGCAGTAGCAAAAGCAGACGAGAGTCTAAGAACCGTACTCCTGGGCTCCCACGCGGTTCAGCTTTCGCCTTGCATTATACTATTTCGATATGCTGTGCTGCTCTGGATATTCGATGCTGATGAACACTGACACGTTTCGACAACGTCATCTGCCGTTTCAGCAGCTGGGATAGGTATTCGTCGTCCTGATGACGTTGGTGTCGCCTCTGTTGCCGCTAGTTTCCGTCGGCCATTTGGTCAAGGGATATTTCTTCTGCTGCAAGTGTTCTCTTGCATTATCGTAGCGACACAATGCTAAAGGTAGTAGGTGAAGCAAAAATAAAAAAGAAGAAAGAAGTGCGGGAAAAGGCGAGAGCAGTTGAGTAGCGACTGCCACAATAGCGGCTGACAGACAGACCTGAAACTCAGTGAGACACCGCGAGAAAATAAGGGAGATTGAGTCGATACATGGGAACGAAGCAGCACTATGAGGAAAATGGGCAATCGAAAATATTGCCCACATTTGCCTACCCGTTCGGTCATAGTTGCCAGGCAAATACCATTTGGATTACTGTCTACATCGCTTAAGTCATCGACTGTCTTGCCGTATCACCATGTGTGGCACTGCATCGCTTGTGCGTTATATCTCATTTTATATTGCTGGGTCGAACAGGTCCTTCCAGGTCGATGACGGTGGCAGCAACAATAACAACATCAGGTGAATAGAACATCGGACGTGGGCACCCACGGGGGTGCGCGGCGCAAGAAGGAGACGATGATGATGGCAATGGTTCCGGCGATGTTAGCGACAATCATATTGTGCTAACGGTTGATGAATTGGAGCAATACGCAATAAACAGTGGACAACACTGCGGTACCGTTATTATAGTACAGCGGGCGTGGAGCGCAACCAAAATACTTCATTGCGTTAATGTTGCTTTTCTACTGTTATCAAAGATACTATATATGCGTTGTAGATTTATATATATGGGTTAGGCAACCACTCAATGAAGCAACTAATGGCGACGGAGGTGGTCGCGCGTGTCACTGATCGAGCTTCTTTCACGCTGCAACCCACCGCCTGTGTGAATGTGGGCGTTTCGGATTGGGCGGCCCCGTACAAGCGACGCCGAGGAGACAGAGAAAAGCCGCAGAGTAGTTTCGGCGCGCACGAGATGGGCAATATATAGACGTCGATAATTCGCTGACAGACGATAACACACATACAAAGAGCAAATCTCAATTATTGATTGTGAGATTATTAAGAGAATTATTGAGGTATGGTAAGCGTTGGTCAGAAAGGACATCGCGGGTCGGCTCACAGACGCCCAGGAAGAACAACGACGCAACAGTTCAAGACCGGAGCGTTAGGTAGAGTTCTAACGCCCGCACTGATAATGCCGCGAAACTTCTGCTACGGGTGTTGCTATGACGGCGACTGTTACGGTGCAAGAACATTTTCGTGGGAATGCTTCGTGTGGCTTTGAAGTCACTCGTTACAGAACACGCCATGCTTTCGTAATACCGCACTTTGAGTTAATGGACAGTCTGCGGGACCGATGACAGTCCGCGATCATTCACACCGTATCGCGTACCCCATAGGTCCGTATAATTCGACGCTCATATTTATATCGCCGAAGCTGCATTTACGTTGATCGTGCGATGGAGTCGTGCGATCAGCATGAACTGTTTGAGAGGTCGGCGTTACGCCGTCTGACAACTACTTGCACGAACTGTAGAATGAATATATAGACTTAATAAGTCTGGAAGAAGCCGTCCCAAATCAATAACCGTCATAGTAATAACAATAATAATAGTAGGCGGAGATGTGCACGCGATAACCATACTGTCTGATCTGCATAGTTACAGATGAAACAACCGTTTTACGTAAAATATTGCGGCTGTCTATGGTAGCTCTGCAGGTTACCTATATTACCGCCAGCCATATAATAGTACACTGTGTAAAATGATGACAGACAGAGTTTCCACAGAAGGAATCCATTCATTGTATATGTTGCGCATATACAATTGATTCAGCTGGCGTACAGCTGCTGATCGCGAGTCATTTTACCCACACAGATATAGTGATATATACGAATTTCGGCAGAAGCACTCCCTAGTTCTTAGTTTATTCAGGTGCGACGTACGTCACGATTCCACTGAAGTTCGGCTAATACTAACATGAGATAGAGCTCGTTCGAAAAGATTTACAAATGTAGACATGATGCTATAGGTACGTATCGCACGTGGTTCAGTGATGTGAGGGCCTACCCAAAGGCATTCGCCATTAGCAACATCTTCTGATCATGGTCCTTCAGCATTCAATTTACTACGGCTAACTAACAGATTAACATCGACAGTCCGACTCCGCTGTCCACAATATGGCAGTCGTGTACTCATTTCGGTAAACAATCACAAGTGATCTATGAATAGAGATCTAATTTTTGACTAAACAAACAAAAATGGAAATATCATTATACATTGCAATAGATCTTTTTCAAGCTCGTACAATAGCGGTACAGTTAGCAATAGTAATTATAATAATAATAATGCGGTCTGCATTGACATAGCATTTGTTTAACGACGTCGTTTATGGATGCGGCAAATGCAGCTTAAAGAAGAACCACCCCAATGTCGTTTATCAACAATTGCTCCACTGAGCGAACGCGGAGCAATACCTTTTACTAAGATCTGCGAATGGATCAAGCTGTTTTTCTTACTTCAGACTGTAAACAAGTGTTTGGCGTTAACCTGTACAGAGAGAAATGACATTATACGCTGAATGTAAACTGTAAATCGGGTTTCTCTCGCATGGACAAGTGAACTCCACGCAGTAGTAAATGCTACTGACACCTTACGCCACTATTCCTTCTAACTGAAGATCTAGTTGTATTACCATCTGATTGTAAAGGACATACCGTGTTCTATTTTATCCGGGGTTTGAATCGCTCGTGTTATGTTTTGCATTTCGCCGTAACAGATAGCACACGGATTATCTTTGTAGTTCAGATCTGTTTTACATTCATATAATAAATGACAACTATAAACAGTGATGCTGCGCCATCGAACCCACCCCGGCAATCGGGGTACACAAGACTGTACTACCCCTCTACACACGAGGTAATAAGTGGTAGATGTCGGTTTTACTGAAACTGCCCTTGCAGTGGAAATCAGTGTTCGTTCAGGGTTCGACGTTTGTTTCTAGCGGGCATTAGAAGGGCTTGACCACACGGTTGGTGACTACGAACAGATCGACCACAGTTTACATACTACTGGGCCTCGCCTCTACTTTAGCCTTGATCGCTGACATATATTTTATTACAAAAATTACCATACGGGCATAACTCTCAAGTATTACAACAAAAGAGAAACAAGTAAGCTGAGAGTTTGCCTATACAGTTGTCTGTATATTAATACAGATAGGAATTCTCCGCCTCCCGATTCAAATTAACGGTTCACCACAAGCGGTTCTCCATGTTTCTGTTTCAGTTATATAATTTTTTGGTGTACTCGCTGGTTTGGCTTTGGTAATAGTAGGCAAACGTTTCTTCTTCCTTTTAAATGATCGAATTGCATTTTTTTAAGTCACTCTATTAAGAAGAATTGACGATAGCCATTGATCGTCTAAGTTTTTTGAAGCATATATTTGATATACCAAATAAAAGGCACATAATTGTGTATTTTTCAGTAGTTTTAGCTGGCTTGTTGCAGGTCGGTGGGTCTTCGTATTTATCGCGGTCGGCTGCTGTGAAGACGTACTGCCGAAAATGGCAGGTTTCTCGTTGCTTCCCTTTTTTGTGCGACGTCCCGTTGCACGTATGGGCCAATTTTAATGTTGCAACGTTGTGATGCTAATTTTTTTCCAGTGTGCAAGAAGCGTCATATCTAACCATGGAGAAAGCGATAGAAAAGGGCAAACATTTATGCCCCACTGTGTATATACAGACACCTTCAATGTTGGTTTTCAAAATTATCCATTTTCGATATAGAGTGCTTCGAAACTGTCTGTCATTTTAGCCATTGACCTGCATGCCAATGTAACGCCTCAGCTATATTCATCATAGAGTTCCTTATTGATATTCAACGTCGTTACCTGGTTCTCGGACATCTTTCAGATAAAAACAAGCTGATCACTAAGAATTCGTATGATTTATAGAAGCGATCAGCAGATAACAATAAAGCATATAAAATTTTTATGTCACGATTTTATTAGAATAACCTCCAGTTCAAGCATTATATAAATCGCTCAGTTTTTACTATACATAGCTAACCGTTATACCGCATCAGTCAGTACTGCGAGATAAAATCAACAACCTGATACGATTGTCTACCTCTAATGAAGAGAGACTCAATCTGGACAGCATAAACACGAGTCGGTTAGCTATCTACGAGCATATTTATGAATCAACATTATTTAAAATTCGTAGTAAAGCAGTGATATTCGATCTCAATACGCAATAGATACCGATAATACAAACGTTATCTAAGGAATTTACCGTTCAAAAGCCTCAACTAGTAGCTTAATGCTTCCCGACCATTTGGTCCTATTATCACTATAGTCAGAACTGTTTTCAGGCGGAGAGGTCATTTGGTGGCGGTTTAGACCTTCAAAATCGTGTCCTTCTGCAATCATATTTAATAGGTGGTCTATTATTCAGCGTCGTATAATTATCATTCTTAGTGTTTCGAGCCAGACTATGAAACATCGTAGCTACAATAGATCAGATGCCCGATGTTTGTTTTTCTTACCTACGGTACCCTTCAAATAACTCGCGGTGACACGAATTAATCCGCATTTCAAAAACCTCGGTGCTTCAAATACGGTTAGCTGTGCCGGTCATCAGCACAGGGTGAGTTTCATAAACCTCATTTCAGTGGTTCAGGGAGCGGAACGCTGCGCAGTGGGTCTGATGGCCGTAGCGTTGCGATCCAGTAGTTGCGTTCATCAGATTTGTATTGTAACCTTCATTTATCCCTTTTGTGAATCTTCTGGCTGGGAACGTTTCGTTATTTTTTCTGATCATGGCGGTTTATTATTATTTACATGACAAGCAACATGTAAAACGAAGAAAATAAAATTGTTGTCAGTCTTTCATTAAATGCTAACATACTAAATAAGGCATCGTCAACGATGTGTCATTAGCAGAGATTGCAGGTCTAATACCCCATTTTGCTTTATCGATATATATATATACAAACTTTTGAGATAGCTATATAGTTATCTCAAAAGGAAACAGAGGTCTATGGAACAAAAGAAAATTGATGTTCTTTTTAAGCAAGCATAGTGGCAGTCCAGCACACATTATCGCGGCCTAGACCCAACAAATGACAATAGCTTTATGTATTACTAGACTTATCAGCTTTCGTACAAAGCCTTACAGTCGCGCTCGGCTGTATCCTCCGATTTCACTACTTTCGGCCTATCATAATATTGTTATTATTATGTAGCGTGTGTGTAGGATAGGATAGGAACGCTTCGCAATACAAAAGTAAAGCAAAATGGAACATTGGGGTCCATATTGAGTGATGACCTGCAAGTCGGAACAGGCTTCAGGGAGGACGCATCGGATCGGCAATTGCGTCTCCACCATTTTGCATCGTTCATCAGAAATAGGCTACAGGGCACGAAATTGAAACTCTCTTAACAAAAGTTACTGCAGCTGTTAGTATCTAAATGGTAATAAGAAAATTACTGGTGTTGGCTAAATTGCCTAACCGCTACGATGAATACCGTTTACACCTGCATAAATCGTTTCCTGGATTTTCAACCCAACTTTAATCGATGTTATAGTAGGCTCCCGAAAAAACGCGTAACAGTCGCATCTTTTATTTAGAATTACGTTTTGTCCAATTCTTGGAAGGCTGATACCTCATCCAGCGATGCGCTTGTTTATAACTGGATTCAGTTACTCGTAAAGATTGAATGACACTAATACAGTTGGGTGTCACAAAATCGTCAATATACTTGTCTTTGATCGCGTAGAACAGGTTATAAATCTGCTATAATTTTTTAAAGTCTATTTAAGTATGATAATAAAAAAGCCCTGGAGATTTTCTGATGTATTGCGGCACGTTTCTGATATAAATATAGTGAAAATAAATCGGGATTGTCAAGCGGAAGTTTCAGCGTCATATGCTTTTTGTTTACATTAATCTCACAGCACTATTACTGTTACTATTCGTCGAAAATTTTTGTCCCTGATCAAGTTCTTTTGTAATCATATTGAAGGCTATGGATATAATTAGCTTGCGCACTGTGATTTGCACGCCTAGTATTTTAATTTCAAAACTGAATTTGTTTTTAATTGACTAAACACTCGAAACAAACACCGCAAGTAGTATTTTTTCCTTTATAGAAGTTCCATATTTTTCCACAGAAACCTCCATATATATATATATACACATAAATATTTAAATGCATACGACGTTTACTCCTCCCAAATACCGTCATTATCGGTCTTTACTGCGCCCTCGTCCTCAGCCCGTGTCGTGGCACTTCGACTGAGATCAGACTACAGCAGGTCTTGATGGCAAGATGTTTCTACTCTCAAATTTGCACCGTTGACAGTCGTTTACGATCCCTCTACCACTACTTTTCGATTAGCGCAAACTGGGAAATTCTATTAGATTCCGACCACGGGAAAAATCGAATAATTAGAGGAAGAGGGGGGAAAAAAGTTTAAGTGCATTCTTATTTTGTGCGTGACTTCAGCTGTACCTGTAGTGTGTTCCGTCTCCGATGGAAAGACGCGGGAGAAAGGGGGCAGGGGGGCACCTGAATGATGCCCCACTGGTTTGTTCCTCTCGCCAGCAATGCCCTCTCCTTTTTTGCCCCTTGCGCTTCGCCGGAGAAGTGACGTGATCCGCGCGCTTTTAGCGTGCTACTACCGCGTGGATGTAGCTGCAACTGGCTTGCCACGCAGAAGCACAATGCGCGCCTTGCTGGTAGGTGGACCCTCCGGAACAGTACAAGAAGTTTTCGCGCTCTCATATAGACAAATGCGGGGAGTAACAATACGATCAGCTCAATTGTACACCTTTTCGATATACATGTGCCTTGTTCATTCAACCCCTGTACAGTGTGTATGGTGATAGTTCCCATTTGCTTAGCCTAAGGAGTGATGCCTATTTTTAGCGTACGAGGTAGAGTTTATTTGTCGAGAGGCGTTTCCAACGGCTTTTTGTGTCTGCGTCGATAACGTCGAGATTGGCTGCGCTATTGTTAATCGTTTTATTTGGGTGTGTTCAACAAAAGTTTACAAATGAAGTTAAATGTGGTGTCTTTACCGTTAAAGTTGATCACGATGGCGGTGGATATCCTAACATAACGATTTACCCGGTCTGTTCAATCGTGTTTTACAGTGCCCCTGAAGGATTGCTTTCAAATAATCAGTGGTAGTTCCTGTTTTCGACATCTATGTCGAACCTCGGATACCATTATCGATCATGTGTGTTTCATATAGAGTAGACAAAATTGAGCACGGCCTTCTTTGTTAGCAGCAGCGATTCTCACGCTATTTTCACTCTACCATCCGAAGACTGCGTTGATGTTAGTCAAAGCACCTATAAATTGATTGGCGTAGCAAAATCGTTTTTTAAAATATTACTTCATGGTTCTATGAGAATAACGTGCAATAGTGATCGCGTCTGTATCGAGAAGTCTTCTCCACTCTAATTAAAGTGTATCTATTTACTAGTTATCATCGTTGCCACTTGAGCCATTTTCCGACCAAACTTGTTCAGAATTAGAGAGTCATAGATAGGACTACTCTCTTGGGTTTTACACGTTTTTTTTTCCTTACTTCTTTATGTGTTAGCGGAAAAGTCTTTCTCTAAAATACGACAAGAATAGTCGAGTATTGATAAATGCCATTGCTTCATCCGAACAGGTAAATAAATAAAAAAATATACCAATAATTTTCGACCACCCTCAACTGTAATGCACGAATCTCCAGCCGTTTGAACCACCAAGTGTTAGACCTTGTCTGATTGCTAAAACTAGCAGACGAAAGTCACTGCAGTATCGTTTCTGTCGTTCTAAAAACTAACTATATTATGCATTCATACTCTGCTTTAAGGTTCGTTCGGTATATAAAATGACGATAGATTACATTTTTATAGCCCTAGTTGACTTGTGTGTGAATGTATGCCGCTGTTGTCATGGTTGAATATATGTGACATACGTGACTGAACATTGCAATATTTTTTTTTCTTTCTTTAATAAGTTTTTTTTTTTATTTCTAATCTGTTTCGATCAATCAAAACGATGCTTCGAATTTTATATCTAAATGATCAACCATTACACTGAAATGCAGGAACCACAACGCCCCCAAGTGATAGGGTAAGCGCCCCTTAATCTCCATGTATTCTGACTCGAATTTCATTTTCTCTATTCTCTCTATTCTGATTTCCACAGCTGAATTGTTCTGAGTAAGTTTTGCTATTACCACGCGGTTAGTTCTGGCGTCTATACATCAAATATGAACAATTTCAAAAAAACACCAAGTCAAATGCATCTCGTATTTACGTTCCCTGTCCTTCGCTGATCCGAAGTCCATTCAGGTTAACCCTATGATGCCCATTGCCGGAAGAACGACAGGTACTTTGCCATCCGCCATGGTTCAGCAGCGAGAAGCACTTCGGCCGTATATTTAGATTTAGCTTATATGTTAATGACCGTCCATGCTTTCGTCGAACTTTCTAGTATCGCGATAAGAGCTTTATGTCGGCATTTTTTTCGGTTTTGTATTCACCGTTTCTAATCGGCGGAGGGAGCATTGGCCAAGCGCGTCGTCGTCGTCTATATATAGAAAAGAAGCATACTTTTCAACAAATGAGTGTAGGACGAGCGACACCGATTCACCTCTATCAAAGCTCCTAACGCTAGCTAGATTGAGCTTCTACAAAGACCTTTGCCATTTAGAGTCTCTTGGTTGTGATGAGTCCTAGGATGCTCAGAAGTTTTATCGCGACAATGGATACCTGTAGTCACAGTTTCGTAACATCTATTCCAAAAAGGCTCGAGATGCTTTGAACAACTACCGAGTAAACTTGTTTGTCGAAACAACCTGAAACATAACGAGAAATCACGATCAGTTCTACCTCCTGCGAGTAGTTGCTATTCAATGGACCCCTTGTGAACGGTACTGATGCCTGAGAAGTTTGCCATAAGCTACACACACCTAAAAGCTATGTGTCGAATCTTACGTCCGGTACCGCCGTTAGATACTTTATCAGGCTGCCAGCCCCAAGCACGAAACGAACCGTGTACCCATGCTCGGATTCAAGTCCAGCCCATCACGTGATTGTCTGAAGGCGAGCACGGTACTTACAACGCCACTACGGGGATTCAATCTTATGCATACTTCCTGCACAATAGAAGTAAATGAATAAAGCAGGAGAACTTCAAAGTATTAATTAGAAGGGTTTACAAAATATGAAAAAGTTTTCTACTTGTAAAACATTAGGTATGTATAGAGCCTAAAAGCTCGGACGAAATGTTTAGGTTTGTTCAGTCCTAAAAATCGTTCGAGCGAAAGCTGCCAGCTAGCATAGTACGTTCTTTATATCCAAGCATAATATTTATCCTTCAAAGCTATTCAGTACATAAGAAAAAGCTGGTATAGCAGCTTTTCGGTATCTGTGTTAGCATATTTTTGAAGCAGAAAAATTTTTTTGTACCTAACTTCTAATAGTCTTAGTATAACGTGCCGTTCTAATCTTTTTTATGCTCTAATGACTGTTATCGTATACGAACTGTTTCGCTGTTCATTAATAAGCGTCAATTTGCCCATAGAGAAATCGTAATAATAC
Organism: Varroa destructor; assembly: GCF_002443255.2. Lineage (NCBI taxonomy): Eukaryota > Metazoa > Arthropoda > Arachnida > Mesostigmata > Varroidae > Varroa > Varroa destructor. The sequence continues at coordinate 29,252,073 of NW_019211458.1, read as the reverse complement.
CAAAATAAAAATAAAATGTCGTCCTTTATCCCACGCCTGCAGACGGTGCCCTTACTGGCGGTTTTGGCTACGGCCACCCCGCCAAAAGCGTCGCATGCTTCTTTCTGGGAGCCTAGCAGCCAGGATCTCAATCGGTATCAGGGCCCAACGAGATGGCCAATCGTCTTCGCTAAGAAGTCCTTCTTCAACTCTGACCTCTCAGTGCAACCCTCAGTGCTTTATCGACTCGTCACACTGCCGACCTTCGCTACTTCAATATTTAACAACAGTCCAGACTATGGAAATCTGCACCCCGTTAACAAAAACAACTACAACGACAATTACGAGAATGATAAAGGTAACAACATCCACTATGACGATAACGGCATCGATACGGAACGGCCCCTGAACTATTTCAAGGGCGACAGCCGGCTGTATGCGAAGAAGCCGTTCGGAAACTTTGGTCTGAGTTCGTCCGTAGGACCGAAGTCTGTTAACGGCTATCAACGACGCGCGTCCTTTCTACAAGGCGGTTACTATCGGCCCTGGGATGCGCCAAAAGCTTTTGACAGCTATGAGAGCATTCCCACATCGGTAGCAACTCACGATGCCTCCTATAAGCCTTCTTCATTTGCCAAAAATCAGCCCCACTAAAGCAGTTAGTAATTGTGATCTGGCTTACCTGTGGTTGTGTTGATCATTGCAGACCTTGAAATACAAACGGTCAGTTCGAAGACATTAATCTGATCTAACGTAATTGTTCATTCACAACTATCTTTTTGACAGTTTTTCGTTTTATGATTTGCGATCTTCAGCAAACAGGAAGGGAAATCGGGTGAGGTAATTTTTCCGGTTTCTTCAAATTGTCGATTTCTTTAATAGCACCTATTTGAATGTGATGTTCCTGTTTATATTATAGACAATTGCTGAGGTAGAAACGTGTACAAGCTATCTGAACGGTAACATACGATGAGACTGGTGCAAACGAACGACCATAATCAACCTATTTTTATTATTTGCTTTATTCTAATTTGGCCTGTTAACTTCCGTGAAGTTGATGTTTCCATTGCAATGCTGACGCATTAATTATAATGACGATGACCATTTTTAATAGTAACTAATAAATGGCGAAGATTGCTTTTTGCCTGACTCTAAGTGAGGTAGCTTATGAAGATATGTATAGATACATGCGGCAGCGAATTCTGATGCCATCAAAGACCAAACTGGACTGCTCGAATATTAGCAAAGTCCATTCTGAAATGCCTATGGTAAACAATGACCTCGTCGAGCTCTTTTTTAAGTTATTATTGTTATTATAACTATACTGATATGATTATCAACTGCCTGAGTTTTGAATACATGTTGGCAAAAAGAGACTATAAACACATGCAGCCGTAATAAAGTATCACTGTATACCTAAAGGAACATTAAAACGTTGTTTATTATTTAATATTATTACTTATAGAACAGCAAAAAAAATAAAACGGGGTTGTTCTTTTTGAACCTAGTTGAAACAACCCATTCTACTCGAAGCAGACATGTTGCCATTATCTGATTTCTATCCATTTTAAATCTAGACGCGATTTTTGTAGAAGGGGAAAAACGGAATCTGAAAGCCTATTTTTAGTTCAAATCATAAAAATAAAGTATCCAAATTTGTCGTGATGGAAGTTATACAAATGATATGATTTTTTTTTATTCATTTAATTGGCCCACCAGTGAAATTAAGAAACCGAAAAATTGTGTAACAATTAAAGTACGTGCCTCTAACAGTCCGGTGAAGAAAGCCCTGATCTGTTTCATATGTATAGACGATATAGCTCAATACCGACGATTATCAGTTATCGTCGCACATGCCCCCATTAGACAGAACTGTATTCTAACTCAGTGATTGATGAAGTAATTTATCTTTGGCGCTATTAAGAATTGACTGCAAAATAGGCCTCATAGATCCAGATCACAGCATGACAAATGTTTTAGTATTGCTTTACGGAATTTCTGAACACTAGGCTACAACAGGTCAGCAAAGGAACATCGCCTTTTCAGACAGACAGATGAAAATTGACTTTATTCAAGGGCGAGATGTCGCCTTTGGTCTACCAATAAACCGCAAAGGTTAATACGGATTAAATAGCGGAAGAACATTTAGGCTATGTTTTGATGTGGAAGCATTTAAGCTGTAATTTTTTCAATGAATGACAGTTCGCTATCATTTAGTAGAGGAACTTGGTAATATAACTACAATTTCAATTTCTGATAATCGAGATAAGAAAGACAAACGATAGATGACAAACACAATGTCTCGTGCAAGCTATTGCTCCATATCGGTATGTCTGTGTGTCGATGTCAAAAAATAGCACGTGGGGGCCCTTGAATTGTCATTAACCTATAGGTTTAATGTCTCATATCTGTATACATTTTTTGTGTGTTCGATCAGACATGGCTGCAGAAAAATTCGTTGTATTTGTAGGGCTTGAGGCCATTTCAAAGGTTTTGTCCTGAACCATTGTTTTGAGAGCTACCCGATCTGACCTCCCAGGCTCAAGCGAAACCTGCGAAACAACTAACTTCAACTAGGTGTTGACAGCTAAGTGGCAGTGTGAACTCAGAGTGAGGTGATACAGGTCTAGGATTTGACACGTACGGACGGTCAGTTTTATACCAAACGTGGCCATAAGCCGTCTGAGATAGTGGCTATGGCAGCAGAACCGAACTCGAAATGTTTATTTGGTTCAAATATCGAAAACTGGCAATTACGAGAAAGTTCTTCGTTTAAATAATAACTGGAGAAACAACGTACGACTCACCCTCCTACAACGAGATTGGGGATATTTATGAATTTAAAGAACATACAGCTTCAAGGAAGGACAGGAAACGATTTTTAAATATGAATAGTAATTCGGTAGCAGAATAGGCTCTATTAAAGTTAAATCATTTATCATATAGCGCATCGCCTGTGCCAAAATCAAGGTGATAATTTATGTTAACACTAAAATACAGTTGTTCGACACCCCGCTCGTAAGCCAAGCTGAATAGCATTTGATTAACTAGATTAAGCCAACCCTTGTTTTTATCAAGAGGGTCATTTAATGTCGAAAATACATTTGTCATTATAGACTTTTGTTCCTTTTCCTCACGGCTGGTCCTGCTTCAAATTATTGTCAGCGTTGTCGCAAGCTTTCTTAGCAGGCCTATCTGCTTTTGAATTGCGTAAGGGCATCTGTAGAACCGGCTGAAGCCAACTGTAATTAATGGCCCGACGTGCACCTCACTATGACCAAGTCGTCAGATTTCGATTTGAATTATTTTTTATAATAAGATTTGTAATAGTGAACGAGGGGCATGTTAAGGGCAAAAAAATTACTACTGAATGATTGCATAATTGTGATTTTTGAATTCTGGACGGATTCATCCATTTGTTACCTCACAGATTCATCGTACGGGCTGAAATGGTGCCGGCGTGTAAACTGTCTCTTGAAGCCGTATGTCACGGTGCTTGCTGAAGGGACTCGTTGAAGGTCGCAGTGGAACAAACACACACTTAGGCGCACTAAGTGTGACCACTATATGGAAACTATATCATCGGGACGGAATGTTACTACTATGAAAATGTAACAGGTAGTATAATGCCTAGTGCTGATCAATCGGACAAAGATACGTAAGACTGTAAAAATGATGGAAGGCATACCAGCATCAAAATTGAGCGTAATAGAGATACGTTCAACGAAATACATGTATGCCAGGTTTCGTAGTCGATTAACAAGGAAGTAAACGGCGTTAATCATTAATTACTCTTGCCGACGCGGCAATTGTGTATTAGACTACTCACTCCCTCATTTTTAGACGGATCGCAACACCCTACATCATATCTGTTCAGAAAAAAAAAAAAACGAAAATCGATCATTTTTTTGTGTGCGGCACGATTCTTTTGAACTAGTAAATTGACGCCTATGGTGGAATATTCATGTGGTCTTCAATTTACTGCCAGCTGCTAGCGAGCTATGCACGCCGTCAACTAGCTTAGCTTCAATAGAAATAAGACGGAAAGCTAGTCAAATGCTCGTTTGCAAGGAATACTTTCCCATGCCGAATGTTGCTCGTTAGCAAAAGGTAGGCTAAAATATATGCCCAGTGATTCCGAGTCAGCCAACCTGTTCATTGATAATCCAGGCAGCTCATAACTAATACCCTTATGAGACGCCTCCAACGGTAACAAGCTTGCTTGTCACGGTTGGAGGCGTTTTTTCCCTATCGAGTTTTTTGTGCTATCGAAAATGTGTAGGTGACAAGTTATCAAATTGTCAACAACGAGATCAGTGTGCCGCAACGTATTACATATGACGCCAGACTAGCCGACTGACACTTGCGAAAGGCTGAGCGGCACACTGATACCTCATGACCGTACCAGTGGCTTCTTTTTGCGATGAGGCACGTCACTGCTCTGTTTGGCGACAGAAGGCTTTGTTGCTCGTGCAGCTGCAGATGCTGTTGTAGCCACTGCTAGTGAACCTCCAGTCAACGGACGGCAGATGCTGTGCGGCTGGTGGTACAAAGGCGACTTTAACGCGCGGAAGCGCCGATCACGGCAACAACGGTGGTACGTGAAAAAAATTGACACAAATTATTCGTTTACGATGAAAACAAAAGTAAGCTTCAAGCCAGCATGATTCAGCCTCCGGTGAATCACGGTAACAAAGTGAGGCCGAAATAACAAACCTTTATGCTACTATAAAGCTCACACGTGAAGGCCCTAAACCTGTTATTGCGGTAACTATTGTTGTGGTTGACGTTGCCTTCAATGGTGTTGGCAGCGAGATTTAATTTTGAATTATGATGATGAGGTCACAAACACCCTCTTGCGTTATTGTTGGTGCGCCGCAGTTGTTGTAGATGCACTCCTATTTACTCCTCTTGTGCCTAAAGCGGTCTGGCTGATGCTATCCGCTCTATAAGTACTGACAATAGCAATAGGAACAATAATGATGGGTGGCGGACCACGCAGCACCTTCATCTTACGAAGTGCGACTACAAGCACCAGAACGCTGGAGACAGTGTTATCCCTATACTAGAAGAGGCTAAGTAGTGGCTTGCTTAAGGGAGACGATAACTTCAGATGTTAGTAAGTGCTAAGCCGTGCCCCTGGACCGATTAAACAGTGCCTACCGGAAGGCTTACTGTTATTCTGCTGCTATAATTCTAATACAATATTAACTAAATACGAAGCAGAGAACAAAAATGACGCTGTACAAATCATTCTTACTTGCCGTCGTTTTCCGTTATCTCATTTCGACATTTCGAGAAATGACAGAGTAACTAGCAGCAATGGCAAAAGTCAAACGAGCGTTCATCAAGGATTACTCCAGCCTCGATCTTCGTAACTAGACACATCACAAACGCTAGACGGGCATTTGAGAAGCAAGACGTACCGCTGCCGCCGTCTCCATGCCGTCACAACTTCTTACCGGCCACGCACTGAATGGAATTTCTGTCTGTGCCTTCGGCTTCTGCTGCAGCGTCACTATATATGACGCAGTAGTGTAAGGAAAGGTCGATTTGGTGTTCCTAGAAACGGTCGTCTGTCAGATTCATGTTCTTCCGTGCCGAAAGTACTATCGTTGAAATTGGCTACTGAATAGAGATGTGCGTCTTCTTTTTTTTCGGTAAATTCATCATCGTATTGCACTGATAGCGACTGTTTCCTCTTTACCTTTATCAGATTATCATTAATCAGCTAAAACGTTGCTTCATTATTCACACTGCCAAACATGCGGGACTATGGCAGGGTGTCCTTTGGAGTCATGTCGAATTGGCGGTATTTTACATTTGCTACCTTTGCTGTAGAGCTCTACGCAACTTGGTGCGACTCAAGCGTTGTGGGTTAAGCGTCCAGTGGCCAACAGTTATTATTATTGTTGCCAACCCATACAATCTGGCGAACCTTAGCGATGGAGTAGCAGACGGCAAATTAGCGAAGTGTATCATCTCTCACTGGAAAAACAACAACAGTCATTAGTGTGTTATTATGCCGTTAATTGGCACAGTTCTGGCAACTTCGTCCTCCTTGTTATTTCAGCCAACCCGAAATTAAGCTAAACGTATAACATTGATGCAACTATCGTTGTATATGTTGCCTTTTGTCAATTTTTGTGTTGTCGTTGATTCTATTCTAACAGTTGTTATCTGTCATGATTGTGATAGTGCCGTGATAGTGTTCGGGGTCAGAAAGTTGTGAGGCAGATAAGCGCCAATAAGAAAAAGGGAAGATTAAAGTAAAAGCGTTGAATGAAAAAGGTGGCAATATACGTTAAAACGACCATTAGATCCATCATCACGATAGCCGAGCAAAGATATCTAGTAACAGGTTGAGACAATCTGGCCTGTACCGACAGTAAAATGTAGAATAGGGTAGCATACGATGAATGCGACCACACCCTTGCAAAAAGACGCCGCCATCAGCGGGCTTTGGCCTGAATCAATTGGGTAGAATGCCATAAAGATGTTTCTGCTGCTATTGTCGTTGCCGTTACGCGAAATTGATTGGTGCAGTTGTTGTACATCTTTTGCCAAGCAACAAGTTTCACTGTGAAAATACCCTCACTTTACGTGGTATTATTACTTAACAGCAGTATAAGTAAAAGAAAGGCTTGATAAAGTGTTTGATTGAAACATGTACAACAAGCACGATGCTGTTGTCAAGATCGACTTCGCCTTTGTTGGTTCTGTGCTAGCCGACCTTAGCGAATAGCAGCTTAATGCTGGCTATATCCAACATTAACGCTTAAATGAGTACCGAAGGCTAGATCTCTTACCTTTTGTTGTTTTCTTGTAAATAGAACCATCATCTGCGCTACATCTTCCCGGTGAAAATTATCGACGTTTCAACCACTATGGCTTAGTAGCGAGCAGAGGCTGCCTGTAGCCATTAATAATCTTTGAATTAGATGAACAAATCTATTTAACAACTAATAATAACACGTTTGTGTGAATCAAAAAAAAACCTCTCGGCTAGGTACATAGGACTGTTGCACATTTTCTCGCTGCAATACCTAGCCTCCGATTAAACCCCTTGGGTGGAAAGAGTAAAATGTTGACGCTACGAGTTATATGAATGATAATAGCTTTTACGGTTAACTACAAAGTGTCTTCCCGAGCGATCTGTACCTATAATCAATATCGTTTAGTTCTTGCAGTGTCAGATAAATTTACTTGCAATTTTCCACAAATGTAACCGCTACACGGGTTTATGTATGCATATAGAAAGCGGTAGAAACTCTTCGATGCATTGGCTGGTTTCAATAAAAACGTCGTCATAAAATATTGTGATTTTTTCTGGGCTAGTTCTTTTTATTCAAGTTACACTCATAGTTGGATTATTAGTAGAAAAGGGATTGAAAAGCACCAGCGGACTGAAGCGATATATTATGGCATAAATTAATAACGGTAATATGCTGCCTGACGAAAATATAGTAATTGAAATCATATTTGAAAGATTAGGTTCAAAATGTTTTTCTTGAAGCATTATACTAAGTTACATGTTCTTGTATGATGGAATAGCTTAAGTGGAAGTCCTCGACCTTTTATGGTCCTCTAAATTCAGTCAGTATGAACACAGTTTATTTCCGGCTTGGTTATCTTCGTCGATGGCTATCGGATAAATATAAGCAATGGGGCCATCACAAGGTTACGGAACTAACGATATACTTTTGTTAACCACTTAAAATGATATAATAGATATGCGGGGGCCGAAAAATACGTTTAAGAACGTTTGGTATCAATATCAATTACTACTTGCATTGGAAAAAGCCACCTTCTGCGGCAAAATGTAAAAAAATCAAACGGCGAGGCAATATTGCGTCTTAGACTTCAATAGAGTTGCAGTCATGCCCACTTGCAAATGAAGGCTTATCATATCATCGACATTACTCTATAACGTTACGATCTAGACAAAGCGTAGTTTCAGTCGACGTAACGTTTCGCGTACATCTACTAATATCAGAGTAGTAATAATAGTACAAATAACATAAAACAATCAGAAGGATCGTGAAAGCGATGATTATCAAAAATCATTAACAAAAATAATAGTCTAGAGAGAAATTGGCATAACTACAACATCACAAAAGATGGAATAGTTCGTCACAAAGGAAAATAGAGAAAGGTGTAAAAACTCAAAAGCGGTGTCTGTCTGTTCTTCGTAGAGCTTAACTGTTCGCAAAAATATGAGAAAAAAAGCAACGATGACCTTTGCAAGAAGCAGTCTACTGAGAAATTGACTGAAGCCGATCCGCATGGGTGGATCAACGAAGTGCTTGCTACCCCACTTTCCCTGTTCTTCTGATACTCAGCCATTCGATTTTTGGGGACTCAAAATAAGCTAATCGGGCTCCCGGTTATGTTTGCCTTAATCGATAACAGGGCGTATACAAATTTAATCATCGAACAAGCGCAAAAAAGGCCTTATATCACTGTCTTTCTGTATATATTGCCTGTATATTACGTCACGAGGACGCACAACGGCAACAGCAAAGGTACTATTTGACTCTGATAAATTGGCGGTTAGTTGGACGCCACCTCCTAATTATGAAGGTTCATACTTATGAACTTGGAAAGCGAGTTATGTTTTTGTCATATCCTATCTAAAAAGTTTAAAGCAAATCAAATCTATTTGAGAGCTTAAGCAAGAAGTAACATTTCTACTTCTACTATTTCTATGATTTTTTACGCATGGACATCTTCCATTAAAGCTTTCCTTGCTCTTCTAGATAAAAATAGATTTTATTTTCCAGCAAGTAATGCTTAGCAAGATGCACTGTTCTAGCGCTACAATCAATTGCAGATGGTACTATAATTGTTACTGCTGCGGCTGTTGTTGCCTCCACTGCCATTATTGATTTGATCATTTTTCTGTGAGCTAGTAGTCAACCAATCGGAAAACATTTTTCACTGGGGAAAGTGAAGGAGCGCGCGTATAGCATCGCGGTGATCTTAATAATGTATCGTTTATCGGTGAAGCGATCGAGGTATATTGAAACTACACAAACTCTACTTTCTGCTGCAGGCTGACGTTTCTCCAGTGTTAGACAGACAGTTGTTGAGTAAATCTTCACTTTTTCGGTTTCACTTGCCATCACATCTCATTTTATTATGAGAATGATGATAATAATAGCGACAAAGCGGCGGCGGCGACGGCGGCGGCGACGGCGGCGACGGCGGCGGCGACACTGCTCCAAAGCATATCCTTTAGAATGAAGAAAGATCTTGTGTGTTAGATTCTGGTGAAAAATTCTCATTCTGTTCTGTGTTTTTTTCTATTTTCCGCTAGCATTTAAGAGCGTCTCTGTATTACCTTGTATCCAGCTTGCGCGCGGGATATTGTCAGAAATTACATTTCAACTTTGACGCCAAGCCAAAAGCAAGTTAGGACAAACAAAAATCGAAAAGTTAACTTGGTGTTAATTTTGACGTTTTTGGAACAGTTTTAGATGCTTGGTTGCTCATGATGCTTCCAATAATAATAGTAAAAGTAACAGCGTTTAGGGCTTCAAAACGCACATTCGTTATATATCGTGTTTGACCTTCATTATGGGAGACCGCTATTGATTCATGATATATAGACTTCAAACCGCTGACTTAAGTTTTTTGCCGCATTCTTATCTAGGTTCGATATTACCCTTGTCCATCGCTGCTGAATAAAAGGTAGTATAGCAATAATTTTCCAAACATGATCTTTATTCTTACAGAAGGTAAGCTCTTACCTTGCAAAAAATAGCTATATCTAAGCACAATGTAAATTTTTTCTTACTAGTAATAAGCGAAGGACCAGTAGAATAATCTTGCGTTTTTTAAAACCAGCATGTACACAGATTCCCTGGATACGATTTTACTTCGAGGAAGACACACGCTCTGCGCACATTGAAATGAGCCTCAAATGCTTAAAATATGCCGAAAGCAGCATCTTGCGAGCGTTGCTCGTAACAGCGGAGACAGAACAACACGACGTATTTACTTCAAGTGAAGCTCAAAACCCTATAGTGACTTTACCGTTTGCTGGAGACAACAAATGTTGAGAGCCTTCTGAAACAGATCAAGCTCGTCTTAAGCAGTAGAAAAACTAAAGACATAACTGTAACGCGTGGCGTCTCCCAATCCTAAAAACGTTAAAGTGCAGTTTTTGAAGTTGTAATAATATTCGCACGAAATAAGTTACCTAAAAAGATCACGTTACGTAGAAATCTACGTTAATTATATCTATGCCATTTTTGTTTCTAATAGTTCATGGAAGCGACAGTTATCTTGGCCACGGTCCTATAGCACGTACGTTGAACAAAAATTATTTAATCTTTGTTCATTCATCTGTGAATTAGGCTAAAGCAAATAACGGCGTATACGTATCCGTCTTCATCACAGCGGACTGCATTGCGCTTAGTCACAGCACGCGCGGTGAGGAATGGCTGAAGTCTACGTTTATCGTGAGCACCGTCATGGTCATTAGATTCATAGTGACAATATTCGATGGGTGATAGTGCGAAACAGTTTACACCATAGATTCTTGGGGTAGCTTTAAGATTGGGCCATTCAGTAGATTAAAGTTTTCAATGCTTCGAACTGGACGTCGGGAAACGTCCGCTCACTTGTTTACCTGACCGTCCTTCAGGGCTTTTGCCATTACTAATAAGAGAAAAACGTCACTACTACTTTCTTTGTTAAGCATAATTATCATTTTTCTAATAGCGGTCGCCTAAATACCTAGCTTTTCGAGTAAGCTCTTCGTAGAGCAACCTAAATTTTGACCCCTGGTTTGAAAGTCAAGTAGACCAAATGCGAATGATATCCGCATTGCGAAAATGTATAGCGTACGCCTTCTGGGAACAAGGAAACTTCAATCTATTTCTCAAAATTAGTTCACCGATTGATTCTAGCTAGAAACGAATTACTTTCATCGTTCTGGTCGCATTTTAACATTACTATAACATTTACCAGCCTAACAACAAACGTCACGACAAACTGAAACGTCGTATATCTGTGACATGTGCGTCATACCTGGCAATCTGTACCGGCCATTATTGGACGCTGATGTAATTTATTAATACTGTTTATTTAATAAATACTTGACGTCTATATTTAAACTAATGGTACTTATGCCGCATCGAACATCGTACTTCTTATCTGCTACCTTTTACTTGCGCCAAGACAATTTCATCTCGATACTGTCAGGCTTGTATTAAGAACCTTAGCCGCTGTCTATTCCGCTGTCTTCATTTAACCTCTAGGGACACGGTAATAGCTGCCGTTTTTGATGCTAGCAAAATTAGCGTTCCTGCTTGTGTTTTTCCTCAGTAACGTGCAGCAGGACAAACGTCGCACCAGAACATATCTTGTCAATTGGATACTTATGTGTATGTGTGCAGCTGCCTGGTACTGTACTCCTATATGAACACGAGGTGTATATATATACTTCGAGATCCACCCTACCACTTCTTGCAGACGAACAGACATCCAGCCGGTACGGAACGCTTCTTTCCGAGCCCACCGCCGTTATTACCAACCTGGCCGTTGATGCTGCTGTTGCTTTTCTTCGACTATTGGCATATGTGGCTGTGGTATTACTGTTGTTATCGCTAGGCGCTGCTAGATCCTGCTTCTGCGTCGAATCGCTCGACGTCACCGGTGACTCGTGTCGCCGCGTCCTGCACAGGGTCGCCCACGGCCACGATGCTCGTCCGCGGACGCAACTAACACCTATATATATATATATATATATATAGATATCCCAAGACAATTTTATTGTGTACTGTTTTGTCTCAAAAGCGTATTCAGTGATAGTGAAGCTTACGGGCGTATTTGTTGGTTACTGCTGCATCCATCCCTTCGCCCTTCCCTGGCCTGACAAATATTAGCACCTTAGCAATGAGGCTAGCAGTAAAATCTGGTTATCTAGTTTGTTGTATAGGCGGGATAAGCCTACGGGCAATTGACAATAAATAGTGTGCGACTATGGCCCGTAATGCAAAAACGAATGTAGATTCGGTGTCCATCTTTCATATAATGAAAAAATGCCGAAAACGAAAAAAGCCATGAAAGAAATATCGGCTCAGATCAGCGCTGCCTTGAAGTGGACAGTCCACAGGCCGTGAGCTCTTGACAAACACACGCGCACAAACAAACACACACAGATACACAACCGCACACGAGTCCGCCAGGTCACCTTCAAACAGAGCGACAGGTGCAACTAACATAACAATACGTTGTACTTCAGCAGTTGTTCAATGGTAAAGGCTGGACAATTGTTGGTCAATGAACACCAGCCTGTCCGGACTGCCGACTCTTCTGTACTAGACCTATCATAAATAGCGTTGGACCTTCCCCCTCACAAGCACACGGTCTGGTTGACTACAGCAATGGAACTTACAAACAAGCGATAGACGTACGGCAACAACTTTACCAGTCGGCTGGCTTGCCCTAGAAAAAACGGCCGATACCCTGACCCAACAACAGACATAGCAATAAACACGCTTACAATATTGACAACAAGAAGATCTACAACAACAAGACGCTTGACCTACCTAACGGAACTTTCCTGTTAGTCGCCGTGCCCCTTTCTTTTTCCTATGGTACAGACAACGCGGTGGTCAGCGACATCGCAGAGGAATGGGATTCGCTGAAAGCAAGCTCCACAGCCGTGTATTTTGTGTACATAAACATTTGATACAGAGTGCCGACAAAAAACTTTGTGAGTTTTTTTCTATAGTGGTACTGAACTGTTACGTGCTGTCATGTGCCAAACGTTTATCGTCGGCAATTTGTTCGTTTGATTAGACAACTTGCACATTAGATAAAAGGTATTCCGAAATGCGTGTGCATGTATTTGTGTGCTAGTCAAAAATACAACAAGTAGTTCTACTTTATAGCATCATGTAACATGGGAGCAGGTCAGTATTTGTTATCGATCAATGTCAGTGAAGCTTAGTGCCAGATAATTTCATCATTATGATATCTATGTATATAACCGGACTCGAAAAGTGGGCAGTGTCGAAGCATTAGATGCTGCGAGCTCTGGTCAGTCCCAGCTTTACGCGGCCCTGCCACCGATACGAATAGGCCATCCGTCGTTGCACAAGCGGTTCAACCACTGATTAGTGCAACGCATCGGGCGAATCCGGAACAACGGCAGCGTTGACTATCGATACTAGCCAGGGCATAAAAGACAATTGTGTTCGGTGGGTCTAAGTTTCCCACTTTTATCTCGTATCTAACACATGTTTATGGTTCGCTTAATGCTGCCTTGTCCGATACTATGAATCCGAAGTACTATATGTCCGCTGATGTTATGCTGTATGTGCGTGCGTGCGTGTCGTTCATTTTGACGGGAATGAAGGCCAGCCCCGTGAAGCACTTAGTGACAGCCCGCTCGTTCACGCCAAACAGATGGTCAATCTACGAGAACGCACCGCAATACTACAGATATATTAACTTACGTTTACATTCCTTGCCTGACTTACAACGAGCAACATCTAACCTTAGGTATGTGCCATACCCGTCTCCGACTAATCAAGATAATAGTAAGTCAAGTCCAATCGAATTATAGCTTACGAAAGAGCCGCATCCAGGTAGTGCTTCAATATCTTCTGAAAGGCATTGAATTTACCTATGATTGATTGATTTCAGCATAATTTCGAAAAGTCGTCACTAAAGCGATGCCAAATTCTGCTTGACCGTTTGTTTCCGTCAATTGACAGCCAACGAAGAGGAGAAATCAGCAAGCGAAATATCTCAGTGGTAGGTGTCCAAATACAAGTATACCCATTTTCATAAAGAATTGTTTAATATTTCGATGTAGAGGCATTGTTTGGCATTTAACTTAGTGCTAACATTTTAATGAATCATTAACGAATCCGTAGTTTAGAAATTAAGAAATACATTACTGAACTTATACAGACATAGACTTCGTTTATGCACAACTGTTAAACATTTCATCAGAACCACGACAAAGCCATTGTCATCAGCCAGGAATCTGTGTCTCTCGGGCTATATCTATCGAGAATCTATTCCTATACATAACACTATGAATTACATAAATTCATCAAGTTTCCATGAAAATTATCTATACCAATTGGATATCTACTTTGCTAGCGTATGCCTACTCGAAGGCATAATCAATTTGACCGATTTGGAGCCCATTAAAAACACCTGCACACATATAGTGCAGAGTAGCGTCTAAACAACATCTTATTCAGTATGTCTAATATAACATGTACCAAATAAAATGACCACAAATAGATCCAACAGTGCATCAATTAACCTCTCATAAAATTCTTGTCTAAAAAGAATTCATTGCAAAGCTAAAATATTTTAAACGTCTCATAAAGGCGCTTTCGATTACATTACTTCACATCGGAGCCTCACCGATCCCATCCCACGAGATCCTTCCTGTTTAACCGAACGCGTTTGACCATCGGGTACGCCTCGGGTCTTCGTTGTACTTGAGTCATATCATATGTTACAGGCCATAAACATTTCAGTATTTACCTATATTCCTATTATGAGATGCATTGACCTTTTTGCTGTCTTTCACTCTCGTCACTTACTTCATATATATATATATATATATATATACGTCATCTAGTGTTACGCTAATATGCGCACACCTTATATGTACGTACCGTAAAAAAGAAAAGGCTGCGATCAACACCCTGTTGTCTTCGACCCTGCCGGGTCATCATACTGCCGTTCGCAACGTTAGCGATATTATTAGCCGCGCTGGTAACAATTTTCGAATATATATGCAAACTCTAATGCCGAACATTTCCACGCTCGATAGCTGCCTAATCGGTTACGAAGGACAGTAACGTCAGCTGTTCGACATTGTGCGCGGAGTACTTCGAAAGCGCTGCAAAAACCCAAATAACTCAATGGGTTTATTTATTTAACATAAATATGGAGTAACAAAAAAAAAACAGTTTTGATGGTTCGTACTAACCGGTCACCGGTTGTCCACTAAAGCTAGCGCTTTTATAGCGTATAAGTAGCGCGTTCCGCCTAGTGGCTAGTATACACGACTGTGGTTGTATCAGAAAGATCGCGCTCAGAAAAGCTTGTTCTCGTCGTTACTTAGCCCGAATCGCATATGGGTTTCGACATTGACCCCGTCCGAACTCGGAGCCCGATGTTGGTTCACTGACAACGCGAACTGGATTAGGTACGTTCAGCGTCAAACGCTAATAGGTAAATCGTAGGGCGAGTGCGAATGTTTGAGCGAAAAACCTGGCTAAATGAACCATTGTGACCAGACTGTTTTAGGGCGGTTTCGGTTTCAGCTTATTCGAGCGGCTGTACATTTCTTTTGGCTGTAGCTGTGTTTTCTAGATAATTTAGGGACATGTGAGGTGGTCCGAGGCCGAATCCGACCGTAGATACACTTCATTTCAAAACATTCATTAAGTATATATTTGCTGGCTAAGGCCCCAAGAGCATAAGCATGGAGAAATCGAAAATGATAGAGAGAAAATCGGGTACCAGAAGATATCTCCTTTGGTTGGCCTGCATCTAATACTCGAATATGTTTATGTGTGTGTGTGTGTGTGTATGTGTATACAATGAGTAAACATGAATTGAAGATGCTTGTATGGATGGAAAAGCAAAGATCAGAATTGGGCTGATTTTGTGCCTAACATTATTAGCATGGCATGAGCGAAACAGGCTTTGATTCCTTTTCTCTACCATTTTTTCTCGACGTTCGAGGACTGTAATACCCGTAATGTTATTGGGTATAATTAGTGAATTATGAAAAGAATCGTATTAGCTACGCCTATATGTATCTGAGCACGCTACTCATTTTATTCTATGGAAGCCTACGTGGCAATCGGTTAGATCACGAGAAAAATATCCTCCACCAAAACATTTCATCTTCGTGCCCCTAACGTTTGCCAATTTCAATGTGTTTTAATGAATCGTGGCAGCGGAACACCTCACCCATATCCAGGCTGTAATTTTTCATTCCCTAGTGTAAAAAGCGAACAAATGTATATTAATAGAACATGGCCTACTCATACACAATATCCACATTATATATCCATATGACAACTAATTAAGGAGGCCTATATCACTTCTCTATCTAATATCGTCTATAACGTAACCGTCGTCGTCATCATCATCATGACTCGGACGAAATGGATCTTCAGTGGTTTCTTGCGAGTCGATCAAATCCGCCTAAAGACGAGGACTGAACTGCTGGACGCTATCACGAATCACAAAACGCAGTCTATCTAACACTGAACTTAATCATCGTCGACGAAAGCCACACAGCAATCGCACACAAGTTTCGTGCGCGAACGTCCGCCGTACAAGGCCTAGTAATCGTGAAGCAGCTGCCCTCACGCTCTCGCTTATGACAGAGTGCAGGGGCTTGCGCTCAGGCAACACACCGAAATTGCAAAAGGCAAATAAATGTATATATGGTGGCCCGACTGACTCACCGGGGAGCGCCAAGCTGGCAGCAGCAACGAAAAATTAATCTGGGTAACTGTTACAGTCGGTGTAGGACATGCGCTGAAATAACACAGAACATGGTGCGTAGGTTTCGTAGTGGAAAAAAGAACGAACGATAGCGCACAGTCAGTGTGGGTCATGGACCGCGCTTCTCGTAGCTTGTATTCTTTTATTTGTTGGAGGGTTCTTCATTGCTCCGTTTATATCAGAGTTGAAAAGAATAAGAAAATATAACCTGTAGCCGAAAATGACCT
Organism: Varroa destructor; assembly: GCF_002443255.2. NCBI lineage: Eukaryota > Metazoa > Arthropoda > Arachnida > Mesostigmata > Varroidae > Varroa > Varroa destructor. The sequence continues at coordinate 29,235,358 of NW_019211458.1, read as the reverse complement.
ACCTAAACAATTCTGCTATCGTCTTCAGAGTCATGCTGTAGGCGTTACCAAACGTATATATATA
>NW_019211458.1:28958524-29235194 GCF_002443255.2 Varroa destructor | reverse complement strand
TATATATAAGAATTAGATTGGATTTTGTAACCAGTCTTTTCGCACATTGTCCGTGGTCTGTTCTATCCATATCATGCTCGCAGATTTCTGTGGATAAAGAAATATATCTGTTAGCTATGTCACGAACACAATGTAACATTTGGTAACAAAGGCCTACCTGGTTATTGCGGTAAAAGTTCTAAATGTAGTGTTGTCGATTCAAAATTACGGTAGATTTAAGTAGTTCTGGCTGATGTCAGGCGGCAGTGAATATTTCTTGCCCATGATGGACCTTGCGGGGACAGTTTTGAATAGTTTTAGGGTGATGAGTGCAGTCAACCTCATCCTGATCGAACCTAACCTCGTAGTAACTGAAGCTATTCGAAGAAATCTCTGCTTCTCACTTGAGTTGAATCGAAGCCGAAATTTCGAAATTGTTACTCTGAAGACCTAACCGCGGCCCATGAAGTTCGACGATGATGTGATTCGATCGTATCTTCTAGTCGAAGCGGACAAGAAACTACTGAAGTGCCGTTTCAAATTATTGATTAACGTTGACTACACTGATTTCATTGCGAGCCTTTTGGTGGCGTGTCAAACGGGGCTAAATTCGAACGAACCTTAGCCGAGTCTCGAATGGAAGACAGTTTCCATAGGTTACAAGAACACCATTGAGAGTAGAATCGTTCAGTTAGTCTTTGTGACGGTTTATATCTAGGTATTTTTTTTTACTTCCTATTTCACCTGTACGGATCAGTAGCAAATATCTTCTAATTTATTACGGCCCATATGCGACCGCTAAGAACGATCAAAAGGAGTTATTGCCGCGTACAAGCATCAAGGGCGCACATTTTCTCGTTGAGGAAGGTGAGAGGCATACATGTAGAGCTTCCATTGTTTTGAAGCAGTCCGGCGTCTGCACGAAAAGAAGCACCAAATCTGTCAAATGAAGCGATCGCGAGTTCTATTGAAGATTCCGTCGAGAACATTGCGACCTGTACGTTTGTATGTTAAAATTCTTGAATATATTGCATAATCATTTCAAGAATAAGTACGTTGCCTGTAGCGCATTCTGTAGTAGAGCAGGTTGGTATATAGAATCAATTAGTCGGTGGAGCAGTCTTCAGTCAATATTACGCTCACGTAAAAAGCCCTTGGCAATCTTGTAGGACATTACCGGTTACTTGAAGAGGCTAACTGTTTTTGTGATTGATAGTACTAAGTTAATTTGTAACGAGAACAGAAAAGAACGCGGACCCTAATACCGCGGAAGTATAGGTTCATCGTCATCTTTAAATTGCAAACAATTTCGAGCTTCATGCGAAACCGCTGGTATTAGATCTTAGGTAGTTGAAAGAGATCTATTTCTTGCTAGCCAACTGATTAAATGCAAATACACGTTTACACACATACAGCTTTTTTTAAAATCATTAATTAAAATAAATGATAGAGACTTGTAAAGCATGACGTAGCTTTTCTAGCTATGGTAAAGCAAGTGACAAAAAAATCATATCTTAATCTTCATTTCTTCAATAGCTCTATTTAAGCATTGACTGCTTAAACAAAATCTGTCCGGGGGAAATACGTGTAGGACTATACAATCAATATCGTCAAATAACCAAATTGATCCGAGCCTCTGTGATAAGAAGTGATGCTGTTTTAGGGAAGAAGTATTATTTATTTACTTTAAAAGTCCTGGCTGCTGAATCCACGATAGACAATGATATACTGCCTGTCTTTTAATCGAAAAAAAGGATTTTTTTTAAGCTGAAATAAGAAAAATATCTTCTTACATCTAGCCTAATTTATTCTCTCATTGTTCTAATACCTAACAACGATTCACTCTCGTGCCTACAGCATGTAAACATCTATTTACTGCATTTACCAAACTTTTACCCAAACTGAGAAATTATTCACAGTTAGGCGTACACATACAATGTTCAACTAATTTATATAATAATCGGCTTCCCTTCCCAGTAGACAAAAATTGGTGTTCCACTATCGTATTTGATAAACGACAGCCAGTTCGTGACTATCCGCCAAAATCGTGCTGTGTTTTTCATTTGTCTATTATTAAGGCCTTTTTAGAAGAAAAAAACAGCAGATTAGTACAGGCTGTATTGGTTTTTCACAGTTAATATATATATATATATATATGTATATGTATATATATATATGATACGATGGCGTTAAGGCCGAACGATTATTTCATTTATTGTTGATCGGAAGATTTCGAGCAGTGGGAAATTTTCAGTCGCATTAAATACATGCTAGGTAGGTTAGTTAACAAGCTAAAACTAGCTGGTAGGCTTGCTCAAGACAATTCCTTAAAAAACGGAACGAAAATTAGCCCCGCAACCGAACAATAATAATTTAAACGGAAAAAAAAATACACATCTACAAGATACATTCCGAATTAACATTACTACAAACAGTACAATGTTCTTTCAACTATAGCGATTTGTTCATTGAAGAGATTATACAGCGTCATATATTTGCTTGACTCACATGGTAAACGATCGGTGTGTCAAATGAAACATTTACCAAATTTCAATAAACAATGAAAACGCTTCCTTTTGCTATAGCATTTTATCCATGTCTATCTTTACAATAACAAGTATTGTAGTAACTATTTGTCAAGTCATTTTCGCTGACCAGCCAGATGTATCTCGGATATGTGTATCGAATTGATTTACTCTGACGCAGCTGCCCCGATGATGAACCGGGCTGAAGTACACGGGCAATAGATGGTAATCATTGCGCATCCACTCTATATACAGACCTACTTAGCTCTCTCTATAGGTAGTTCACGTACCAAGCCACCATCATCGGCAGCAATTGTTTCAGGATTCAATATAGCTACAACCTGCTATGTTCAAGTTTCAATATGAAAAGCTATGATATAGCCTTCTAGAAGTTGGATTCAGGAAAAGAACATCCAATTTTAGGAAACGACCATTCTTTGCTAGATCGATCTTTGTCATAGTATACTTTTATTGAATTTATATATATATATATATATATATCATATTTTTCAAGATGCGGCTCCTTGTTTCTAAGCGCTCGAACATTTGTTCGTTGGAGTTTAGAAGACCTTTAAAAGAGACTCGCTCCGTAATACAGATGAACCCTAGCTTACCGCATATACAGGACTTTTTTGCATTACGTCTATGTAGGAACTGATTCAACAATCAGCCGTGATCAACATATTTCGGCCCACAAAGGATTTAGTCACAATATTATTTGCTATTGCATATCCTGCCCAGTGTTTCTAATTTTACGTTCGCTACAAACCGTTGGACGTTCGTTTAGATTACTGGCTCCCAACGCAAAGTGAAGTGCGTCCACGCTCGGATTCTAAGTAAGGTCACTGTCTGTCCCTTAACTTTAGCCGGCAAAGACGTCACCCACTATGCATATTCTACTAAAAAAATACTTTCTACTAGCTATCGAATTGAGATACTACTATTCCTGCATAATGGGTCTGGTCGTGTAGTTATTAAGCCCGCTGCAACAACTTCATTCGGCCAAGTTTCCCAGACGTCCGAAAATGGCCATAATCACCTATATAACATGAGACACAATTTTAATGCATGTAAACCGTTTCTATTTCTACTCATGAAAGTCTCTGTTTTTGAATGGTAACTTGAGTATTACATGTTAAGCTTTACCTAAATCGTGCGTAAATCACCACTTTTAATGTCCGTGAGCAACAAACACCAGAACCAGAAGCAAAAATGACCGCAGGTTCATTAATTATAATAGTGCACAATCCATTTTTTTGTAGCACATTTATTACCCACATAATAGCACAGCAGGTAAAATTACGGGATGGTCAAGGCTCGGGTCTGGGCGTAGACATACTTCATTTTATGCTGGCAGACAGCCATGTGAAATAACGCCTGAGACTTATGTATTGGACGTCAAATACAGAAAGTATTACTAGTATTATACCTATCTGCTGCTGCTGCTGCTGCTATGGAACGAATGAATAGTCCTTAGGGGACCACACGCCGGAGCCAAGGGTAGAAGTTAGAACTACATGTTCTTAAATAAAAAGTATTTTCCAGTAAATATATATAAATCTTTTGTCTGCGGGAAAATGTTTCATTTTACGAAGAAATTTTAACACTTAAATGTTTTAGTTATTGTTCTAAACGCATTTCATATACGTCTTATTTTTGGTTCGGCTTAGTTTGAAAAAAAATAATACTATTCAGTTTGACTATAATCCAACTTAAATATTGTATTGTCTGACAACGTCTGTACATAATTGACCCTCTGATTATTAACGGATTTGTTTATATCCTTATCGAATGTAATCAATGAGGTCCATGCACATCATTGGTATACACTATTTCTCGACAGCGCAACCTGATACTTAAATTTGGTCTTGAATAGACCACTTTACCCTACTTTAATTAAGTTAGAGTTACAAATATGGAACATTTGGCCGAGGATATTTCATAGCTTTCCAACATATGTGATCACTATGTGGAAAGCGGCCTGAGGCTGAGTGGAACACTTTAGGTTGCTTACTTTTGCCCATTGAAATAATCCGTGTATAACAAATCATTTAGGACAACTGTGTGTGTATTCTTGCCGTTAAATTGGAGAGAGCTTTGAGGGTCAGATAGGGCACCGATGGAAACGGAGCGTCTGTCAGGCGATCCTGGGAGGCTTATGAATGCCGGTCGATGCTACAATGGCGAAGTGTTAGTTCGATGGAACAGCCGTCAAAGTTTAAAATCCACAGAAATAATTCGTCGGAAAAGAAGATTCAAGAGCCAAGTGAGGTAAGTAGAAAATAATGATGCGCATATAATGCTAGACAAAACCGATAACGACGCCATCCATTGACTTAATGTAGATTGTTCAATAGCATATATTGTAGAAACGTTGCATTCGTTTGAACGGCTTGTTATTTCAATTGATGTTTTCGACTTGTGGGATACCGACTTATCCCTTCCTCGATATGGTGAGCACGCTACGCACAAGAAAAAAGGAACTTATTAAAATTATGAACTATTTAATTAAGTTATTTACAATACGAACACCGTTTCAGAGAGCGACGCCTTTACAACGGGGTCGTGGCATCGGTGGCGCTTCTGTTAGCTTTGGTCGCCGTTTGTGTTCCCGTATATTTTGCCGTACTGAGGAGGTAAATAGCTCCTGATCGAGTAAGCTTGATAAATAATAATGCTTATGCAGTTTTGTAGGCGTAAATTTATTGCAGTAAAACTGAACTGAGATATCACAAGAGCTTTGAGGAACTGACGAGATAAAACTAAAAAGGCATCCTTTCAGGTGCCCAACGCAGCGGCGTCAATCATATACATCTATATAAATTGTAGCTTAGAACATCGCGCGGATATCTTTGTAAATAAAACGTTGCCATTTACATTTCGGTTTATTATTCGAATGGTAACTTTAGATATTTAAGTGAGATCGACTTCACCCCTCTGGGGGAGCGGAAACTCCGCGCACCGTGGCGCAAATCTTGTCCGAAGTCGTTCTTTGAGGACTTCCGACGTTTTGATTGTTTTCCGGAACGCCGAAATGGACAGGGCGTTAACAAACAACAATGCCTCGCACGAGGATGCTGCTACAGAGAGTCTACCAATAGTAGGGTAGGTGCTATCCAGCATTCAACATTATATTGGCAATACATATGAAACATGTACAACACGAACAGGCTCTATACACGCTGAATCGCAAAAACAAGAGTTATAGCCATAGCTATCATATATTCGAGTATCATCTCAAGTATTATACAGCAATCTTACGTTACAGGTCGTACCGATTACAATCCTCCCAGTAGCAATTCAGCATAAGTCTAGGCTTAAGCTTAAGTTTGCGGACAATCGGCTCATATACGCCTTATATTCGCTAGGTTCCTTCCTGTTTCCTTCCTCTAAACAAGGGCTACAGGCATTATTCGGGTCCTACGTCGGTTTGTACACGCGGCTACGAATTTATTCTCGACAAGGACGAATCGCCTATACGTTTCGGAGATGAGGCAGCTTTCGTAGCCCTTCGGATCGAACATCAAACACCATATAGACTTCGAATAAAGGTAAACTGAACGAACGACACCAAAGATGCTTACCCTAAAAAAGAATGCTGTTACGTGATCACCTCGCCGGCTTTGCTACGGCTTTTTTTTGTACGTATTTAATGTGTTTGTCTGTTTACAGATTTCTAATTCACAAGAAGAAAGCTATGAAGTTCCGCATCCTATTATACCGGTCCATCAACAGAACTATAATTCGACAATGGACGCTTACGCCGTTACATACAATAAAGTGTTTCCCTACAATGGCAAACAGGTAATTAAGCATTGCTTAAGACTGTGTTGGTGATGGCCCAGGCGGTAGCGAGGCTGATGTCATACGCAGGTTCTGCCTGAGCCGCATTCTGATAGCCCGATCGGTGGATACCAGAAAGCATCTCTACAGTATAAGGACAGAAATAAAAGGACACACGAATATTGCGTGGCTATGAGCAATAGCAAAGGCTATGAGTGATATAATAATAGTAACAGTGTTGGAAAAAACTTCACTTTTGGAGATTGCGAATCTGTTCGAACCAGGCAGAGAAAAGGACGTCACAAAGAATCAAATAAGTCCTGAGTCTCGCTCTTCGAGACAGTCGGCATAGAGAAATAATACACGCACAAAGTAAACCCGCCTTTGCTAATGGTGTGTTATCGTCAGTCCTCATTTGGTACACATTAGTTCAGTGCATCTACTTAGAGTCTAATTACCAGCTAAAGTAATTAATTGCAAGTTAGCTACATGCAATTACTACACATAAGTGATTAGTCCTGAAACATTTATTTGAACTTCTAGTACTGCTGTGCTTAAATAGCAGGGTCTGCATATTCTATTAGAATTCTGCACTATCATAACATAATGGATGAGCTTCTGCTGGTATCGGTTATCGTGTTTTTTAGTCTCTTGGTGATCATTCGTCGCGCTAAACACGTGCCTACGGAACACCTAATAACAGCTTGGACCTTCTAGGGGCTAACCTGCAGGTGCATCACGTATTTGACGTCCTAAGCAAAGGGCAACTGACAGAGCTGAATGTGAAATCTTTACAGGATATTCTAATTCGTCGTTCAGCTACTGGAACAACGCTGTTTGATACGACAGCTGGGGCATTAATATTTTCTAGTCAATTTATTGAGGTGAGTCTGTTTTTTCGATGATCACATGATAGAATGTTCGCAAGCTTTTAATATCATATATACACTTGTATTTTTAAAACTAATGTATGAATGAAGACCAAAATCTACCAGAACTATCCTATAGAACATAGGAAGGGCAGCATTTGCGTTTGAGAACGACTGCCGTTTTCTAAAACGACCCGCTTAAATTTGTTCTTTCCATTTTTTACCTTAAAATATAGAAAAATACCTGGCTATGTATTTGGTGAAAAGAAATCAAATCAAATCTATTTCACTAAGCCTTATTACTCAAAAAGTTTAAATCTGAAGTAATTTAGTATATTCCAGTCCTGTTTGACACTCGAATTATTAACTACATATATAATAGTCACTTGCTTATCCTAATAAATATTTAATAGTAATCAAAAACTACGACTCACCTCTCTTTCTAAACGCTTTTTCTTTAAATGCTTGATGTTTTTTAATAGATAACTACACTACTTCCCTCATATAACGTGTATGGTTTGGGCGAGCATATGAAGGCAACCCTGAAACTTGACCTCAATTATCGGACCTATCCGATCTTCAATGCCGAAACTTACCCCCCCAATGTAAGTTTGATTGGACTCCAATAAGTAAACGGCTGAATGTATTATGCTTAGTCAGGGACATCTTCCTTAACGTTCTTCTCAGTTCTTTGGCTGTTCGTGGGTTCAGATGTGATTATCACTTTGTAGCGTACAATTGATAGCACGTATATCCTACTAAGCATCATAGATGACAGCATGACTGTTATAGATAGGCTGCATGTGCGAAATTGTTTGAGCTCAGAATAGATATTCTATAGTTGTGACAAGATAATACTTGCCTATTTATCCGTTGCGTCTATTGTAGGGCATCCAGGGAAATCGGCATGGTTCCCATCCATTCTATCTCGTGATCGAAAATGATGGAAATGCCCATGGTGTCCTTTTACTTAACAGCAATCCCATGGGTCAGTAAGTTTCGCTGGACATTTGCTTGAAAAAGCCAGAAATATATAGAATAGAAATTGAATCCTAGAAAATACATGGGCGAAGGTAAAATCACAGTTCTGCAGGAACTTATTAATCGTTAAACTACCTTTAGCCTATTAGACAATAAATAAGAGCTCTATATTTAGATTTAAGACAACCTTGGCTAAGACAGAGAGCCGTCAATCGAGAGAACATCTGTCGGCGGAAGTTTAACGTAACACGCGGATCGCATCAAGTAATAACGCAGACCATAATGTGCGTATAAGTGCCGACATTGTTTATCTCATTATTTGAATAAGGGATATTTGTTTCCTCCCCAGAGATTCACGCTCAGCCGGCGCCCTCGCTAACATTTCGTGCAATCGGTGGAATATTAGACTTTTACATCTTTATGGGTCCTTCGCCTGAGGAAGTACTACAACAATATCACACAGCTATCGGTCGACCTTTTCTGCCATCGTATTGGGCACTCGGTTATCATGTTGGACGGTTTGTATCTTATATTGATCATAGGTGTTATTTTTAGATGTACCATAGATGTTCATGTAAACTGAGCAGGGGTTCGGGTTCTGCGGTGGAACGTGTTGCCCCGTAGAACTGCGAGCTTATTAGCTTGACGCTAAGAAATGCACTGTATATTAATAAGAAGAATACTTTTCATGCGTGTCTAGTGGTGAGGATGCTGATGATCTCGATCTTAATATTATTATATATATTAATACGACAACCTTTTCACGTTCAATTAATAGTTTCAAAGGACTTCTGCAAAACTTCCGCGACTGTCATAACCGGTAAGAGCTGCATTGATGATATACCTGTAAATTATGTAATTGCAGGTGGGGATTCAAGAGTAGCTACTACGTCCAAACGATGCAGGAGGGAATGCGAAAGCACCTGATCCCGCATGATGGAATTTCCATCGATCTTGATGTACGACAAATGCACCAGAGCTTCGATGTTGACACAAATGGTAACATCTATTGTTTTTCTATGTTGTATTACGAAACCCGTATTGGGAAAACTAGCTTACTGATTATATCTAAATAAAGTATACCGCAAACTATTCTCCGTGCTTTAATAACCGCAATAAGATGTCGATTGAACGCCTACAATTATCGAATGCCTAGACAAGACTCTTTTTGCCTAAATAACTCTTTCTAGAAGATAAGGCATCATTGTTTACTCACGAAGCGGTAACTTCGTTCTAAGATAGCAGATATATTGTACGGATTTTATCAAGCTTCATGTATCCAACCTACAGGCCTTTCCGACTAAATGTACCAATGATTTGCGCGCCCGTAACAAAAACAGCGACCCGCGAAATTCAATTTGACCGACATGTCAAATTTTGATTCGGTCTAAATACGAACACTTCCAACGGCAAATTCATGTTGTTCACATATTCTCGAGAACAGGGTGCTAAACCTTGCTTGACTTTTCAGGTAGCTATAGCGACCTGCCAACCATTTTAACGGATCTTCGTAAGAGGCACTATCGCGTTCTTGCGACAATGGAAGCCGCTATATCGACAAAACACTCCTCGTTTGGACGGGCCCTCAAGAAGCATCTACTGGTTCAGGACTCATTCAAGGGCGCTGTGAAAGGTCTTTCCTGGGCAGGAGAGGTGGCTTATCCTAACTTTTTAGATGAAGCAGCTTCAAAATGGCTCGCTGACGAACTTGAGGTTTATCGAGCAAAATTGCCCTTTGACGGAATATTTCTGGTAAGCATGAATATGGTTGCTGTTCTTCACAATGAGAAAAGTATTTCTGCGAAAACATCTAAACAATAGAAATTATGGTAAGAGTCTACGGATTTTTCAGTTTGTTAAAGGCAAATATATGGTAACAAAAATATAGAAAAAAAATTAATGCCGGCTTTTTTAATTACAGACAAACAATGAACCTGTAGACTTCACGAACAAATCATTTGTTGAAACTGAATGTATCCACGACAATCTCAACTTCCCACATTACAAACCTGGTTAGCTCAGCACGATAAAATTATCTCGGTTCGACAACCACTCTGACAAATAATCGTTTTTCCAAATGATAGATCCAGTTCTAATGGCGCGCCATATTCGAGCATCAAACGAATTAATCGGTTTATATATGTTAAATAAATTCACTATACAGACGTAATAATAACCAAAAATACTCATTTCCGCATATAACATGGATTCGACATTGCGATCAGCTCTACTTTTCTAGCTCAATATTATTGTGCTTAAATTCTAGCTACAAGAGGTACCTTTCTATTTGATGGGACTCTCTGTATGGATGCAAAACTCCATCGAAAAGGAGCTCTCTTTAAACATTACAACGTCCATAATCTGTACGGCCATTTCAGGTAATTGCTAATAGGTGTTTTTAATTCATTTAGAATAATACATATTAATATCAATGACATATTACCATTGAAGTATAACACACATAGCAACAATAACATGAAATAGATTGTACATATCGGTGCATTTGCTTGTACGGCTTCCCTTATCTTTAACAGCGCGATGGTTTATCACGACGCCTTGAAGACTGTCCTGCAAGGCATGCGGCCATTAGTCGTATCTCGTAGCACGGCTGTAGGTACGGGTCGCTTCGCAGGCCACTGGTTCGATGAAATGGACAGTGCTTCCTGGAGGGATATGAGGTGATGTCGCCGACCATAGTGAATAATAAGTTTTCAGCTTTTATTTTTTTCCATGAATGCAAGACGGCACCAATTGAATACAGCATAGTGTTAACAGATTGAGTCACACCGCCTCATTGGAACCAAAAACAAATGAACTGCGTGTGGTCACGGTTGGGCAAAACGTGCACATAAGAAATGTCGACAAGCTATTCCTTACTATTATGTACTTCGAAATAGTTCGTACGATCAGAACAAACCAACTTAATGACTATAGCCATTTTTAACATTTGTTTCAGGTGGACGTTGCGTGGTGCGCTGGACATGAACGTTTTTGGCATTCCCCTAGTAGGTGGGGACGTTTGTGGCCATTTTGAGGATGCTCCACAGGAACTTTGTTATCGCTGGACGCAGCTAGGCGCCATGTTGCCGCTAATGCGGAACCACAATGCCGATGAAGCCGCGGTTCGTTAGCGGTTCCGAACTATTTTCGACATAAAAAATAAATTTTTTACATGGCGGGACACGTCGTTATCTATTTCTAGTTTTTGTTTATCATCCACATTAACTATTACGCAAATGTTGCGCCCTGACAGTAAACTAAGCAAATAAAAAAAAAAAACTCAATTCACTGGCAATAGACGAATTTGTTACATTGCGAAGTTAATTACTGAACACAGAGCGATACGAACTTCTCCACTGATCAATCTGTGACCAATAAAGCTTAGTGACCAAGCTGTAATCTACTGATCGAAATGTGCAATGCGAGGAGGAAAATACGTTCGGAGTACGACAGTTACGTCTGTGGGCGTTCCTGGGTACGGTGGGTTATTATCTGGCAACGCTTACGTAATTTGCCTATGGTATGGATACATCTGATTATACTTAAGGCTCGTTTACGGGCTACGTAACTTCTAAGCGGCAGTGTCCCGAGTGTATCACACACCACTTTAGTGTAGCACAAAAATCATTGTTAATGATAAGTGGATCGAAACGCAACCTCTGGTCTATTTTCTCTGAAAGCCATGCCGCTATACTGTATACCTACAGCCTCAGGATCCACCAACCTTTGGAGCCGATTTTGCTAAGGCAGCTCGAGAGATCGTACGACTTCGCTATCAGCTATTGCCGTTCTTGTACACACTCTTCTACAAAAGTCACGCGTTCGGGGGAACTGTTATTCGTCCGCTGGCTTTCAAGTATGTGTTTTAATTTGTTTCTAAAGGGAATAAACTATTAAGTAAGTTCCTCACGAGAATTATAGCAAACTATTTCAGTTTGGAATTCTCCTGTTATTTTTTAAAATTCGCTTTCATTCATATTGCAAAGCGGTTGTCTGTGTATACATGCAAGTACCCAAAAAATACCGAATTGAAGACAAAGAATATTTTAATTACTTAATATACATCCTAGATGCTTCATAGTGTGCCAAGTACGTAAACATACGCAAATAGAACAATGGGGCTATCTCAATGCTTTTTGCAAGCCTGCTCTGATAGGTAGCGATGCAGCTTTTAACGAGATCTACGTCAATTTTAAGTTCAAATGAAATGCTAACGAGGGATTTCGAAAAATAATATATATACACTAACTAGTAGTAAACTTTGTGTGACCCTCTAAAGTGTAGACGTTAACATTACAGCTTTCCCGATGACCGTCTCTCGTTGAAGACCGAGGAGCAACTTATGTGGGGCGAAGCACTCATGTTCAGCCCTGCACTTTACCTGGTACGTGCGTAGATATTTATACCAATGAATACAACCGCTGTTGCAATATATCGATAGCGGTAACTTGTCAGCTAACTTCAATAGTAGACCCAGTTCATGGAACTATTAAACTAAGGGTGGTCACAAATTGCTTGTTGACTGTAGAGAAAACGTGCGATAATGGAGGATGTTCTCTAATCAAACCCTTAGCTACTGGGCTTTTTGGTAATTAACGATGTGCACTTTATAAATAAAAACTTGAAATTCCAGCGGTTCTATTCCATTTATTAACTAATTGTATTCTGTTTACAAGCTACTTGATCCACAAGTATACATTTTTTTTTTGTTTTTGGAAAAACAATAGAGAAAATCTACCGTACACTCTATTTCTAGGTCTATGAAAGGTGCCACTTCAACTTTTCAATTTTTAGGTGAACTCAGCTTCTTATATGCCCAAAGCACTCAATGTAACTGTTGCCAATTTCATATCCAAGAAATTGTCCGATCACTGTTTCTCATCATGGTGTGCCTGTTTTTTTAGTACCAGGTATCGAAAGAGGTGTATTTCCCACCGGGACGGTGGTACGATTTTTTCAGTGGGGAGCGTATGCTTGCCAGCGGTTCCGCTCTCCAAATTCCCGTTCCACTATATTCAGTGGAGCGTCCGCTTGTGGCCCACGTTAGAGGAGGACACGTAATCGCTACCCAGAGCCCCGGGCTTAATACTCCGCTTAGGTAAACTCAACATGCCAGATTAATTGCGCCACGGAGATATAGTAGTTTTTTAAAACTCCCGAAATGAATAACTTTTTTTTTCTTTACCAGAAGTATACTCTAGTGAAAGGACCCCAAGATCGAGTAGCGTATGCTCCTTAATATATCACAATGCATCGTTTTAACCCCATCCCATTTCAGTCGCAAAAACCCTCTTTTGCTTGTCGTAGCGTTGAACGAAACCTATGGGTCAGAAGGACAACTATATTGGGATGACGGTGAAACTTACGGTAAGCTTATCGCCATTTAATTAGTGTTAATATTCGACGTTAGATAGGCGTCTGTCAGCTGTGAATGCTTTTCAATTGATGTAAGTCTAAGAATAGCATTTTATGATAAGTGCTAAAGCATCCGTTCGACAGACTAGATACGCAAGAGAACACGTACGAAATGCACGCCATACATGTGGCGATTTAAGAGAACAAATCGTTTTAGCACATTATGGCATAGCGCTCAGGGCTGCAGGTCATGCGGTTCATTTATACAAGTGGTATCTATTTAGCTAGAATCAGCAACAACCACTTCAGGATAATATAGCCCTAAAAGCAAGGTTTACGTGATGATAACTTTTCAGATTCGTACGAAAAAGGAGACTACATAGTAATGAGGATCGTCGCCAATAAGGTGCGTATAGTTCGACCTGTCCTCGAGCCTGTTCGTGCGCCTATCATCTACGAAAATTCCCCATTTGTAATACATACTTCAAATGGTTCTTTTTCACTTTTCTATTCATTTCAGTCGTCGTTGTCTCTAATCGTGGTCTCTGGAAAATGCCACTTGTTTGCCCCATTCTACAACCTCATCATCGAGCGAATCCGTCTATTTGGAATGTGGAAAAAGCCCTCTAAGGTTTTGATTGATGGAAAGTGCGTACGCACGAGGATTTATTTACCTCACGCACAATTGCATTTTGAAGTGCTAGCAGCGGCGTTGCCCCATGTGCGCCAGGAGCACACATGTGCATATATATATATGTATATATATATTAATTTTTAACTCTCAGCTGTTGATAGCTTTCGAAGACGGTAAACGTTTTGAATGTCTCTTTTCTTTTCCTCGAAAGGAGGTAAAACTACAGGAGGAATATAAAACTTCTTAGTTTTTAAGAAAGATGAAAATCTGTTAGTTATAAAAGGTTTTGATAATATATTGAAGAATGAAATAGGTCGGCCTCCTTGGCTCATTCTGCACAAATAATTGAACGCAATAACTGATGTTTCCGCTGCGTATCTCAAACCTCAGGTACGCGCTGTTCCCGTCACAAATTCACTGGATGTACCGACAGAATATAATGGAACTCAGCCGCTTGCTCGTGCCGCTTTCTCGAAATAGCTCCATCGTTTGGAAATTCGACGAATAGAACCAATTAGAAAAGTAATTGAGAACAAATAAAAGTTCTTAGCTTCGGCCCTGAACAAAGTCGCCTTGTAATCTATTTAACAAAGCGCTTGGTGCCGAACGGATTTTCTAATTAGAAATATATTTTACAGATAATAAATACAATGTACCTGTTAAATAGGAGCAGCTCTATCCTAATTAGCAATACAGTGTTAATTAATTTCATTCAGAGCCTAACAAGTAGCCCTGAGCTTTTTCTATGTGGATGATCTAGACTGATGTCAGGGTAAATTATTTTACTTATGCCTTCTATTTATTATTTTCGTCAGTCAAGCATCGAAGAACGTTGACTGCAATCTTGAAGTAGCTTTCTAAAATATCCGCGAAAAATATCTCGATATGGGACCGTCATTTCGAACTCTATTTAATACTGGCAGAAACTCCTAGAGACTACTAGTGTTTTACTTCGGAAGTATCTCACTTTTGTCATTTGTCAAATTTGGCTCATTAGATGTCCATAGGTAAGATTCGAACTTAGGCATAAACACACGTCGTTGCGTGCTGGGCCAACCGTCTAACAGAATGCCCAAGAACGATACTGGGCGTAAAACACCTCGAGATATAGAGAGTCCACTAGGGAATTAATATCTTCATACATAACTTACTACATAGCATGCACATTTTACTTGGAACCTTTATAACAATAACAGTCGAAACGCAGACACATATATATATTCACACAAATTATGTAAGTGCATGTATTACTATTGTTATTACAACTATGTATTGATTGGTCCCTCGATATGGATTATTCGTTATACAAAATCGTTTAAACATGTGTTTGTCGTTTGCCGTCATCTATTACTGAGCAGCTTTTATGATGCATGTTGTTTGTAAAAAAAAAAGCATATTCTACTTATCAATCTGATTGGCACACATTCTCAAAATAGCATCTGCCTGGTTCCCTATCACTGACTGTGGCTTTTTAAATGCCAGAGTAATAACTAATTTACAAACAAGCACAAAATAACACAGTCGAGTCGGTAGTTGTTCGCCAGTGTGCTAGTATCACACCAAACAGCTACTTAAGCCATAAAAACAGAAATCCGCCTTTTTCTCAGTTAGCTTCAATTTTTTTTTCTTAAACTAGGGTCTATCACAGATGTTGTTTATGAACTCAATAGAATCTACGTGTCGGTGAAGCCATATCCCAGATTCATCTATCGATTTTTCGGCGATCTCACGAAATTGAGTTGTCTATAACTTGTTATCAATTGATGCTAATTCGGTTTTAAGATGGCCCGCTGACGTAGAGATCTGGAGTGAATTGTTTGTTTCCGGCAGAGTACACAGCAACATTATAATTATGTGCTTCGTCTATAGTAGAGGCTGCGGGGCCGAAAACCGCATCCTAGGGGTGACGGCACCATGTTGTTAGGTCCAAACGATCGCTCTATGTCCAAATTACAGAGACCGTCAAGCCAAGTTTGCAATTCGAGTCAGTTCAAGATTGTTTCTGCACGACAAAAAAACGCTTATTTCATATTTACGAAGGATTAGCGAAACGCTTGCGTGTTACGCAGTATAAGGCAGCAATAGGAGTTTCTGCATGTTAACGCCCGCCCTAACTGGTTGCGTATAGAGATTTATAGCTTTGATGCATGGCTATTTTGATAAATTGAACATACTGAACTAGTTGACATGCAATTATATGCTGAAGTAGACTGTTGTGTTCCGCAAACCGTAAGATTCAGCAGCTTTTAGTCTTACGTAGATTATGACGTCTGTTTACGTTGTAGACATAAACGCATTATCATCATGGTTGCAGTACTAATCGATAGTACAATATTCACTAAAGTAATGACAAGCTCAGTTGTAAATGAACAAATTCTCAAATGAGCTCATCTACACCCATCCTGAAGTTTCCATAAAGCGTAAATATAAACATTCATAATATCTGGTTAAGGATATTTTCTCTAAGTATCGTCCTGCCAATGCAAGCGGAAGTAGGACAAAAGATCAAATGTTTGCCGGAGGGAATTCCGACATGGATCATGGTCAACATACGCATAAACATTGATGGATGAATCACCTAAAATATTACCATCTGCATTAGTACATGTGGTTATATAAAGGCACCATGATGAGAACGGGCGGGAAAAAATTGCCTCCCACTGCAGCTGGAGTTAACAGTAACAGAGCGACTTCTTATTAATCCAGTATACAAGCATTTAGAGTACATTGGTAAATTGCTGAATGCTCTGGTTTACAATGCTCGCGCCTTTTGTTGTAAGTTTTTGTGTAGGACAGCATTAGGACCTATATTTTAAGGACAGTTTCAAATCATATACACTGCTATGACTTGATTAAAAATAAGACCAACATATTGACGATTATGACGAACCCGTTTTCTCGATTTTTTTTTTCCTAAAAGTATTCTCATCTTCAAATTTTAGATCAAACAGTTTGAATTACGAATAATATTCGGATTTGCCAGATTAATCAATGGGCCCATGGTATTCCGGGTTTCAAACACCCAGAAGGCTTAACGCTTGCATGATTTTGGATCTTTTGCTCAATACAAAAAGTGGTAATCCTTGGACAGTATCGGGTAAATTTAGAAGAAGTTCACAATACACCGAACCTATCTAGTGCAATAGATGTGCTAGTCACCGAATTCCCCTAACAGATGGAAGAGCTCCACTTCTACCGGCCTTCACAGTTGGCAACGCATTGTTTCACGCAGCCAATTTATGAACAAATAATAGTAAGCGCTCTTCGTCCTTCGCCTTCCATAAGTCGAGACGGACCAGATATAACCCGAGACAGACTGATCTGGCCGACATCGAGATTCTAGTACACAGACATATGATATTTGTTGAGCTGATTAGAGGTTTAATAAATAGGCCATATCGACGAAGACTCTTGCTTCAGCCACGATTGTTATCTTTGTTCAACTCCACCGCTCAGTTTGAATGGACATCAGGCAGAAGGTCAATACGGGTACGGAAATCGTCCCTTTTCTAAATCCGTCGTTTTCTAGCCGCTAAGTGCGCGTTTTCTGGTCGATATCTGTACACTGCGGTCGAGTGTTTTTTTGTCTGACTGAGTCATTAGGTAGATGCCGAGAACTGCGCAACACTGCCGATACGTTAGAGCGGCGTCAGTACTACTCAATGCGAGAGAGAAGACAAAGACAGAGAGGACCAATGTGGCTGGGCTAAATTTAAAGGACTCATTGGATCTAAGGAAGACAATCGTGAAGACATTGGAAAGGGAAACAATCATTAAATCACCATCCCGTCACCGATAAAGAAAGGTATAAACTTATAATCAACGGAATCAGGTTATAAGTAAAAATTGACGTAGGCAGTGTAGAATATAATGTTCATGAGCATAAATCAACTTAACCCGTCGATGACACGGCAAGCTGTGACACAGCAGCGTCTTATATACGTAAGCATCTCATGAAGCTCGACTGTGGCACCCACAACTTCTCGTTCAGGGGCGGCTCTATCGGGCACAAATTTATATATATATATATATATATAGTATAGTAATCGCGAGTTAGGTTGACATGCGACTGAAAGTCTGAACTAGAATAGACGTCCCTTTAAAAAAAAAAACCCATAACAACATTCCTTTGTTAAAGTAGCATTCCAAGATTTTCGTCGACGAGTCTATGAAAGGCCTGGTCCGTATACATACGTGACAACATTGAAACACATTATTGTGCATCTGTAGTTTATTACAAAAAGACGTAGAAACCAAGTGAGCCGCTGGGCATTATTCATATTCATAAGCTTTCATAACAGCCCAGAAGTGGAGAGAGGTCGATGTGAGGTGTTTTGTCAACATAGCAATTTAAATACAGGTAAAAAAAAAAAAAAAAAAAACTCTAGACAAATAGAACAATTTTTTTAATGAAATACTTCGGGCTTCATTATAGCTTCTGTATTATTTTTTATAAAAATATATTTACGATGCGCGAGCAGTTCTTGCTAATGATTCACACTTCGTATTTCCACAAAGTATCATTTACAGAGGCGGATCACTTAGAGAGGCCATTAGTCATTATATGACTTAATTCGCATAGATGGCGCATATATGACTAACAGCAACTATATGCATCGTTCCTACATCGAAAACGAGCATCTCCCGTTTCCTAGGGATGGTCGCATAAACATGGCGACTTACAGTTATGCGTGCCATATCAGCGTGAGACTATTTCGCACAGGCCGCATATGTGATACGTAGTGTTTAGCCAGCTGGTGGTCTTTCATTGTGGCCAAACTACTCAAGCTAAATTAGCTGTTCAACACAGTGGGTGTCAACGTCAGAACACGAAATACTTGAAGGGGGAAGTAGGCAACCCGTCACGTTAGTACGAGTCAAATGATTGTGAATGAAATAAAAAAAATAGGGGCTAATAGTGCTGCGCCGAAAATGTCCAAAGCCGCGTGAAAAAAAAGATGTCTATATCATGCGTTTTTATCCGAATGCTCATCTATAAGAACCCGCGTTACGTGGTCCACCGTGAACAGAAGAAACGCCGACGTAAAGAGATAGTAGGCCATTTTGTGATACTAAAACGTAGTAAATATATGTATCTACACGAGAATCGTAGTCGAGGAAAATTAGTGGTTTACACAAAGGTCATGCCGTCCAGATGACTCCTAAAGTCTCTCATATAAAAAAATTACTAGTAGCGCAGATCTCGGTACAAGTATACTTTCAAATGTAACTCTATTAGATTGAGTTAGTAATTGAATTCCATAGAAGCCGCCACTGAACAGCGAGCACTTCGTGTATTTCTTTACAGACGTGCTAATAGATTGAAGAGCCGTCGCCGTCCCTACACCGCAGACAACACTTCAATGCCTCAGACGCTACTAAATATTAGAATATTTTAAATGAATATCTTAAACTTGTATTCTAGCGTTTTCTGGTATTCTAAAAATATTTCCTATTATACCAATCATTTCGAGGTTGGCTCTGCAGTTATTCATTGATAGATGCCCATTGACCAACACTTAGAAACATCTCATTATTCTCCTATACGTTCGGCTGTTTTAACCAGAACTGCCGTCTATATATGTGGATATACACTTTGCAACCTTTAGACCGAATTCTTTCATTCTTCTAGACAAATGATCCCCTTTGTAATATCTAGACAATTTTTATTAACATCAGCGTTACTCTTCATATCCGAATAGAAAAAAATATCACACTGTACAAACGCTGTCGGGCTCAATGGCCGTAAATACATCGTAATACTAATGGCTGCGTACGGCAGTTTTTCAGCCGCGATTCTACCTTTGTCGGGGTATTAGATAATAACAACATAACTAGATAAAATAAATGTCTCAAGTTGATGAGGGGGAGAGTCGAAGGTAGGCTTACAAGTGGTCGGAATAAATGGACCTATAGTTATTCATACGAAAAAAAATATATGCCGGCATAAGCGAGCACGTTATATCAGATAATATCTTTAGCGACAAATGATCTGTAATTAGAGAAAGGTTCCTTTGTTTGTTTTGTTTCTTTTTTATTTGTTCGTTCATGTATCTAAGATGCAGGTAATAACTCGAAGCTGAAGACGAAAAGCTTATTTTTTACTCTTTTTGCCATATTTTTTTACTCCCAGTACTTGCGAATCTAGCCGCTCCGAACTGCGCCAATTGAACGAACTTTAATAGCAGGTCAAGCTTAGGAAGCATAGGTTAGGTCAACGGATTTGCCAATCACTTCTAAGATGTATGCTTATACTTAAAGGCTGTACTATGTTTATAGTTGTAATGTTGGTTCGCCTGTATCTACAGTTCATCTGGGCCAGTAAACACGAAACTAACCCGCATTTACTGATGTGCCATTTTCGCTAGGAGGTTGTCTTTTTCGCTAGGAGGTTGTCTTATCTATTATCACATAACAATTAGACTCTGAAAACAGATATAAGCTACATAAGGCTGCTTAGTATTAAAACTCTCTTATGGCTAACATGGATTTATTTCCATAATGCTCCGCATTGCATCCTTATAGTGCAATACGCCACGTTCACAATACCATTTTTTGCTTAAAGGACTACAGAAACGTAAGGAATAAACGCAAAATATTGTCCGGAGCTGTCAGTACGACATAACTGGATTTTGCAGAAGAAACGAAATTTAGCATAGATTATCTTCCAGTCCGAATGTATTCGGACTGGAAATCGCGTATTCACCACTGAATTATGCATTTATAATGTGATTTTAAGGCTGATGGAAAGATCTACGATTTAATAATGGCCGATTTATGATTCATACAGTTTGGACAAGTGTTCAATCTGCATCTGGCTTTATCTAATTAACGAGTAACTGACTGCAAATTGTTACCTCGTCCATTAATATAATGGATTGCAGAAGAGGACGCCTAATCAAATACGCGTTTCCAATAAGTGCACCCTAAACATTCTCAAGACGACAGCTCCACGAAAACTATACGCTGTAGTTATTTTTAAGTGGTGAAATCTCTTCGCAGTGAAGCTTTCTCCATTGCTGCAGTGTCGGTCGAGATATTAATTAATAACTGCATGAGAAATACGCGGCACGCCACAGCAGAACTTCGTTTATCCGTCGAATTTTCTGCATAAGTGGTGCTAGCGTGTTATTGACGCAGCTCCCTCAAGAATCGTACTCTTGCTACCGACTGCCGCGTCTGTCCAGCTTAACTAGTTCTGCGTCTCCGTAGGGCTTTCGTAGTAACGGAAAGCCTGCAAGGAAACGTAGTTGAAGGGGTACTGAGCGAGCGTTGCATGTCCGACTATACCGCTCCGTCTGCACGTGGGCACCTACACCGAACGTTGTAAGTGATAAACAACGCAGATCGGCCTCGTACTGTTTTCATGGAATAATTAGACTGTTTCTTGGCATATCTAATGGTATATATAGAAATACAGAAAGTGCCAGGTTCAATCGGTAGCCGTATAGTTGAACGGAATAGCAACAACGACCCACGAAATGGCCGTACTATCCATTTTAATCTGTTAGCATCGGCGAAGAGCGTCGCGCGCGCATGTAAAGCACTTGAACAACACAAAGAGCGTTTCAGCTATTGGTAAAGTTGTTGGCACCGTTGCAACCGTAAGTAGTGTTATGCCCACACAGCGAAGTTGGTCGACCGCTTCATAGTTCAGGTGGCAAACGATGAGGTGCGACAATAACAGCAGGTGTCGACTAGCCACAATAAGAAATACGTTGCCCTGTGGAAGATCATCACGCTGAAACGTATCCACTTGGATCCTCCTTGAGACGCATGGATAACGATTATCGTTGGATGAACTGGATCCAGTAGGGTATCATTTGTTATAGCAATTAGATGTCGATTGAACATAGGACTATGCTTTTAAATGTTACTCCACTGGTAAAAGATACAGAAAATATTAAGTTTGTGATTACTATTAAAAATAAGTGTTATACCTTGTTATTTTACAACAGAAAAGCTGAAACCGTTTTCATTTAACGTCCCATCTGCCATACGATGGCAACAAACTCGGCTGTTTTCATGAGGTGGGAAGTTTTCATTAGTCTATTGCCTTCATACGATCTATATTATGCAAATGCCTGGCGCACGATAATCATATACGATTCTGTAGGATAGGAAAGCTAAAATTACTTCTGTAAATTGTTTTTTTGGTTTCCCTGCTGAAAAGTAATAATTTCTTTTATAGACTGGCGCGTATGCCATTAGTACAATGGAATATAGGATTAGTAAAGAAAATGGAGTTTTATTCTAATGGACATTATGGCATGATGCCATATTGACACTTCCTTTTATTGCACGCACTAATTAACGACGATAGTGGACGCCAAACTTAGAAAAACGTGTTAATCGTTGCAGCGGGCTCCTATTACTTTGTTTGCGTTTGTTGCGTCCCTAAAACAAATATAACATGGTAACGATGTTTGGTGAGCAATCAAGAAGTGTTTCCGTCTATCTGCCTATTGTAGCACATACTAGTGCGTACCATTACCTGTATGCGTATATGTAAGCTAACAATAACGTGATCGATAGAAAGCTCCTATAAACTAGATCATGATTTTCTTACGCGCCGCTCACATTCAAATGAAGAAATCAAGACAAAGTTCGTATCAAGTTATCTAGTCAACGTCTGTTAATATGTGCACAGCTCAGATTACAGTTTTTTTTCCTCATTACAAAACCTGGTTATCTTCGCTTCGCAATCGGTAGCAGCTCTTCTAAACCATTCGTAGAGATTTTTAGCTAACAACGATCGTGCAGTCACACTCAGATACAGTTATACCAACGCTGTGCATAGCGTCTGGAGAGTTCTGTGCGTTTCTGTGAACTTTTTGTGTAGTCGTGCATGCGATGAGAAAATCAATATAATTTAGCAAAAGTAGAGGTAATTTTTTTCGCGTCAAAACGGGCTGCAATGAAAGCAATAGGAAACTTAGATAAAAATATTTAATACATAAAAATCGACATCAGGCGAAACGCTTGAAAAATTTAGCTTTTGATACTAAGGTAGCACCATTCTACTACTACTACTACGAAAAACAGCCCCTTTCAACTCAGCACGATGCTATTGAAATATATTATAACTAGTAGTAGTAGTAGTATAATAACTAGTTTCAAATTTAGCACTATGATTGGCCTGCTTTACGAAAGTGATTTCTGAACGCGGCACTTGTTCGTTCACTTTGATGACTATACATCGCGTGACATGAATGATTCTGGCTTTCAGCGCAAACAGCATCAGTTTGATAGAAAGTTCTTCAAACAGATAGTTAGTTGAGCATTTACATATCAAACATCCGAAACGGAAATTATTTCAACAGTGACACAAGGCCAGAACTTCGCGGAGGTGCACTAAGTCTACAGTCCTACGAGGACCAGGATGTTGTACTGTGTATGAATATATTCATAAAGGGACTCAAGGCTCAAAGGCTGCAAACAATATTTTAAAAATTGCAACTTCAAGAAACTGTGATGTGACGAGCAGGATTAACTGACGGCTAGTTTAACAATCAATTCTAACTTAAGAAAGAAATCATCGAAGTTACTTTGTTCTTAGAATAATGAGTGCGTTTATCATAGAAGGCGGAGAAGCGACTACGACGTTTTGTCTATGCAGATATTTTACCTAGTGCGATTCGATTTTTAGAAACTTTCAGGAAACGCAACATTTGCTCCTCATGTACAAAGCTTAGTCTGCGTAAGGTAACTAATGGCTATTTCAGTCTCGTGAGATGAACCAAGAAACAGTCCCGAATGTCAAAGATCGAAGTCAGTAAACACAAAAGAGGTCGAAGATTGCCTCGTGTGCACGTGCCAGTTGACTATTGTGTTGGAAAAGCCGTGGTTACTAGCCGCTTACTACGTACGAAGCAGGGCAGGCTAATTGAAGAAAGTTTTCTATCACAATCACGGCCCCCGTCGCGTGCGAATCCGACGCCAATGTCAAAAACGTGGGCAGAAGCGCGTGGTCATTTTGATGACATCGAAAATTTGTCAGAAGATAACAATGCCGGCGGCCCGGGCCGACGAAGTCAACGCGATCAAGAATATAACTTCGACGTCCTAGAGGCCACTGGTAGAGCAGCTCGACACAACAAGCACAACTCAAAACGGGCCAAATTTGTCAAAGAGGTTTGTATGAAATCGTACGCTTGCTAGTCAGAGCTGTCTTCCCAAGAATAGCTGTAAAATGAACGATATATCCGCTCACAAATACAAACTAAATGTATTTCAATGTGTTTGGACAAAATATGTAATAATTATTGTTAAATGGCATGTTATATACTGATCATGCTTTCAGAGGATCTACAATGATATACAATTAATGTCTAGAAGTGAAAAGGACGAACTGATGGCGCAACTTGCGAGAGACGAACGGAAACGAATATTTGGCTGGCCTTTACGAGGCATCACAGCAGAATTACCAACGAGAAGAGCCCGACGCGTGTCTACTATAAACTCTAATCGGAACACGCTGCAGTCGGCGTTTGGCTGCTCAAATCAGAGTAGAAATAGAACTGATACAATTACTTTGAACATGTCACGCATTTGGCCAATCAAGAGCACTAACCTCACTACGAAATGTGTCAGAGGTCACTGTGCTAAAGATGACGACACGGAGGACGAGGACAACAGTAAACGTGGTAAGCAAATGAGTTCCATAGAACGGGCTCGTATATATATGACATTATGATTTTAGAGAAATTGTGCAAATATCGTTTTTCATGAGCTTATTTACCCTGAAACGCTTAAATGGCCTGAACATAGGTAACAATGACGGTAAGTCCATTACTGGGCTTATTCGAAAAGCGGAACAATACCAAGCACAGAAGCATTTCAGTGGGCATATCAGTCTCGATAAGCGACCACAAGTCGTGTGTAAGTGTTCCCTTTTTTTATGTTTTTGCTAAATGTATTTACAGAGATTGTTTCATGCTTTCCCCTATGATTTCGTATCGTAATAAGAAATAAAAACATAGGCATATCATTGCATTAGGTCGAACTGGTTCGCAATTAAAAACATTGCCTGTGGAAAGGTTAGGACTACAAGCTTGCATCGACTCCAGTTAAGCAAGAAAGTCACTGTACGATCAAGATGTAAATATAAAAGGACAGCGTTGAGTCAGCCTGAATATATTGATCGTTCTAGGTAAAGCTTAACAGTAGAACCTAGATCAATGTACAGCCCGCGGACGTGGTTGATTGTATACTTTTATACACAGAAAACGATTCCATAAATCGATCCCACCACGGTTTTACCATTTTACACTATTTTTTACATTTTCGACCATAGCTCGCGGCACAAGCATGCCTGAACTTCCATCTCATGTTGAATCGACGCTAAAAAGATCGTCAGGAACAACATCAGGGTCAACAGGGAATCTATTACACAACGTGCCGGTTGTCAAAATAGCGCTCAATATTACCGGGGGACAAGTTCTTCACGAGGAAACTTCCACGGCTGGAATGAAAGAAGTCGTCTTTCAGTGCCTCCAGAAAGCTGAGGACCAAATAAACGCGGTGAAATTTACCGACAATAATCAGCTACTCGATAGGTTGACCAATGAGGAAAACACTCTCATATCGAAGGCTCATGGAAAACGTGCTTCATTATACTATGCATACCCTGAAAATAATCGAAAATCAAAAGATCCTACACGTTCGTCGAAGACTCAGTTGGCACCCTGTACACAAGTCGCTATAACCAGACGAGGTCTGAATGATGAAGAAAGCGACTCCAGAAGCATTGATGTTGGCAACAAAGGATACACCCCTAAACAGCGCTTAGCGACAACAAACAGTAAGTTCGGAACACACGAACTAACGACAGGCTTGAAACATTTTGTGAATTTTTATTTTTTTCAAATCTTTACACTGCTCATATGTACACATACCTTACTTTGCTATATATATATATACGATTTAGTTCTTAACACTATCACTTTTAACATAGGCATAGCTGGTTAAATCTATATTCGTGTTTGAAATTTAACTTTTCCTGTGATAGAGCTTGAACACGATCCCGCCAAGTTAACAAAATCATCGATAAGTAAGGAAACGAGCTGTTCCACAATCGCTCCTTTTCGAGAATTGCGCCGCTTCCAAAGCCAACATGACAATTCTGACTTGGCTGGCCCTCAGAAAAAAAGGCCCAAGGTGTCTAGCAAGACTTCCTGTACAGAAGTACGGGTGTTTGAGCCACGCTGCCGCAATTCTAAAGACGAATTTGGTAACGATAGATTAGGAATAAAGAAGATAGCTTCTGGGGAAGAAATGATGGATGCACACGAAAAACATAATGAAGCATATAGAAATATTATTTCCGTTCCCTCTCCTCCGGAGGTAAGTTGAGGCCTTTGAAAGCTCTGGGAAAGAATACGAAAAAAAGGATATATAAGAGATTTATATTGTAGAGGTTGAATTGAATCTGTACGTAGATTAAATCGTCATACATCCGTAATTTAGGTTTTAGACTGGCTTACATAAACTAGTCTATACGAAGAATTAAATTTGAGAATTTATGGTGGTTTAGGTTTGAAGCCAGATACTTGGTTCTGCGATGGAAGCCAGCTTAGAGGCTGTAGCATAGGTTAAACTCTAAATTTTAAAGTTATTAAACTAGCTAATATGAATTAATTGTGTGTTAAGTAGTCTTTTGTTTTTGTCGGTGCTTTGAAATCAGACCTATATCAGCCGTTATGTTCATCAGCAGACGACACGGTTTGCATTATCGTACGTAATATCGTATACATTTATGTAACGGCCTTAGTTTGACCCTTGTCCGGCTTATACGTGCTATGACTCAAATATGCGTAGTTTAATTTTGCTAGCCTACTTACGAATGTTTTCCATAACGACATAGCGTAGTTAACAACTCATGACTTGAAGGAAGTTCCAGGAACATGAAGCCAACTTTGATATTCTTACAAGGTAAATAAACTAGCTTTTTATGTATATGTTGAAAATTAATTTTTAGGGTCCCACCTGGCGTCCTTATGAACTAACTGATTGGCTTATCCGAGAAGGCAGCCCCAATAACAACACCGAACCATATTACAAACGAAAGTCATCCACGAGTCTGCAGATCATTTTGAGGGAATTATTTTTCAGGTTCTCGTTGGAATATGTCGAATGTATTAACGTCCATAAAAATACTATCTCAACCAGATATGCGCTTATGAACTACAATGAGCCATCATTACTACGATAAAATATAAAGTCATAGGTCATATATATATATATATATCTCTTGGTATCGATGAGTCAATATGTTTATAATTATATTTCTGTCGTACAATTTTGGATGCATATCAGTCATGTCAGCTGACACAGAAACAATTTGTGCTTGTAGAGACTGTGTGATAAGTGTTGCTCAGATGCCATACGACGGCCACGTACCAGCTCATCAACGAACGTCAGGTCCTGCAGTGTGCGAACTGAGCTCTAGTTCTTCTTCATTGACTTCCACCAAAAGAGGTATTGGATATTTACTTATCGACCAAAGTCCTTCTTTTGCTTAAACATAAAGAAAAGCTATCTAATTGCAAAGCAATGGAGAAAATTGTTAAACTCGTACATACGTACTCCGGCCTAGTAGCTAAGTTCCTACAAAGGAGCCACGTTGAAAGATAGCTTTTCGACTACAGTTTCGTTAAATGATCTCATGGATACAATTTGTTAGATTATCAAACGTGGCAATTATACTGTTTTAATATTTTACTTCAATCTGCCACTTGGCACCACAGCGCACAGACAAGGTTACACCTAGGCCTAGGGACGCCTCCGAACTCGCCAAACGATCACGAGGGGTTATCCGTTACTTGGTGACTCTATTAACGATGATACCTTCCGTATCGATTTTGGAAAAGTTCAAGGTCAAGCGCTACAGAAATCCAATCATGACGGAACACAAGCAGATGTTTCTAGCTCATCATCACGTTATTCTGGAGACCGGTCTTTGCATATCCCCCTCATTGACACAAAGGGACGCTACCCGACAAACATACAATTCATTGAGATTCAGGTACTCTTTTTCTACTAAAATTCTCCGTATAGGTAATCACCCCATGATTGTAGTGACGATCGCATTACATAGGTAGATGGGTTCAGTCGTGCTGTACATATAGATGCTGGTTCAGTACTTTAAATTATCGATCATTCAAACTTTTTTTCAGGTCTGGAAAAATTTCCTGGATAAGCTATGGAATTTCTGCTTGTGCGCCCTGCAAAATTAGGCTTAATTAAATAGACACTACCAGATAGGCAGTTCAAATCTATCTTTACCCATTAAGCATTTTAGGAAGACAAATGGCACTTGCGTCTTTGGCGACGCTCAAAATATATATAAGAGAATCACCGTTTGTATTGGTTCATTTAAGGTTAAAACACGAAAATATAATTCGCCCCGAAAAGCCCATACCACTGCAACTGAAACTGGTCCTCCTCTTCAGAGAAGAATTTCTTTCGCTGAAAATGATAACGCGGTTTATTCTCCTCCCAGAATCAAGCGAGTAACCCAAATAACTCGGAATGATATACGGTAAACTCTCTTTGACCTGTACTATTTGTAACAAAAAATAACTAACTTCCGATATGGGACAGATGTGTTTATTTACAATTCATATGATTTCATATCTAATAAATAGGTAAGTTGCCATTGAACCACGAAGGACGAAGGGAAGCTTTATATCAACCACTGCTCTGAGTACAGTCCATGTAACTCTCATGTGTTTCATGTTGTATTAGTATTATTTTTCCCATATCCTTGTGCAAGTTATATTTATTTATATCTTCAATATGGTTCTGCAGGTAAAGAGGGCTGTGACGTCCACAGCAGTTTCTGATTTTTTATAATTTTCTTTCAAACTATCTTTTTTTTGTGAAAATAAAATCGCCGGAATCAGCTTTTCTTCGGTGTAGCATCAGGGGCCTGCCCTACCGGAAGGGGCAATCGAGGAGGGTTTTGCTGGAGTTACATGGGGTTTCTCCTACAGATCTTTGACATACCTTACCCTGGATATACTTTCTTGTGTGTGCAACGTTATATACTTCATATGATTTTTGCCTGCGACATTTCCCTCCTGTTAACATGGTTCAAATGCAACACTGAACATATACATACTTCGCTCCATGCAGCCAACCGTATGAGGCAATAGATAACGGAAGTAACACCCGACGTAATATACAAGATCGTTTACCTCACTCTCTTGTCGAGCACCACCACAAACGATTTTTTAGAGGCTCCATGAAAATTCATTTACGTACATAGTGTAGGACTCACCTCACTGAAAATTATCCAGCCCTTAAAGTTAGCATAAGCTTGTCAGTCACAAACAACTTACACAACTTTCGTTTTGGTTAATGGCGCATAGCATTATGACGATCGTTTTTAGGGTAATTTACAAGGTCAATAAGGACGTCTGAAACTCAAATAATGCCTAGTTGATTATATCTTGTTGATCTACTTCATCTTATTGCCGATTGAAAACCAAAACTGTCAAGCCAGATAAAAGTTGAGCATCAACCCGTAGTGTAAAATACATCCTCTCATTTCCTGTGTTGCATCTAAAAAACTTTTCATAATAGGGAAAGCATTATCGTTGGCCAGTTCGATCGGAGTTTCATCGTCCTTCACTCTCAAACCTCCGATCAAAATCTTAACGGAAGCAATATTAATGGAAGCTCCGCTGGCTATCTGATCCTGATTGACCAGCATGCTCTTCATGAACGTATTCTTCTTGAACAACTTGAAGATGATTGTCTTTTTTTGCGAAATGGCGAGCTTGAGACTGTCGGTGACAGAGAAGATTCAATGAAACGCGAACTGAGAATGGCGCCTTCGAAAGTTCTTGCCCCGCCCGTCACTGTCAGGTGCCCGTCTGGTTTGCTCAGCTCTCTATTCCTATTGAATATCTTTATGCCTTGAAGCAGACTGAATCGTTCCACATCCCGTTTTACACGTCGCGCAATGCACTTATTACGACAAGAACAAATGATAAAAAGAAAGATGAAGTCGAGCGAAATAGGCGCCTATTTCATTGAGCTCTAGTATTCTACCGGTAGGCCCATGTTAACTTACCTCATAGATGGTTTTGTGATATTTCTCAGGGTTCTGGGAGTAGAACATGTGGCTCGTATGAGACGCGAGCGTATGGAAATAGCTCGACATGGCTTCTCGGTAAAAATAGTGAATAGCAGAAGTGAGCACTCGGATCATCCTCAAACAAGGTGCGTGGCTATCATTCGAACAGCACCGCGCTGTCTCGATACGGGAATCATGACTACACTGCGACAACTAACTAAAAAGCTTTTCGAGGAATACTTAGCACCAATTTCCCATTGTCACGCGTGGGCGGACAATAACAGTAATGGGAACAATTACGAAACATTCGGATTAGTGCTTCACAAATTACTCCGCTCAAAGGCATGTCGAGCGGCAATTAAATGTCCCACTCAACTTGACAGGTATTATATAATCTAACGAAGCTAATCGTAACGGTGATTTGTTTTCATAACTTCTACTTAACATAGTTATACAGTTACTTTTAGCTTCTTTATTTTACATACTTTGAGAAGTAGCTTTCTCTATTCATATTAATTGTCTAATAGATTTTCCCATTCCATCTACATCATTCCAATTGAAGTATATCTTCGTGTTTGCTGTATATACATATATATATATATATATATATATGTCGTATGTAAAATAGGTAAAAAGGAGGTAGTTATGCGAGATTGACATTAACGCTTTTATTAATGAGACTTTAGCTCGTGGATACGCAAGGTTTTACTAGCAGCATCCACAATTCAACACGATCTTATTCATTCACATTCATAATGTAATAACTATAACTACAGGCCGACTCTCGAGCGATTGATAGATCAGATGATCCAGTGCCGTCTGCCTTTTCAATGCTGTCACGGGCGCCCAACGGTAACGCCTATCCCTTTACGTTCACTTTGCTTCGACGAAAAGGAAGATCACAACTCTGAAATTATGATGCCAAACCGAGCACAGCGGCTTCAAATCGCCGCCATTCGCGAGCGCTTGGATACGACCCGATTCTCAGCTACTTCACACTGAAGTCGTACATAAACGACAGAATCCAGCCATTAATGGCTTGTTGTGAAAGTAATTAACAAACGAAAACCTTTATAATACCCCACTGACGCTGGGTATAAAAGAAATATATACACACAAAAGAAGAAACATTTTCGTTGACAAGCTATTTTTCTCGTTTCCTCAAATGTATGTATTTATTTAATGTAAATAACGTAAATTACGATATTATTCTTATGTATAATCTAATATTATAGCAAGATCTAAAATAATGTATGTTTAGTTATTATTAGTCGTTGAACATACTGGTTCAATATGTTTCCCGCTACTAGTAGCTCCCAGCACCGAGTATTTGAGTGAAAATATGAGAACATGGTTTTTGCAAAATATTTTATGTGATTAAAATGAAACTTATGTATTAAAAAACGATCTGCTCATTTTGCATATATTAAATTGTGATTGTGCGTCAATCAACGTAAGCTTGTTAAAATTACGTTATGTACAGAAAAATCTAGCACACTTAAGCTTCGGGCTGTTAGTAAGTCGAAAGTTACAAAAAGCAAGAACTTACAACGATAAGAAAAAATGTTATCTGTCCGATTCGACTGGCAATTGATATTCGAAATGATTCGTAAGTTTTGAATGTAACTTTTTTTTAAAATCAAATCTAATCTAACTTTGAAATGTAAAGCGAATTGTTCCACGAAGGTCTTTCTCAGATTTTCCAAAAACTGCGTGAAGACTGAAAATTGTGTAAATTGTCAAGCTTCGTTGATTCTGTACAGGTTTGTTTTTGTACAAAAGTGGAAACCGGCCTTTTCGTTCAAAACTCTACCCATAACTGATCTGCGGAAAGTTAGTGACCTTCTATGAATACCTCTCTTCTTGTAACTTTACGTGTTCAGAGCGACGCCCACAATTCACATTGCTATTTCCTCAAAACATAGACTATATTAAGTGTATTCAGTTTTATATCCAGCCTAGCAGGTGTCTAAAAAATTCTGGTCAGGGTGCGGAGTTTCAGTCGCGTTGGTCCTGCAAATATTTCTTACAAATGCTCCACTAAGACATTCGACATAAAAAAATGTCCTATAAGTGCTCGAAGACACTTCGCAGTCTCCTGCAAAAACGCAACTGAGCCAGGGCAATCATGAGACTCGACATATGCCTTCTACAGTAGTTCTCTCGCAGTTGCCATTCGCTACCTTTATCTGTGTCCTTGCATAAATCTTTTCTCGTAGTTTTATGTGACCAGGCTGCCCACGTTGAAAATGCAATTGTAATTACGTGGCTCAGACGTGCATGCCTAAAGCAGGCAAAACCAAGCAAGCTTTACTGGAATCAAGCCAATATCGTAAAAAATGATCGTTTGATTGTGGTTTGCGTCGACCTTTAAACGCTTGCAGCTTGATCCTTGTACAGCATACGCGTTGTCTCGCCAGTGTGAAATGTCTGGAATACTAAGTGTCCTTCCACAGACAGGACAACCTCCTTTCGACCGAGTCCTCTTTTCCGCCCCCTATTTGGCGCCGGCGATCATGTAAACCCTGGTCTTAGACCGCTACCAGCATTTTTCGGTGCAGCGGAAATCACCTGATTTTGTCGGCGATTTAGCTGGCAATTCCCTGTTGCTTTTCCGTAATCTATGGTCGGGCGTGCAGGAAGCGGGCAAGGGGACGGCTGGCTGGCTTCGAGGTCTAGCGATTTCCCCATGATAGCTAGTTAGTAACGTATTTGCCTGCTATCTCAGGGACAGGTTATGATGTAGGTTCGAACCCAGCATAGACACACACATGGCTCATTTCGTGCTGGGAGCCAGCCTTCGGTTAGAGCGCCTAACGACGATACTAGATGTGTAAAACTGGAAAAATAGAGGCCTAGCGATTAGATCGCGCTTCTATAGGTTTGGCTGGGCATGGGCGTCATTGTTACTACTTGCGTGGATACTGATGACATGTTGGTTCGCGACTGCAACTTTTACAATCCGAATTAGCAGTTATTTAATATTTAAATTAGTGGGTATTACATTTAGGCCAAGTTCCTGTGTAGGCACCTAAAAGTTACAAAATTTTTACCAGTATTATTTGTTTCGAATCGAAAGAAATATATAACAACTATTAGTAAGCTTCCACCTCACATCTCATGTAAATCACGCGCAGAATCTGGCAAGCAATAGGAACAATTCTTTCCACACGAACTTAATATATAATGTGATTCTAAGCTGGTTATTCTAAGCAGATTCTAAGCAGAATCTAATGGACTCTATTACGCTATGTGGTGTTTATTTGGACTTGGTAAAAGTAGGAATGGACTTCCATAGAAAATTTTCTCAGTGTAGTTGTTTCTGCAGATGGCGTCTGCGCCCCCTTTGTCGCGTTACTTTCAAAGCAAAGTTATCCACCTATCGATCTAAAACGGCATCGCGGTTTTCTATGGGCAGAAGACTATCACTACTCTATTTGCGGACTGTGGAAGCATTTGCTTCTGTGACCGCCTGGAAAGCGCGCCATTTCACAAAACGCTTCTGCTACTTGACATTGTTGCAGTGGGAAAGTAAGAGGACGCGGGACAGTAGGGTTGAAATGATTTTCAACTGGTCACTATCTATGGCTACTGTGCAAGACCCTTATCCATTGCAGGTCCGTAGTCGCTCAGTACCCAGCCACTATTACCATTAGTGTCTCCTGCATGATTTGCCTGTATCAAACTTGTTTGTTAGCAGTTGACAGGAACTGATCGTGCTGTAAACTGCTGGTAAGAACATAATCGCATATATATATATATATATATATGCGATGTGTGTGTGTGTGTATTTGTAGAAATAACAGTCCCTTCTTCATCTGCATCTGCAGAAAGAACCGTAGAACTATCTACAGTTGTCTATCCGACTGTATTAGCTTGTGTGCGTCGACGCACTGTCTTTCTAATAGGCGTATGACGATTGGTTGAACCAATAGCCTGTCAAACAATACAGGTTTTCACACAGACCCTACCACGAACACTATTGACACACAAGCACTTACAGCCGGCACAGACGCACATATAGAATTCCACACAATTCTTTTCGGTGAGACGTTTGCAGTTGCCCACTCGCAGTTTCATCGTTCGTGGCCCATCCACCCAGCATCTAGCGTTTCCCTTCCTTCTGGTTTTTCTCCTGTTGCCATTGCTGCCTTGTCGAGGCGAGGGCCAAGGAGCGATTTAGCCGTTACGGGACGATGGCGACGCGTCAGTTGGGACTTTGGCGTTACGACCGGCTGCTAACTCTGTCGATATAGCAGCGATCGACCGCAGTCCAGTTACCTCGACTACGATAGCGCCAAAGCACCGTTAGTGATCGTCCGTTACAACTGAAGCGCCATCAGCAGGCAGTTGTTACCCGGCAGCTGTACTAGTTCATCTGCCGATTGCTGCAGCTGTTGCAGGTTGTGTGACGACGTCTCATTATTCATCTACTGCCAATATGAGGTTGTACCTTGTGCTTCTCCTCGTTGCCCTCGTTGCAACGCTTGCGGCTGGTGAGTTTGTCCAAACCCCCTATTGCTGGATGAAAACTACTGAAGAGCCTATCTAAGTACAAGCTGTTGCTTCTATTAGTGGCTTGGTACCCGATTGAGGACTGCGACTTTTAGCCCACTGCTTGAAGAAACAACCTGAATCGCGGACACAGGCCACTAGACTACGTTAAAACTGTTTTACGTAAACTAAAACGGTGCAATTTACCACTGAATGTATCATATCTAGGAATTAAAAGTACTTCATTGATTTACACAGATTGTATGTGGTATTGGCGAGACATGAAGCAGCGACCTTTGGTCTCTTTCGACAAAATTATGCGGTTAGTTCGATATGAATGAATTAATGAATATCGTTGCAAACCTACGGTCTTCTAGCGGTGGCATAAAGTAATATTTAATTGATCGTCAATACCGTCTTTTCCAATTAGCCGTATTTTAAGGACAGGTCCAATACTGAGAAGTGAAAAGCGCGTCATAGTTATATTATCATGTAACTATCACGCGCTCCCCAGAGGCGTTTCATTCAAAGCCGACTGTTTCTGTCACCAGACGTGCCACATTGCTATTGGCTAGAGATCTGTCCCCTTCTCTGTTCTGGGCACATTTTATCGTTAAATCTTCGCCGCCTTGGTGCTCTGTAACGATGGCTGCAGATTTGAACGACGTGTACAAACAATCAATCAATCAATCAATGGCCAATAACGGTATCGTTGCATTGGTGCTTGTTGTTGTATTGGAGAAGTAAGTTTTTACATTTTTTACTATGCAATTTCATATTATTACGTTTTCCCAAGTACCTTTATAACGCAAACAGTACTACGTGACGTCATGGGCTGTCGCGGCTATTTCCTATTGGTTCAGAAACAGCTTTATCAATTTGCCCAGTTTCCTTTTCCCGTAGGCTAAAAGAGAACAGGTTTTGGAAGAAGCGAAGGTTGATGAACTAACTAGCTTGAATACGCATAGTATTATAACACGTGGTCTATGGCCGTGGTGTCTGTTAATGAAAGAAATGAATAGAACCTTTGATTGTGATACTGCAGGACTCCAGCTTCTTCGTAACATAGAAAGACATGCTATATAATACACTTCTTTTTTACAGGTCAGAGAAAGAAGACGCAAGATAAAAATTGCGCATTGGCCAAGGACCCAGGTCCTTGTAATGAGCGCGCAAGTCTGAAGTGGTATTTCGACTCGAAGAGCTCGAAATGTCGTCGTTTTGTTTATGGCGGCTGCCAGGGTAATGGAAATCGGTGGGATAGTGATGCTGAGTGCAAAAGGAAGTGTATCGTCGAATAGGTCAGTAGGAACCAAAAGTGTCCAGGTAGAACGCGATCGGCGAATTGTTTGGTCTATTTGAATCATGTGCTACCCTTAGTGTACGAAGATAAACATCAATAAACGTTTTGGCAAAGAAAAACTACTTGAGAAGGATGTTGCAAAAGGTGAACCGTACGACCAAGGTGTGACTTGAATAGATGGTAGGTTAGGTTTGAAATATTTAGATTTGGGTTGTTTCCGCAGTTTGGGTAAATAGTCTGTTGCAAAGAAGACTGTGAGTAGCGGGTTATGAGAGAAGGCACTCGCAAGCGTGGTTTATAGCCTCACAATTCATGTAGCACACGTTTTGTTGAAGACATTTTTCGTGTCGGCGAATCAAACAAAGGTTTGCCTGAGACGCAAGCTTGAGTTCACGGGATACTGTCGAGGCTAACGTGCCGTCCTTTTACACAAAATCGCCGTGTAGGCAGCTGGGCAAATTAAAAGTAATCAGAGAAAGGAATATGCAAAAACACGGAGTTTTAATTTGAGTTACGGGTATTTAGCCTGGGTATGGACGCACTTTTGCCTAACTTATCTTCCTGAGTAAAGCGCACAGAGAATCATATATGAGAACAATGTCAACTTCAGCCGTGGTACTGACGAACTGTGTATTAACATGTAGAGAAATACAACCACAGCGTTAATTCAATTGTCCAGTATCAGAGTAACTGCGATAACAAAGGCATTTCCGACGGAGTTAACAGTCAAATGACGCAAAAAGTCAATATTGAAGCAATATTCTTTAGTTCCGAAGAAGAACAATGTATTTTTTTAGTTTAGAGAAAAGAACACCAGCAATGGCGCGTTGATAAGTTGGATGTTGATGTCTTTGGGTCGGTCGCTGAACCAAACCTCTATTCATTGACTGTCGCTTATTATTATCTAAGACGCAGACTTGTTAGATGGGAGAACGCTACTTTGGCTAACATTTACATCAGTCACGCGAAGATACATTGACTTGGCTAAGTCAGAATACATTTCGTTTTGAACCGAAATACATAAATGAGGCTCGCTATCGGGGCTCAAAAAAGCGGCTGAATGTCATTTTTTAAGCCCCTTTCAGCCGCAAATTACTAATACCACTTCTAGATGGCTGTAATTACATATGTCTTCGCAAATGACCATTTTATTTCGGCGCTCACTTCAATAACTAATACTTCAAACTTTTCTATTACCTCCGAATGCACAGAATCTAGAAGGGAACCCGCAATCACAACGATTGCCTCTGCTCTATGAATTTTTTTTAAATTTGCCATCTATGTAGCTTCACATGGACTTGTCCGAGGAGATGACTGATTAAGAGGTAATTATATATGCGCCACTCCATCTGTTTGTTCGATTATTCATAGCAGTTACCGTCGCTGTTGCTATAATATACGCCGTCTGCGCCGCGTTAGTTGTGTCGGGGTCATGACGTACGCGCGTTAGATTCAATTTGATTCCCGACGTCAATAAGGGTGGGTCTTGCTCTACCAGCAGGAGTTATTGGGACTTAGCTACCTATGCAGACCGTATCAGGCCATAGTGGTAATAATGTAAGACGGACGGCGAGCGTGAGGAAGGCCGAACCGCCTATTTGCCTCGGGCGAACACCTTTCACCAAACGTCAACTGCCGAACCCCTCGCCTACGACACAATCAGCTAGCATCCATAGGAGTCGTCTAGTAGCGACTAAACGAACCAGCATCGAAGCCTATCTCTATGCTTTTGCTGGCGATAAACCAGCGCCATCCAACACCGCCACGTAGAGCGTCGCGCTACAGCCGTTCTGCTGCAGCTTTCCTTTGAGCTTTTTGTGATTACACTGGCAACATGGTACTGAGTCTGAAATCAGCGTATGAGACTGATTGCAGAAATCGTTTCTATTTTGAAGAATATATTATATATTAAGGAAAAAAAAAAATAAAAAAGAATAGATGCATTCAAAAAGACCTGGCGAGGCACGTTAGTATACCATGGGGACACCCGGGATATATTTTGAGAAATTTCTGCTTCGACGCACTGCCACGAACCCGCTTGACGAGAGTAAATGACAGATTGGTTATCAATACAGAATTTTTAAAGCTGGCGTTGTAATTCGTAACGTAAATTGTCGTGAATACTTTCAGAATACGATCATGTCAGATAATGGCCACGGACGAGTTCAACAAACGAAAAATCACCATTATTCGAACTAGAAGAAAAAATCAATGTTTCATATCTAGGGCAAACATCTTTTATGTGCTTGTATCGTTTACAAAATCTCGAGTAAACTGTAGGTGGGAGAACAAGTCGTGTTCACAAGTTTCATTGACTTGCCCTCCCATGGCAGAGTCATCAGTTCTCTCCTCACCTGCGGCTTTGAGTAAATTAACAATGTCTCCATTATACTTTCTTCCATAGCAAATTTCGTCCGTCAATGAGCGCATAGGCGTAGAACAGTTTCAACATCGTTCTGAATACGATGCGCTTCAGTGTGGCCGAAACCTTCCGAGTCACTCAAACCGCAGGGAGTGCCTGGCTGTACGCGAAGTCATTGAGAACAACTGAAGTCGGACAAATCGTATCGAGTAACTACATGAGAGCCAAATTGAAACGAATCAAGGTCAATTGCCCGGCGCCGAGGTTCCATTAGGTGTTAATAAGCTATCAGTGCATGTTATTCTAACAATATTCATTCGAAGAGAAAACGAACAGGGAAACGATATATCATAAGGTAAAAATCGATACTGAAACTCGCATCGTTGAATGCGTCTCTCCATTTTGCTTCGCTCTACTTCGATGTAAGACAGAAACAAAGGCAGTCCACGAAAGCCATATTTACTATTCAGTGCTTAAACAGCGTACGCATAACGTTTGATTAATATGATACGAACATTACTTTATATAAAGATTATAATACTGTGTACGTGATTGCAATAATAATAAGGTAATGAGATAATAAATATGGTGCGCGAGCTGTTATAAGAATAATGCGTTGGTTACGTTCAATTCAACCTTAGTATGCCCCTACACGATAGCGGATTTGTGAACTAAAAGCATTCACAAACTGATCTAACCAACATCGTGGACGTCTATGCAGCTAAAACGACATGCTGGCAAGTACCACACTACGGTTACCAATTGCACAGACACACGCTCCTGTTGCTCGAGCATTTGACACTGATCCTATAATCGTTTATTTGAAGTCGGCGACGTAAAACCAAGGCGTCAATGAGGCGAACACATTCAAATAGGATGCAACAGGACAGCATGGGCAATTAACGCAGGCGGTGCTACAGAATGGGATTTTAACACATAATTTATAATTACATAAACCCGTGAGGATTTTCAGGTAAGTTTTTGTATAAC
The DNA here is from genome assembly GCF_002443255.2 of Varroa destructor. Lineage (NCBI taxonomy): Eukaryota > Metazoa > Arthropoda > Arachnida > Mesostigmata > Varroidae > Varroa > Varroa destructor. The sequence continues at coordinate 29,195,835 of NW_019211458.1, read as the reverse complement.
TATTACAACTGTAATATAAAAGTGTTAAATTAAAACTGCTAGCAAGGACGGTTACTTTAAATCGAAATACTCCTTGGCCCTTTGACCAAGCTGCGCTTGATGGACAACCATCCTTAGCAGCCTCACCGGATGAATTTGTTACTTTTTGGTTAACTCTTCACGCAATAATATTGTAAATGGTAGTACAACATTGCTTACGTACGCTTTGTACATCTTTGATAGGTGTTTTTTTATTGATACCAACTTTCGCTTACCTAATAAAATAAAAAGCCTTCTCAAAGAGCAGCAGGCAAAGTCAACTCCCTCTACAAGTAGGATTTCGTTCCGAAAGTACTAAATGGTATAGCACCTCAGTTTCAGCACAAACGATTCTCTTGGCTCATATTATTCCAGATACATAGTTGCTTATGCTGTGGACCTAGGATCTTACCAACGCAGCGCCAATAGGTGCGCGTGAATTGTTGAAATTGTTGAATTAAAGTGTGGAATTTTTCAACAATTACATAACTTCGTAATGCAAGTTTACTATTGTTATAATTTCATCCTAGTAATATGATTAATCAGCAACTAAAGTTAACCACAACTACCTAGGTAACAGGAACCAGGATGGGTCTGAGATGAATATGGCACCAGCCATAGATTAGATTGTAAGTCCTTTCTCAGATCGAACCACATGCTAATCTTTCATTGGGATTACCGATATTGGTAAAACCTCCACTCGCACCGAACTTCTACATCCTCTTGCGCAAACCACTTGTTTGCTGCATAAATAGGCTTTATAAAACACTTAACTTATTCAAAATCTAGTAATATTAACTGCTAGCACGCGTTTGATTTCTAGCGTTGATGATATGTTCGTTACGTAAGCTGTCAACAACCAAAAACTTGCTTTTTTTTGCCAACTTATGCAGTTTGAGCGCTAATTTTACAAGGCCGAAAGTCCCTTTCCAATTAAACGCCACATCCATGATAATTGGTTATATTACACAGTAATATAACATTCTATAGACGATGTTTTTCCGTATATTACTAATACATCATACGACTCTCAGGGAACGATATTCGGCCACTCTTAAAGGCTCTCTCCATGTGTCTATCAGGCCACACCACCAGCACTGAGCTATTTCGTAGTCAATCAACACTAACCATAACTAAAAGCATTATAATTATGGTCTCGGTTGCTGAATTGTCTTCGTGCGGTACCGGGGGGGGGGGGGGCAGCCTGCCGTACGATGATATCTACATTCGGCGCTTCTAAGTCTCTATAGTGTAGCATACTTCGAAGAACTCGTAAAGATTACGTAAAAGGTCGATATTCGTCTTGAGGATTGACTCGAGTCGCCGCTCACATCCGTGCCGTTTTGGATCGAAACATTCCCCAAAACATATAGCGCGTAAAAGAAATGTGACTTCATCAAACCCGATGATCTGAACCTTCCGAACCAACAGATGGGGCTCCCCGCACAACGAAAACAGCAGTTCATCGATAAATCGGTAGAAGTGATCATCCAGATCCCGACCTGTCAAATCAGAGGGAAATCAGTTCTGATCTTAATAGTTTTGTTATTGCACCATTTCGATGAATAAAGAAAATAACTACATGAAAATGTAATCGAGCATGATAAACGCAATTTCTGATTAAGATTACCCAGATTTAATAGAAAAATTCATTTCAATATACATACATATGAGGAACTTTAGTAGATTCTAAATATCTGTAGCATTTCTCTTAATATCGAACACGTTGCTAGGTATTGTTCAGTAGGTTTAACGCAATTTACTATTTTACGATAACATACCTTCGACTTCAACGTTACAGTAACCTTTGATGTTGATCTGGTCGGGTTCACATGAATAGGAGTACATTGCCACTACGCCCTGTTCGAGTGTTTCCTTCGTAGAATCCCACGGCTAATGAACCTAATATGAGACGTACAGGATTTAACTTGTTTGAAGCTAAATCACCGACAAATGTTTAGAGACTCACAATACAAAAGGCTTTATTCAATCTTCGTAGGGGTCTGAAGCATCCTAGGATTGCAAATGATGTCATAAAAGGTGTATGGGCAAAAATCATAGGTCGTTTGAATACGAACGACCTATGATTTAGGGTGCGATGCGAGTATATCAATACGTTAGCTCACGTGGATTGCACATAATCATATTCTGATGCGCGATACTTTTGACAGAGCACCCCTACACCTATGGTAAACGGACGACTCAGGTAGTTGATAGAATCTTGCATGCTAATTAAACGTGCGGTGAACTCCGTAAAATCAGAAAAAGATAAAAGTAAAACACATATGTCTCATGTGTTGAGGTGCAGATCCAGCACATTTTTTGGAAACACTCCTTGTGCTAGTTGGGCACTTTAGGACCCTCGACAATATGCTCTTCCTAAATCATCTCGATTATGTAAACGCAGGAAAGACTTTTAGGATATTTCAGTTTCGGCTAGCACGGATGAGGCGGTGCCACTAAGCGTGATGTCGACAGCCGACCAAGAATAAATAGATATCACATTAATGTAATTACTTGCTCAAGCTAAGGCCTACTCGAAAACATCAGTGAACAAAGCCTTCCGTGCTTCTATTGTAGAATATCTCGTTGGGAAACTGTCGAAAATGATGTCACGGCCCTTAGGCACCCGAAGTTCAAACCCGTGATAAAAAGTACCAATATTTTTTATGGTAGGCATTTTTCCCTTTTGCAGTTGGGAAACCAGTCGTAAACAACGTCCTGCTAATTTGTTAGGACAGCACCTAGCCCAAGGCTCTCGTTGAACAGGAGAGTCCAGCGTCGCAAAAAACTCCTGTTTTGAATGTCAGTTTATAATATAGTGACATAAATTGACACGGAGGTTGTATAATCTTTAGGTCAATTTACCGGGTACAAGTAAAGCTAATTAAGTAAAATTCGAATATGCACTAGGTCTAATGAAGAGAGATATTCAATTTACGTATACTTAGAATTTCGTACTCACTCGAGATCCATGAGATCCTCACGAATCTTAACTACAATCAACATGAATAATGACATTCATGAAGTTATCAATCAAATACGATCTATCTTGGAATTTATGAGCCAAATAGTAACTTACCATTTCGATAAGTAGATATGACACTGTTCATCATTTACGAGTCACAAAATTCATAAGAACTTTTCCTATAATCATATACAAAAGGCATAACAAAATATGGGTGATTTTGAATAAAAAAGATTGAACAGAATAAAAACAGGTTATTGCTCAATAAAAATTCAACGTCCTCCCAGTTTGTGCATAAGTTCATTATACACATGCGGATTAACTCGAAATACTATGCAAAAAACATTACAACTGTTAATTTTTGAAACAACACATGCCTGCGTCTCAAGTCGTTCAATTATACGTGTGTCTAGCCTGTCAAACTTTGTCAATTTGATCTTATTTCACATCAACCTAAGTTAACCTAAAAGCCATATATTGCTCAACGCCAACTTCCTCACAGACAGTTCACTTTTAGAGCATACACGCATGAAGTTGACACGAGGAGAACTTAAGCCATAAGGACTTCGTGCGCGCAGTGGCTCCTTGGACGTGAAACCTTGCGTGATCGAATATTGGGCTATACACACTACCCCTGTGAAAATACATTTGAGTTCGTATGCTCTATAAAGGTGTGGAGTGAGGGGGACTGATCTCAGCTTCTTGACAACGTTTATTTGGTCAGATAACGTTGTTATCTGAGTGTACGATGTACAACAGTCGATTAACCATTCAATCAGGCTCTCTAAGCTCAATGTAATCTAATCGTAAACCAACCTGTCTCAAAAAGATAACCCAAACCTAAATCGGTTCATTGAAAATGTGACAAATCCCTATATGCCCAGCATCGCACAGATCGCAGTCTTTTAAGCGGATCAATGGTTACATTGGTTAATGATTTTAAACAAAACGCACTCTTACAATTCTTTTTTACAATTTAAAATACCTCTATAAATATACAGCAACCAAATACGTCTAGCGACGTGTCACTGCAACTAATCTCTTCGTAGGCATAGCACTGCTACAAGTGAAAGATATACCTATGTATTTCGCATGCGAGACAAGCTGGTCTGCGGGTACAAACTGAAGCAATGGGAGGGATAAACTCTTCTTGGAACGAGATGGCCTCCTCGTCCGTTTCGAACCATTTTTCACAATAGTTTTGATGAAGAGCTGACGCATCTATCACCAGAGTCTCGGTGCGACAGGATAATGATTACTCCTTAAACGATTAGATAGGATTTGAAATTCTTTTAGCTCTGGGGTTTCTGTCGTTGAGACTCGCTGTACGATCCTGTAGTCCCTCCTAGATTACATGCCTGCTGAATGAAATGAGCGAAGAGCGCAAACCTTGAATATCTTTCAATACTACTGATTTTGCGGCGTTAACCTGTCCCCTTATACTCACGTTACCACTTAGATCTGAAAACGATTCAAGTGAGCATAGTCGGATTATTCTGAATCTCGAAAATCTGTAGGAACTGTTGTCTGGTGTTTAGAAGCGGCCAACAGTTTTTGCGGAGTTACGATGTCAACAAATATCGGAAAGGGTGGCTGAGCTGTTAGAGGGCGTGAGAGTGGATGGTGGAAGGTGTGGACTAGCGCGGAAAGGCCTGGAGGCTGAAGCCGTAACGCGTTGAGAAAGGGAATGCTGAGCGTGAGCAACTAAGAAGGAGCACTCCCCAACTTTGACCTCATGCGTAAAGATTGATGGATAAAGCTAGTGCTAACTAGCATGAAGTCTCTATTCGACCTATCTACATATTCGTCAGCTGTAAATAATAATGATAATAAATTCGCAATTGAAATCTACTTAAAGGAAACAGGAAGCCTGCAGAAGGCAAATTTTGCATTGTAACTGGAACTGCTTCACGCCGTTTGTATGCTTAGTTTTTAAACCGTAAACATTATAACATTATTGCTAAGAAGTAAAAAAAAAACAAATTAAATAAGAATCGTTCTGCGGTAACCTTTCAAAGCTAACTCGATCACCAGTCCAGCTATCGGTCGAATTATAATAATGTATACTTATTTAAATCTAATATGATTAAATAAACCAAAGTAAATAAATCAATAGCATGCAACATACATATTCTGTACTTTGTTTAGAAATTCAAACGTTTTATTTATATATTCTTGTCTTGGTCTTTTTTTATAGAACTTTTCTAAGAACAAAAACACTGAAGTCGAAAAATAGTAAATGTTATATGTTGTCGTGTACACGTTACTTCTGGACATTTTGTTCTTTAGAAGACGCTATTTTTTTGAAATTTGCTGGTGACGGCTAATATCAGCAAGGGTCCAATTACTCACGTGACAACCTAAATGAAGACTAATTGTGCTAGGCGGTCTTCATATTAACGTCTCTGCAAACAGCGCAGTTATTCAGTCTTTAGTTGTTCTTGCAATTACAGACTAAAGCAATATATACGCATGTATACACACACAAACACATGATGTATTGAAAGCTCAATCTATATTTTTCTTCATTCGCTTTTGTTTTGTAATCTGAATGGCGCGCTATATCTACGCTTTGGTTTGTAAGTAATTTTGCAATTTACTTGGCCTATTAAGAATTTGGCTCAAGCAGGGAAAATATAATTTGTCGACAAAATTCGTTTAAGTAAGAGAAAATAAGAGTGGCTCCTCGAACTAATCACCTATCTTTTTTTTAGAAATAAATAAAATAAGATAGAATAATATCAGTCACCGACTGAATTCACCGGATGAATCCAGAAAGAAGGATTACAGGCGTTAAACCTTACGGGTCACTATTGTCGTTACGTGAAGAGTATCCCGAACGTGATTAACACTGTATTTCTAAGAAAGATACACTGGCTTTGAACACAAACTATTAAGTTACGTCGGAAATTTACAAGAACAGACTGAAGATAAACAGCTCAGCAACTGTTAATAGAGGTTTCAGCTCAAGGTGGACGACTCTCATGGCATCAGCGTAGTAATTGATCGGCCATAAGGGTGCGATGTAGTTACGTAAAACGGCGTAATTCTCTCACGAGGCCAAATCTCTTCACATGTCGCGAAAGTTATCACGTTAAGTAATAAAGCCATGGAAAGAACTCTGAGTACCCAGTGCTTACGATCAATGATAACGAAATACCTGGCAAACACATAGGAGCAAACTTTCATTTAGATCGTCGACATCCTTTATTCGCCGAAATTATATCACACGTATTAGTTAGATAACAACATTTTCACAATAAAAACACACCGCATTCAGACTAATATTTATGGTAAGAAAAAGCTTCGTAATGGTCATTTTGATCATCTGCAAGTACCTAAAAGGCCGGCTCCAGCAGACAGCAGATAAATAAGGATCCAGGCCCAGACGACGACAATGCTGCCTACTTTATAACAACAACAAAATATGTTGTTGTGCAACAAAAACAAAACAAAATTCTTTATGTAGAAGTCGTTCGATTATTCGACTCGCAGAGTTTTTGTCATAATCCACATCTTTCAGAATTAATTCGCGTGTACTGATTTCTAAAACAGCTGAGTGCGTACTTGTTGGTGATTTCTCTGGAGTTTAGCTCAATAAGAAGTTTCGTATGAATCATAAATGGAAAAATGCTAATTGCTGGTATGAACATGTATCCAGATTATGTGAATTAAATATTCTGTAAAAAAAAAGACATCTATTACTCGAATCTAGTATATTATTCATCATTGAAACAAACGGAAGTGTTACCGTCACTTTTATTTTAAGGCGACTCAAGCAAGTTAAGAACATAATCGCACCATCATAACTTCTTTTTTCGCAGTCTTACCAGGCACTTCCGTTTTATGGATGAAGGGATCATGTTTATTTACAAATGCATGTGTGATTCAAGTAAGTATAGATGTGCCGAAACTGAAATGGGGTGGTAGAAACTTGCGTACGGTTTCCTATTTTCATCACCGGACAAGTGGTCTTGCACCTGAATTGCCGACAATATATTGTCGATGCCAGGATTTAGTAGGGGATTGAAGTTTTCCGAACCGAGAATTTCATAGGGAAACCAGTTCACAGAAGCCTATAGATACTTATATGAATTTTAATTTGCCTAAGTATAAATGCATTCAACAATTTCAGTTACCTGATTCTGTCGATATTATCCATACCGAAAGTACGGGTTAACGAGATCGATCTCAATAGAAAAGTTGTGAGACGTCCGGTGACATGTTACCATTGCGTGGATCGTCGATGGCGATTAGCATCATTCAGGCCCAAGCTGAAGGAATTCTTCGTAGTCAGTCTATGTATTTGTCTTGATTAGTAAGAAAATGACGCCTGATCAAGCAGGGAAAAGAAGAAAATAATACGTAGTTTTTTAAGAACTGTATTCAAGTTTGTATCGCGCCGTTACATCAGCTACAAATGTAGCTTTTTAGATGTATAATACATTAGTTTATTCTGCTATGGTAGCGAAATACGAATTTTCCTTTAAAGAGTAGAGTAACGAGACGTTGAAGCAACTTTATCAGCCAGTATCAAGAGTGGACAAGAGCTCTTTGCTATGATATACAAACAATTTCGACTTCGGCATCGTTCGGGTTCGTCAGATGACGGTTAACTTCGAAAAGAACAGCGTTAAGTGATTGGACATCGTAGCTCCTCATCGGAAAGCGGTCGTTCCTTAACAAGAACATGCCGTTGCGTATCAGTGCTACCTGGGTAAAAACAAGCTTGCCTGTAATTCTTGCATCTGTATTATTATCGGCATTTGTTTATTGATCTTGCGCGATTTTCTAATAGAAATTAGTGATAACATGAGTTTTATACAAAATTTTTACGGTCACCTTTACTGCAGGTGAAATAAAAGGCCAACAGACTTCAGTGAGTCAAGCGATGCTCGTTGTTAGAATACACTTTTCTCAGAAAATTTCTTTAAATCAATTTCAAACAGAATATTTCAAAAAGCAGAATATTTCAAATTCACATTCAATTTTAGTTTATGCATATTCCTCAGTGACTAAAAAAGGTTATGTATAATTAGCCATGTTGGCGCGGTGCGCCTATTTAATATAGTATGTCGCGACAATATGGCTGTAGCCGATTCTTTTGTGAGTCTTTGAAGATACTGCCATACCGAGTGCGCGAGGAACAGATCGCTCCCGACCGTTGGTTCGTCCAGAATAAGCAGTAAAGGTGCATGCAGAATGCACACCGCCAAAGATAGACGGCGTCGTTGGCCTCCATTCAGGTGAATGGCCTGTAACCAATAAGCGTGTTTACTATGCTTTCGGTTGGCTCATAGCTTCGTAGTTTTGCAAATGCGGAACATGCGGAAATTGACGCTCGGCTCATCTCTGAACCGAGATAATTCTCACACTAATTATTGTATCTACCTTATCATAGAACTTGAGAGAGAGCAGCTTTGTGACGAAACCTATTTGTTTGCAAAGAGGCAATGCTGCTATTCCGAAAAGTCGTCTCAAGTAAACCAAGGCTTCTTATACCGAAAACAGTTAACACGATGCGTCCTCTTGGAGCATGTATCTGTCGGTCGTGGTGATGGATATAACAAATTATACAGTATTTGTAAGTCATAAATGAGCGGGAATAATCGTTCGTGTGAAAGGACATAGCACTATACTATTGTACATCAAAGATAATTCCCCTTTAAGTAAATCATCATCAACATACCTTTGTCATGCCTTTCGATGAATCTAATTAGCATGGTTATAACTGATAAAATTTGATTAAAAGTTAACTTTTCGTTTGGATACGCTGCAGGCAAGTAAGCCGTAGCTTAAGTACGCCAAATTGAGCCAAAAATAAGTTTTCAATCAAAGCTTCATTTACCACAAGTATACAGCTCATACAGGTATCGCAGAAATAAAATACAAGCCACTACAAGCATAAAGAAATGTTATTGTTATTGCGCTATTAATAAGATCCAGTTGTTGTCCACTTTGTGCACAAAGTCGAGAGCACACTAATTTTACTATAGAAATCTACGTTTTACTCTAAATTTTAGCTATGAGTTGTTATCTGTAGATGCAATTAGAAATAGATACATAGTTGTCTTTAACCTGTGTTTTGAAAGAGAGAAGCTTGTTCGACATTCTGATCAGACTTTTTAAAATTTTTTTTTTTATATAGATGCAGTTGCCTAAAACGCAGTTCAGAAGTGTAGTTCTGCCGCAGCTGGGAGGATCGAGAAGTGCATAGATTTTTCCATAACGCTTCATCTAGAATAGCTTCATCTAATTTCAGAATAGCGGAGAAATATTTTTTTGTGCGTCACTGATGTTTCGAGGTTAGAGGATATCCTGAAAATGTACGCCCTCTATAACTAATTTTTTTTACAGTGCCATATAATAACTATATGACACAGAACACTAAAAACAAGTAACTTGAGGTCAGAGGATTCCCTTGACAACTTACTGGGTAAAATATTTTTCTGATGATCTTAGGGATATAGATTCGAATCCAGGCATGGACACACTTCGCTTTGTGCTAAGAGTCTGATGAATGAGGGCTATGAAACCACGAAAGCTGCAAGGTATATTCACAACGCCCTGTTGAATTTCATCTAACAGTTCTTTATAAAATATAAATAATGGGGTAATATCATATACGCTTAGAACGTCACGCATACCATACATATAACTAATCAAATAATACTAGGTGCCCATTGGCTAGGTGATTTAAAGGAAAATATTACGTTCAAAGTAAATTGACAAACGTGAGAAATAGAAAATGAGAAATAGCTCACTTCATATAGCCAGCTAAAGATTTCAACAATACACAACGGAGAACAGGCCACTCTATTTAAGATACTAAACGTACATTTGTTGTTTAGAACACGGGGATTTGAATAAGTTCCCGCGCTATAAACAAGCTTGAAATTATTGGAGAAGTGACAATATATTTCGTTAATTCCTTCGAGTTCTTTAGCTCTAACAAATTGTTTAGGTATTAATTTGACTTATGCTACCTCTTGTCAGGTTTAGAATTGATTTTCAACAACAGCTTCTACAAATAATATCTTAAATTTTTATTAAAACGTTTAAAATTTTATGGTATGTGGTAACGTGACTGTTAAATTTGCCTCGCAACACATTAACAGATGGTGTTTATTTTTGACGTCTCTTTCAAAGATGTGTTCATCATAAGAAATTCCTTCCTTCGAAAATAGTAAAGAACTAATCAGCAAGGCGCTATTAGCATCCAGCTTACGGAAACGCTGATTTCGGTTGTACCTTAAATGCAAACAATTTCTACTTGAAAAACTGGTTCGTGTAAATGGGGCCGACCCATTGTACACTGAAAATGAAAGCACGTAAAATGAAAGTCATACTCTCGCTTACAATGGCGGTCATCGTTCACACCATTAGTGCAACAGCAAAAAATAACACAGAGCCTATCATCAAACATAATTTCTATGACGTTCTTAGGTAAGACTCAGTTCACTTAGTGGAAATAGGCGTTTCCGTGTCTACACATATCTGCAAAACGATTTCAAGGTCTGTAGTGTACGAAATTAAATCGAGAAATGAAACATCACGTGAGGATTGTTAAGAGTGACTAACTGATCGAGCTGTGCCAATAGCAATTTTGTGTAACCAAACTTGAAAGGTATTTGTCGAAGCTCAGCTAGCTGCCCTTCTGATGGGCCCAATTGGATATTTTTGGGCTTCACGTTCGAATATGTATCGACTTAGCAAACTGCTATTAAGATCATGTAATGAAAGGAAATTGATCAGTGACACCAAACCAGGTCTATCTTGAGTATCAACAATGCCGAGGCGATGTTAAATATGCAGTTACTGACCTGGACAGTTAAACTCTAATACAATTTAGTACACTTGAATAAGTATACTAAATATATAGAGATCCCGGATAGAATAATTTATGTTTATTGAACCACTCAGCGAAGTACCGTAGAAAGCGACGTACCGATTGAACTGAATCCTCCACTAAGCGGAAAAATGACCCGTAGCTTCTTCTAACAGAGTCATCTATAAAACGTTTTCTTGTTATGTAAACGAAAGCCAACATCTTATCGTCGAGAAAATTAAATTGCCTGAAGCTGGTGCCATTGAATATATATTATATCAATAGCATATATGAAGATAAAAATCAATATGCAGTCCGCTGTATATAAATGCAAAACGTCGGGAAAGGCCGTTATATAGTATCGCCGTAAGGTGTTTATGTAGCAAACTTAAAAACAGCTAAGGGGTCTAACTTTGAGACCGTGGAGACGTATTACTCGTTTTGTGTTGGAAGAGGCAAACCGCCTGCACACAGTGACACATATAAAAATACTTTACAAAGTTTAGTGTTCTTAGATAATATCAGAAATTGGTGATGTGTTGAGTTTCCATACTTTTCATTCTCTGAAAAGTGATGATTTCCGGCAAAATGCCATGTTGCTTTGCTGTTAGAGCGAACTTGTCCCTACTTCTTAAACGAATGATGATATACTGACACACACATTGTGAACATTTGTGAGAGGCTACCAATCTTCAACAAAATTGAATCATATCTTGCAGCCTATATATATATATATATGGACCCTCTCAGGTCTAATAGGTCAGACAAACAAAAAAATAACGAGAAAAAACAGCACCGAACGAGCGCACAATACTGTTTTCGTACTTCTTCTATTATTACTTATTATTATAAAGTCACCTTTATAGCGTGTCAAGTAAGGCATATCGCAAATATGTTTTCTCCATTCTAAAATAAACCGAAACTGAAAAATTTAAGCTAACTATAAGGAATAAATTGCTCTTCGTAGTGACCATTTAGGCCTAGACTCTTCGCCTGCGTCAAACCAGTGTCTCACCTGGTTTAGCCTTTAATAAAGACAATTATCTGAGCAAAGTTACCGACAAGTTTATTAAATTATATTATTACTATCATTATAGTTATTATTTATTAATGCCATCTACTAGTGTCTACTATTATCATCTTCATTGCCAATATTATAATATCATCATATAACCATTCGATATATTTACACTTTGGACTTCCCTTCTTACAGTTCGCTTTTTTTTTTTATAGCACGTAGACATTCAGTTGCTCCCACAGTAACATGACATTTGCCCTTGCTGTAACTAGTAATAAAACTCCCATTCGATAATCATTATGTACCTGAAATTCATGTGGTGTTTGCTGATGCCACATTATTTCCCATATTGGTATCTTTCGTCTACGGTTATATATTGTTCCTTTAAGCGGTCCGTATTTTAGTCACCCTAACCATAAAACTAGTGAGAGAATTATCTGTGCATCCTACGCAGCTTGGCATGTTCGTAAAGGTTAATACAATATAGAGATGTTGGTCATGGAGCGATTCCTGTTTACCCTTACTAATGCAATTCCGGAAACTAGCTAACAATCGGATTTTTATTTGGAGTCTAACCGAAATTCTGAGCCTTCCAGCTCATGATTGTTCACATGAAAATGTATTAACGAATATGTTATTAGGCCATTCATGTTTCATACTGCGTCTACATTATGACTGACTATAGTTAGAGCGTTTTGATGATTTAGGCCTATCGCAGTGATATGTTATTCATGCGCGGTATGCCATAGTTACTTAGTCATCTAGTTTACCTTATGGATACAGCCTTTTTGCAGGCTACCCTTCTTTCACTTTCAATAACAACCGAAACATGCTTTGTAATCATGTCCTACAAAACAAAAAATGTATCTTGAAATCAATAGGAAATCCACAAAGAATTACGTATAGGCTATGTGTAAACGAAACAAAATAAACGCGACATGCGCTCTAGCGCGACAAAGCAACTCTAAATATGAAGCTGTAAGAATACAAATAATAATATAGCACGGGATAATCTTTTGCAATATATAGTAGATAGTTACTCGAAGCAGGTAGCAGCTATGAATAGAAAATTTGACATTAAATAAACGGGATTGATAAGTAGCACGTAGGTGCTACTACGTAGGTATTATCGCAATGTACTGTATGACGCTAGTTACTTCGATTGCATCATATGGGATACAGATGTTGTGTGGGAAACTATTAGTTATTTATTTAGGTGAAAGGAACTGAGTGTGGTATCCATTCATGCACGTACGCCACAAAGCTAAGAACTCTGATACCAGACGTTTGTTATTAATCACCAAAGTAATAATAACAACCGATAACACAAGTTAAACAGCTTTTCCCTGATAATGATCCTTCACGTACATACAATTATAATGCGGATATCTCTTGCGCTAACTAAAGTTGTTGCAGTCAACAGGACAGTTCTTCAGTTGCCACCCCACCCAGGCTCCAATGTTGCGCTTTTTCCTGCTCGTTTTAGCTAAGCAACGTTATCTATCACCGGCCACGTGATGATGGAACATGGTGCACAACGCCCGAGTCAAGGTGACGCGCACAACCAACAAGAAATGCCGTCTGTTAGCCTTGCGGCCGAAAAGCGCCCGTGTCGATAGCCGATCCTCCGGGAATTGTTAGTTACAGTAGTTATTATGGCAGAGGACACGACGTAGACCCTCAAACTTTTACTGTACACGCCGTCAGTAGAACCCCAATTTAGCGGAAGTTGTGCCGGCGAATCGGTCGCTACTGGGTCCCTTCCTCTGCACCACTGCGTCTCTCTATGTATTGCTATATTGATGCCACGCGTCGCATGATGTCGTACGGATGCACATCATCCTCAATGGGTTCCATCAGGTATAAAATAAAGTCGAATCGTTACATGACATTGCAAGGACTATGCTGTGACTAGGGCTGGATTGAAGCATTGTGCCCGTTTTAGTGCACGTCAAGTATAGTAATAATTATAATATAACGTTTATAGGTGTTAGTGAGCCTTCGTGCTTGTTGTCAATGTGATTCGTTATGGCTGTCATCAAACTGTTCTTATTGTCCTATTCGCTGGAATCGAAGCGTTAGTGACGCGCATTTATCCTGAGTAATTGCACGCTAATGCGAAATAAACGTAATTTTTTCAAAGTTAATTCGCTCTAGATAAACTCCTTAACTTATAGTAATATTATGTTTATGCCAAACCGCCTCGCTAACTGGCTTCACTCGCCTTCGTCTAATCCCTCTTGACTAATCGAGGGATCCGGTTTTCTCATATATATATGGAATGAATCTACTGACCAGCAAAATAAAGGAAAAAAATACTGCAAAAGATCGTACTTGAGTGTTTAAATCATTCAGAACAATTAGTATCCATTTAGATTTATCTCATGCTGCTCGGATTAGAGTGGTATACGGTCGTGCGAAGACCTGCTGCTGCTGTTCATATATATCCTTCTATACTGCGCAGTTGCTGGGTCGGTAAATGCGAATCTTGTTTTTTTCTTGTTGTTTCTGGTGTTTAGTTGTTCAACATAGTGTCCGCCATATCTTTTAATAGACGCTTATGTATATCGTATGTTGTGCGTTTTTCGTACTAATAACGTCAGCGGTAATGCATTGCCTAGGTGAGTCGACAATCATCCGATTAGCTTTCCTGCTGCTGCCTTTATTGAATTTTATTTGGTTATTATAGTCTGTCGGCGTCAACTACATCAATTTCGTTCTTGTCACACGAACAGTTTCATTATTTCTTAGCTTCTATCTAGGACACGTATCTACAGCTAGGGCGAGGATCAGCTACACGATTTTTGAATACTCTCTCTGTCTGTATATATATATGTGTCTTTTGTGTGTGTGAGCGTGTGTCTGTGTGTGTGTGTACATCGATCTCAGTCTATTGGTAGACTGCGCTATTCAAGGCCATGTAGACCACCCTGTTTAACTGTTGTCTTTCAGAAATCATCTACCATCCACTCAATTCGATTACTATTATTGTCACTCCAGCCGTCGAACTCACGCGTCACCTCGTTTTAGATGCGATTACAGAGACCCATAGCGCTGAACGCGCTCTTTTTCTCTCCCAGTCATTTCCGCCACTAACATCCCCATCACTAATATCACCGCCACTCTTTTATTATACTCATTGTACGCGCAAATAACTTGTTTTTTTTTTAATCTACTGCATTATTCTGTAGTCCTCTCAATGCCACCGCAAGGAGGACGCATAATCCGGAACACTAGCCGACTCAGCTTATGAACATGCTCTTTTATTTTCATACGCATTGCCACAAAAAGATATATCTTTCCTGTTTGAAGGGAAGAAAAGCCTATATAGTATGCCCATTGATCATATGAACATCTATACTATCAGGTAAAACTGTACGGTTGGTGTATTTTTACGGAAAGGAGCGTGTAAACACGCTCCGGAACATGAGGGAAGCGATTCACATATTACGAAGGATGAAGCCGTAGTCTACGCAGTAGGGTCAACGCTGCCGAGTCCAATGGACTTGAAAAACAGTTACTTCTCTGCTTAACAGTGTTAGTCTAGGACACGCAAGATTCAAAAAAATGAATTTTAAAAATTACTTCTTAGTGAAAAAGCCATAAGAATAAAGCTTGTTATTAAACTACTGCAAATTCTTTTGTTAATTTGTGAATATCAAACTGACATAACATTATTGTTATGTTAACATATTAGCTGTTTTGGTTGTAGCAGGGTCTATCAACCGATAATGATGTAATAAGATTATAAATTACCGTTACACTCTTACTATCGTTTACTTTTCCTTCTTCTGTTTTTGAAATACATTAATAGTTGTTCATTGCAATAGCACGTATATCGTAAATAATATCACAATGAGAATGCCTTCTCGGCGGCGTGATCACGCACGCTGACGAAACTCGCTTCGTCCAGCAAATAGAATCGAAGAGGTTGCTGAGACCACTCCGGAGAAGCAGAATCGATGCCGACCCGTTTCGAGGTCACGACACGTTGGGGACCAACAGTCGCTAGTTCTGGCGTTGCGGTTAGGCTGTTCGATGATCCCTCCTGGCCAAATTCGATCCAAAGGAGTTCACTACTCGGCACAAACTCTTTGTTCATTGTCTCCTTTTCAATGGCCATCCCCATGCAAAGCTTGGATGGTCCATTGAGTAGCTGATTTGCACGCAGTTTACTGCCGCCATCCTTTCGGCGGCTGCCTCGAAGACGCTGCATCCGCTCGAGTCCGACGAGGGGTTTTGCCGAACGCAACAGCACTGCCGCACCGTCGCCACGCGATGATATATTAAAGCAAAAGTACATGCCATAGGTGAGGTACACGTACGCGGTGCCTGGTTCCATGTACATCGGCTCATTGCGTTCGGTTCGTCGTCCATTGTAGCTATGACTAGCGCGGTCCTCGCCACCAGGGTACGATTCCGTCTCGATAATCTTGGCACGGAGTAAGGTGCCGTCGGTGAGTCGACGAACGAGCTGGGTGCCGAGCAAGCTCCTTGCAAGTTCGACGCAGCCGACATCGAAGAACTCGCGACCCACTCGACCCGGCGTTCGAATCGCCAGGAAGTGCCGACAGTTGTCGAGCGCATTCTTGAGATGGGCTTCTTCCAAGGGCCGCGCCTCTTTGGCGGCAGGAGTACCATCGAATTCGCTTTCATCGTTCGATCTGTTGTCATCCGGCCAGCCGCTGTTATTGGGCGCTGGCCTCTTGTTGTTGTTCACAGGGCCGTGCAAGCTTGGGCCAGGCCTTCCCCGGCCGCCTCCAACACCGCCCCCTTCCAGGGCGTCTGTTAAGCACAGTTCACATGCAGTCCCTTACTCTTCGTTGTGATCGTTCTTCCTGCCGGAACTCGCCAGCGGGCGTACCGGCAAGCGTATCGGTCATCAACGCCAACAATGATACGAGTAACGAACGCTCATCTCCGTTCGATAGAAATTGACTCGTCGTACACCAGAGTACACTAATATCTGATATGAAATTGTTCGTCACACCTAATAAGTTCTAAATAATCAGCACATTCAATACACATGAATATTACGCCCCACCTTCGGCGTGCATAGATAAGGTTCTCGGTTAATCGAAACTTGGTTTGTCTACAGGATATTCCTATTTTTCATTTAGCGAGTCACATGGTCTGAGCCTTGTACGCAGCCCTACCATTACGAGTGTTTCCGCACCAATGTAAGTCAAAATACATTAGCCTGTCCTCGTTGCAGTCCACCGACACGAAACATCGTAAGTTCTGTTCAGCGGAGTGTTTCTTTATCCGTGCCTTTTTCGTTTGGCAACGTTTAAGCCGAATGTCTGATTGAACCACTTTAGATTCTGCATAAACTTTTCACATTACAGTACTATATCCATAACGTTATGTCGTTTGTTTAGAACAGACTTTGTGCTTCTCATTGACACTAAAATTGGACACGGTGACGCAACAGTGAGTAGCTACAGCACTCCGGATTAGAGCTGACAAACTGGCCCGATTTCTCCCGTCCTTCCTGAGCCACACTCAGACTCAGTCGTGAACAGTTTCCAACCGTTACGTGAACGTCTAACGTCTCTATTCCACCGCTGAGATTCTCAGTGTTAACGGTGAAAACAAATAACTGCTATGTCGCAGGGACCTCGACACTAGTATCGTGTCGAACACCTTCCTTAAGCCGAGCCCAAAATACATATACGCCTCAGCAGATTGGCCGTTCTCGCTTGCCCATATGTTGTCTGCTAGCCCCGTCTTTTACGGCTTCTCTAATAGTGTTGCCTGTTGTTGGCGCTCGGGGGTGCCGGTTCCATCGAGTGACAACTGCCCCCGATTAATCAAAAGTCCGATCAAGTAGCAACGGTCGCCGTAGCTTTTTTCCACAAAACTTATATTTCTCGTAAATACCATTCACTACAGCACTAAGAAAACTAGTGTAGTCATTCGATTTGCGCGTTGTACGAACTCGCTGTCTATGTCGGGTTACTCCTCCATTCTACCACAGCCACACGACAGGGCGGACGTTGGTACATACGTAGAAACAAGGTAAGAAAAGCCTGTATTATGTATTATGCATTAATCAGACAGTAAACAAGAGACCATCACTACCAGCAGCAGAGTATTCAGTTTAGCAGCGCTTCATCGCTCTCCACCGCCGTTTTTCTCTGTCGCAGCCTTGCTACTTAATGACTACTAGTGTAACAACAGCAACACCTCGATCTGTGGACATTATCTGTATATTGAAAGTCCCCGTGATAGCGCACTCGATTACGCGTTTGCCTGGTAAAGTGAATGCACGTGATGGTGTAGGTTCGAATCCGGACTTATGCACACTTTGTTTCGAACTGATACCCAGTTGTTCTAGTAATGCCTAACAGCTTAAATACTGGACATAAAACGCAAACAGTTTCTGTCAGTATACGAGAAACAAATGACCAGACCAGCTGATCAGCGGTTAGACAGCGGCATAGAAGTCGCCATCTTGCAATCGAATACTGACGACGAAGAGCGGCTCTGGGGCGGCTGTTGCAGGAGAGGCTGATGGAATCAACTCGCCTCGACAAGTCGATGTTGTTGATTACCATTGGCCGTTGCAACCCTTGCCACAAGTGATATCAGTGGTGGGGAAGGCTATCCGTGACGCTGCGGCTGGCTGCAGTTGTCGCTATCTGAAATTGGCTGCAAGAGAAGCTAAATCCGCTAGAGGTCGGAAAGCACAAGCTTTTCTTCAATATCAGCTGACAGCCGAAGCTGACGAAAATTCAGCCATCATAATAAAAATAACGAGAGTAGCAGAATACGAATAAGAAAAGGTGGCTCTAACAGAAGTTAACATGTATAAAGTGGAGTCCGCTGTCTGGATTAATTCGTCGGCTTCGTTGGGACGACTGTGGCGACCGAACGAATTATGGACGATCTAGCTCTGCAATAGACATATGAAGTTATTCTACTTATCACTGGTAATGTCAGGTAGTAAAAAAAACGTGAAATATAGTGGTCTTCTGCTAACTTCCGTTAGACACATACTACTGCATGGTTCAATAAACTTCAGCTTTGTCACGAGAATTACAAAGTCCTTTGCATAACATTTAGCTACATTGATTTGAGTAGTACTACAAAGATCACAAATCGAATCTTTTTAGGATAGTCACTGCTTGGTTATCTAACATAACATAGCAGAGCTGTACGCCACTCGTCATCACCGTCATCTTTCAGCTTCCTGCTATTTAATGCATAAAAATCCAAACGATACTACTTCCGTTGCAGAGTTCGTCGCGCTTGAATAACGAATGCGGCCGCAGTTTTGGCAAGCACCAGCCCAAGCTCTCAATTTATTGCTGCAGAAAATAAATAGGTAAATCGTCCAGCGCGCTCTATATGCTTGAAAAAAAAATCAATTTTTAACGAGCCACGAAGTTTGTAGGACCTTACGGGAGGGACAAGTTGTTGCCCAATTTAGGTACCAAACAAAGCTGAGGTTTACTAAACTATGCAACAATATGAGTCTGACGGAAGTTCGCAGAAATATTTTATTTTTTTATAGCATTAATGTACAAACCTGCTTTCGAAGAATTCTTTCGTCAAAGACAGCCGTTTCCAGGATATTGGAAATCCTTTTCATAATTTATTAGATTTACCGGCAAATTTTTTCTGCTTGGATATCATTTACGTGCATTGCTTCGCCTATTGAATAAAAAGTAGCGGAGAATGAAAAAGCAACTTCTTTTAGTATGCTTGGTAAAGTTCAGCAATAACTTTATTCTCATTCGAAATAGGATTGAGGTCTCAGTTCAATGGTCAAATTTTTATCTACGGTTTTTGTCACTTAATCTAAAGGTAAAAATAAAAGGCAAACCTAAAGTAAGTTTGCTAAAATGGTGAACATTTTTGATAAATGCGAAACGTATCATTTCCTTTGTTTGTTATCGCTACCGCTTCCGCCTGGCCTACTTTTATCTATTTTTTATCCTTAAGGTTCCATGATACAATACACAACTATCATACAAATTCAATGCGTGTTGCTGTAACGTAACAGCAATTACTATTTCGCTTATTTTTCAGTTACCAAAAGTATTTTCTGGTGCCTGTTACTATCTCCGGCAACAGTTTGACAGCAATGTAAGTAGGTGTCGCGCAGTGCGATTCGATTCTCGTAACATCTATCATACTACAACAAATAGGCGCCCTATATACGATATGGACATCTTCTTATAAGGGTAACTGCGATAAAAATATTTGTCGAATTTACTCTTATATATATATATATATATACGTGCCTCCCTCTTCTGTGTATACGTCTATGTATGTACATGGAAGGAAAAAGCAAAGACGTTTTATTGCACCATTGCACAGATGTAAAATTATGACTCTAAACCTGTGAATAGACTTTTGCTTCTCGCCGTGTAATTAATTTTTTTTGTTTTTTAGGAAGGCAACGATTAATGGTTTGTATTTGTACTTACGCTTATAGCTGTTCTCGATTATTGGAAAATGGTGTTGCTTCGACTACCTGAGAGACGGCTAACTATAATTGACGATGCAAGACTTCCTAAGAGGAGAACCAGAAATTAATTAAGTTCCACAACGTAAAGGTTCAGTATAGAGGCTAAGAGAAACTTGATGGCGGGGGAACCAGGGGACGCACGTACTACATAGATGTCGTGAATGCAAGCAAAAAAAATCAGCCGTAATTATTTGAACTATTTAATGATCTCTTGATAAGTTACAACTCGCGATACTTGCCCCATAATTGTGCAGTCAACTTCGCTTCAATCATCGTAACCTGCCTACCATGGTCCTAAGGATAGGATTTTTATTTGTAGCCTTTTTTATTCGGAAATTATCTGACGTGAACTCGCCTAGCCCGTTGTCAAAGTTATCTAGAGGACTTCCTCAAGAACTAAACATTCGAGAGATAAAGTGACGTCCTATTGTCAGCATGAGAGCAGCGGCAACATGATTCTCTTTTCCATTGATTCCATAAATTATAACAAAGTCCAAAGCCTATTTTAAAATTCTGTGCGCCAAACGCTTCAGTATCGCATTTCTTCCAGCGTGTATTATAACTTGACAAAGAGCGCGTGCTCTTTATAAAGTTATAATAATTACCGTAGAATTATTACGATTTAACACTTTGATTGCATCGACAGAGACGGCATCTCACCTATGTATTTATTCATCTATCTAATTATTCATACACTGATTATGATTCGATGCTTATATATATATATATATATATATATAAGCATCGAATAAGGAAAACGTATGATTAAAGTTTCTTTTTGCTTGGCCACTGGAAATCTATTTTTGATACCTCTTTGCCTGCAGTTCTCGCAAGTTTTTTTTATTTTTTTACAAACACATACGATACTAATACCTTTTTTCGTCCGGAACCTTTCAGCAGTTGGCTGACCGCCATCACACAATAAACTAGCAGCCAAACATTCCTATCCGCTCAATTCGAACATAGGCCGCTATGTGTCCGTCAAGTTTAGCAGGCAAACACGTTAGTCAGAGCGCCGTCACCCGAACTAGCAAACGAGCAGTGATTTCTTCCGCTTTCCTATGCAATTTTTATATACTCCGTCGACAGAATTGTGACTTACACCTGCGTTCTTCACTATGAAGATGCGTTCTCGTGTGCCTTCTTTCTGTAACTTCAATCATTACTACTCACGTTACTCACTCTGTTTACACGCGTTTCTTAATCCTAACCTGGGAAAAATTTAACGTAAGCATACTTGTGACTCGGAGAAACTCCGTAAAAAAATTTTTTATGGATGACCAGGTTTGAACCAGCTACTCGCGTAAAATGATTTGTGATGTCACACCTCGTTACCACCTCAGACGTCACTAAAACGCTGCCGTTTATTGTCGCTCTTTTTTTTTTGGCGGGCTTAAGGGCGCTGCGAGCGCTATCACCAATTGTTGCGGGTAAAGCAATCAGTTGTTCAGCATGTGCATGTCTACTCGTATCTGTAAGTAACCCTGGTAATAGTACAGTGGTAAAGTGTCCTTGCGAGTGATCTATTGTTTAGCTTTAGTCGAGCTCAATGTTTTGTTTCACGCGTCTGTAGAATAATACGGAGGCTACTTACGGTGTATGTGGCGATGGGGTGGTGCTCGGAAATTTACTGTTTAAGCACCCCACATGCACTTTTATGCAAACATAAACCGGGTTTACTATTCAAAAAACCCTTGGCTCATAATTTGGCTAGCATTGTTGGCTAATTCTCAATTTTTCCAATTCTGAAAAACAATCACAGTTGGCTATAATAATAAGATAATCAACAACAGTGAATCAATGTGACGTGGCCTCTAACTAAATGTGTTCAACTTATGCAGCTATCATCGAAGAAGATTATAAAAGCGAGCATAAAAATGTTTGGAACTATCGTCTCTAAAAAAGAAAGTTGCCGATAAATGCTTTTAAAATAGTCCAGTTGTTCCTAGATATGCCATTCGTTCTACTATCTACAAGGCGTACAGATACTTTTCACACTATAAGTCATTTCGATATCTTTGCCGTTGAAAGGTCAAATAAGATGAGTACGCCATTTTAATCTTCTAAATAGTAAATTTTCACATTTACAGGCATGAAAATAATGAAATACGTGTGCAACTACAACTATTTAGACAAAACTAATCTTTTTTATAGGCTTATGGCCCTGATTCCACCATTGGCGATAGTAAACAGCGTGTTGTTTGCTCACGCAAGCGGCCAAATCTGTGCAGTTGTTTTTCTAGCATGTTCAGAACGCTCCTTTCATGTATGATGTTTCGAAGCCTCTTTGATCGTGACGCCCTATATTATCGACCTAGCCTGATAGAGCTTTATTAGTCTCACAAAAGAATCTGAGCGTAAGTGCTTCAAAAATTGTGTTTACTATAGGTTATTTCGATCATCGTAAAGATAAAAAAATCCCGAGTGAAATCAGTTCCATCATCTTTGTGGTAGTAATTTCGAAGTAAACATTGAAATTAATATAATGTAATAATTTTCGTTATTAATATAAATCGTGTAGTATATAGGTTTCGTAATACAATATATGCGCTTTATAATTAATTCGCAATAAATTCCTTATACGCAATCAATCTGTTAGAACGTTTTACGTTTAGAGCTCTATGAGGGATGCCAACTGCGCGCATACCTACTAAAGTGATTTCTAATAAGTACAGGATTCGTCGACCGATTTGTATGCACTTTGTTACTTAGGTATTTCTTTACATCGGCGGTTGATTAATCACATCTGTTATCTTATGCAGCTTTCGCTTTAATGGGTTCCGTGGCAACGCAGATCGAAAACTTAAATAGCAGATTTACTTTATCTGAAGATGTTGGTCAGCAAATGTATGTAATTAGCATAGCTACCACCGGTACTTTGAAAGGTATCTGTGTGTTCAGTAGGCAGACCAGTAAAACGTTAATCAATAACTCCTTGTAAAATGGCGATCGCCACTCGGTCCAGGTTCGATTCAAAATGCTTCATTCAAAAAAGCTGGAACCGTCAAATAGAGACCGTGAAGTTTACCAACGAGACAGATTACGATTGTTGAAAAGTAATTCATAACATACACTTTGTTTGAAAATAGGTTCTAAATGAATGGCTTAATTGTTTAAATTATCGTACAGATTATTGAACAGAAAAATGGCCGAAGCTAAAAGGTACGAGCACGCAGCCCGCGACTACCAAGTAGAGATTCTTGAGAAGACGCTTGAGCAGAATGTTATCATCTGCCTTGGCACCGGCTCCGGGAAGACCTTTATATCGGTAATGCTTATCAAGGAGCTTCTATATGAAACATACTCATGCTTTGAGGCAGGGGGGAAACGAAGCGTCTTTCTTGCACCAACCGTATCATTGGTAAGTTAAATATCACTGCAACAGAAGGCATAACAAGGGAGTCACTTTGGATCTGTTGACCTCAGTGCGAATCTCAGTCCAAGAAGCATATGAAGTAAGACGAATTTGCAGAAATGTTGGTTATTCAGAAACAAGTTATTGAGAAATATTATAATTCGTTATCATTTGTATAAATCGTTATTATTTAAACTAGAAGGAAATTTCAGGTGTACATGAGGGTTTAGCTTTTTGCAGCTTCAGTTGGCCGCCTCTTCTCGATACAAAAACATAACAAGAAAAGTTATCGAGGTAATTTATCTATAAATATCCAACAACCCCAACATGCCAGTCGGGTTT
Source organism: Varroa destructor (assembly GCF_002443255.2). Taxonomy (NCBI): domain Eukaryota; kingdom Metazoa; phylum Arthropoda; class Arachnida; order Mesostigmata; family Varroidae; genus Varroa; species Varroa destructor. The sequence goes on along the minus strand of NW_019211458.1, from coordinate 29,171,827 downwards.
CAGGCCGTACAATTATCGATCTAAACTACTAACTACATACCGTTTAGCCATCGTCGCAAGACCAACAGAATAATTAATGCGCTGATCTTCAACTCAGTTTTTTTAAAAATATCTTTGCATATCTTCGAAATCGCGGTAATATGCATGTGTTCATAATTTTGAATAAAAATATTCTTTTCCTCCGATTTTTGCTTCGTTCGTGTAATGCTAATACCTGAACCATTAGCAGTAGCTAGTAGCAGTTGAGCTGATCTTCCACCTACCTTCTGCGATTTCTGTGTTACCCTCAGGCGAAGCAACAAGTAAACTACTTGAAGAAATTTCTAGACGCCGAAATTGGCGTATACGTTGGATTAGATGTAGACCTATGGACAAAAGCCGTATGGACAGTTGAATTTTCGGCTCACAATGTGCTCGTAATGACTCCGCAGGTAAGATATTTACGTCAATTGTAATTCATAGATTGAACAATCATTTTCAAGGGATTCTATACCAACTTCTTAATTCCGGCGGCGTGAAATCTGTTTACTAATCGCATCTAGCGTTGCTGAGCTCCCTAATTGCTTTGCTTAAATTAAAATTGTACATTTTTTATGACATTTAACAGAAAAGAAAGCGTTGCATACATTTTTCATAGATATCGTATTTGATAAAATTCTCAGGGCTATTGCCAATCAAAACAATTTACACTATATCGACGTCGCGAAGACCAGACGTATGTACTAAAAACCATTAACGTTTTCGTGCAGTCAATGTCCTTTTTCTGATGCTGTCCGCAGGTGTTTCTTAACATTCTCAACTTCAACTATGTCCAACTCTCCAGCGTCAACCTGCTGGTCCTAGATGAGTGTCACGCCGCAAGTGGCAAGGCTCCCTATGTCCAGATCATGCAGAACCATTATAAGGACCTTGAAGAGGGAAAGCGGCCTAAAATACTTGGCTTGACGGCATCAGTGCTTAATCGCAAGGTCAAACCAACTAGCGTCCAGAAGGAAGTGCGCGAACTCTGCTCTCGTCTTAACTCAAAAATAGTCACTTCAGTCGATGCGATCAGTTACGGTACAAAGCCAACTGAGATCATCGTAAGCTACAACGAAATTCCACCTGTGCAAATCCAGGTCCATGTATCTCCTTGTGATGCTAGCGTTTTTTGTGCGCCTAACGGCGAGAACTCCTTGGTAGCACAAATCGAGCGTTTACTCAGAGAAGTTGGACCGTTTGGTGCTTTAAAGTCTATAGAGCATCGAATTCATATTACTAAAAATTTACTCGAAAATTCATTAGCTGAGTCACACGTAATCGGCACATACAAAACTATTTTAGTGAGTCTTGAGCGCGTAGAAGCTAGTTTGAAAGCGTGGTCAACAAACGTACGATGCGGCTTTCAGAAGAATCAATACCCAGTGGTGATTCCTCCCGATCTGCGAAATATACTCGTTGATCCATTACAGTATTCGTTCCCACCAAAGGTGCATCGGCTTCTTGAAATGTTCCGTTCATTTGAAAGGAGTAACATAACGCTATGTTGTGTTGTCTTTGCCCAAGAGCGTTACACAGTGTTCAGCCTGTGGTGTGTGTTATCAATGCTAAGTCGACGCTGCCCGAACCGGTATGGATACATTCGCCCAGGATTTATCATGGGCCAGGGAATTATGTCACAATTCAGCAATACCCAGTCGAAGATCATGAACTTCGTTGATGAACGCGAAACAACTGATAGCGACCAGCACGTTCTTAATGATTTTCGGTGGGTGACTTATACTCTGTCTTAGTATAAAATCAGGGCTTTTCTGTGCTGATGCCAGATTGATTCTAAACAGATGTGACGCAGCCGTTAGGCATGTAGTAGATATTCCCAACAGTCTGCAATTTTTTCGACCAACAAAATCTACAAAATCGTAAATAGGGGTTTGATCAATCAATTTACCACTGTAATTCGGCATTGTTCCAGAGAAAAACGACTTAATGTTCTTGTTGCCACGGCGGTTATTGAAGAAGGGATCGATATCCCTTATTGTAACCTTGTCGTCCGTTTCAATGAGCCAATAAATCTGCGAAGCTACGTTCAGAGCCGAGGGAGGGCACGAAGTAGGCCGTCAGTTTATGCCGTCATGTGTCCAAGGAATACGGTCCACAAGGCAAGTGCAGAGATAATTTGTTAATGGAAATTAGCCATATATGCGTATTTCATTATAGACTAATTGATCTATACGCGATACATAGAGAAGGAAGGAAGTCTTAATTCTTGATATGCTTGGATTTACAGCCTTTAGCAAGGCTTGTAAACCAAACAGCTTGCTTCAGATCTACCCACTTACGTTAGGACAATATGAGTACCCATGAATGAAAACGGAAGTTTTCACACTGACTAATATTGCTGGACTTATAGATTGAAATCATTGTAGTAAGTGACAAAAGGCATTTGTCTTCTTACTATTGTGTTACTAGTTATTTACATTTTGCATTGTTCTTTTTAAGCTGCTCGAGCCTGCCGGATAGTATCTTAAAGAAACAGAGTGCCTAGTCGTAGAAGCATATCGATTTGTTTAGTGTGTTATCAAATTATCATTTGCGATGAACTCTTAGCAAATAAATGTTGCTTTAACTTATAAAGCGAGCTGTAGGTCATAAAAACCTACCAGCTTTCAAATTTTTATACGTGTTGAATCACTTCTGAGTCACGATTAAAAAATTTTATACTGTTAATATTGCCATACCTTGCAGATGTCAGTAGCTCTACAGCAATTAAAGGAGTCTGAACTTAACGTATTGGTGCTTTGCCTGCAAGATAATATGGATATTGATAGTGCCGACATGGAAAAGGCACTTCGCGATGACCCGGACCTGCCAACATTGTTCGCCTTTCCAAACAAGCCACGTGATTCAGCGATCATCACCGCGCAGTCGGCACGTACTATCTTGCAATGGTACTGTGATCTGTTAAGCGATGACCGTTTCAAAGTTTTAAAACCTAAATTTCAATATACGACCATCAAAAGTGATGCTTATGGCCACAAAATACGGTGCAACATCGAACTCCCCAGAGAGTCTAAACTTTTTGGCCAACAAATATATGGAAAGTTTCTCGAAAATAAGATAAAGGCGAAAATTTCTGCCGCGTTAGAAGCGTGCAAGCGACTGTATGATGTCGGTGAACTCACAGAAAACCTTATACCGAAAAGGAGACCTCCGGCTAACACGTACGAGTGGACCGACGAAGAGGTCTCAGATGAAATCAAAGCTCTTTTCAAGAACAATACGATCACACAAGACTCTTCAATCACCTGTGGCAGAGCCCAAGCCAGTCAGTTGAAGACTTGCCCAATTCCAAGACTTCCGGCTTGTGCTAAAGTGTTTGCCTTTCGCATCACTCTTCATGAGCCATTCGTCGATGAGAATTATCATGGAAGAATATTCAATGTGGGAAATGAGCCGTTATGTTTTGGTATTCTCACATTTAACACTGAGGATGTGGGAACAATCCCTGATTTCCCTTTGTTTACTAAAGCAGGCGTGGAAACAGTGCGCGTTGAACAGATTCACGACGTATTCATCACAGAGGTACAGTGGAGTATATGCAGCTTATTTCATCGATACATGGTGACGCGTGTTCTCCGCATTGCTGGGGTTGAGTGCGATCCATTTGCCGCCCCTGCTATCGTTCCAATTTCTGGTAACAAGTTGAATTATACATTGATGAATATGCTAAGGAACTCCACGGATTTTACTTTAAGTATCGATTCTGTAGTTACCGTTACCAGTGAGCTAAATGAACGAGAAACAAAAAGATCCTACTTCGTGGGGGAACTTTTTCAAGAAGATGGCATGTTAACAGTATCTCTGCTGGGTATGCCTAGAAATATTGATTACGTCGCATGTCACCATAGAGTTAAAACGATGTACAAAGAGGAAACACCCGATGCGATTAAGCGAAGATACGCCAAACACAGGAATGATATTTGTGTTGAACTGCTGACTGCTTCACAGTGGTCCAAGGGACTTTCTGTAGCATCATGTCTGTATCGGCTCAACCGACTATTAGTTGCTGAAAATATCCGAATGAACATTGTACATGCCGGAATTGGGAAGGCGATTCAGGAAGCAAGTTCTATGAGATACGAACGACTTTCAAACGATTCACGATCGTTTCGATCAAAAGACAATATCAGATTGGATGGTATCACCTTTATTCTTGATGAGCCTATTGATTCTTCGGGACCTTCTGCTATCGACATCTATACAGCGCTTTCGCCACGGTCGGCAAATGATATTGTTGACTCCGAACGGTATGAGGTAATTGGAGACTCGTATCTTAAACTTGTGGTCACCCTAGACCTTTTCGGCAGGTTTGATTCAAAAGATGAAGGATATTTGACTCAACAACGATGCCGCCTCGTGTCTAACATGCATCTCGTGACCCTTGCCGTACCACACAAAATTCAAGATGCAGTGGAAAGCCTGCAGTTCTGTGCCAGAGCGAACTTCTTGCCGCCGGGATGTAAAACAGCTGACGGTCATCAGGATATGATCGTACAGAAATACAAGAGCAAGATTTGCGCAGATTCCGTCGAAGCGTTAATAGGTGTGTATCTTGAAAAGTCTGGAGCTAACGGAGCACTAAATTTTCTGAACTATTTAGGTCTGAAGTTAGATTGTAGAACATCTGGCTCGTTCGTCTCGAGGTTTAATCTTAGCTCTTGGACCGAACCTGAAGCTGAGCTTGTATCTCGTTATTTGCCGAGGTTCAAACGCCAATTGTACGAAGTGCAAACAATTTTAGACTATCAATTTTCGAAGCCATTACTGCTATTGGAAGCTATCACCCACCAATCCTATACACGCAATTGTTTGACGCGGTCCTATGAGCGACTCGAATTTCTAGGCGACGCCGTCGTCGATTATTTGGTGTCACGTTATCTATACTATAATTGCCCTCAGCTTAGCCCAGGCGAGTTGAGCAACTCCCGTGCAGCCCTCGTTTGCAACACTACGTTAGCTCGCGCCGTCACGAATCACCAGCTGCATAAGCACTTGCTCCATCAGTCGCCTGTACTTCTCAGGCTGACTGAATGCTATTTGGCGGCGTTGGAGAAGGGCGTTTTGGACGAGGTACTCATTTGTGAAGATGATTCGGACGACGTTAGCGCTGTCGATGTGCCAAAACCTCTTGGAGATCTGTTTGAAAGCCTAATAGGCGCAGTTTTTCTCGACACTGCTATGAATTTTGAGCGGACATGGATTGTGTTTAGGAGACTAATAGGGGATGACGTTATTCGAAATTATTTAACTGATATACCGCGGCATCCTGTAACTATGCTCATGGAAATGTACCCTAATATGGTCACATATGGCAAAATCGAAATTCTTGAAAACAAACGAGTTCGTCTTGAGATGAGTGTCATGAATGAACGTTTCACCGTAACTGCACGCAACAAGAAAGTTGCCCGAATTACACTAGCTAAGAAAGCGCTGCGCCACTTCGATCAAGTGAAACAGTGCGGAAAAGATTTTCTTGGGGCTATGGAGAGAATCGCGAAGGAACTACAACTCTGAGAAGTTTGTCGTCAACTGGACGTGCGTCGTACTTCTTGGTTTTAAAAACAATATAACGACGCGCGATAATCTCAGGTATCGCACTGCACAGACAGCACTTCTATTTTGACCTTTGACAATAGTGTCGATATGATAACCGACTTCGACCTAGTAATCAAATGTCTGCAGTTAAATGGCTGCGCTACCATGTGACTCGATGCCACAGGCTAGCATATAAGCTGTATTTACCCTAGGTTTAGACACACCATCTCGAAAAAGTGTACTCACAGCGGCGTCACAGCTATCGGATGATGTTTCTTGTAGCGTTAGAATATTTCATTACGGATAATATAATTTATTAGTAATTAATAATTTGCTGTTATATTTACAGTTTACTATCTATTAAATAAGGCGAAGTTCTGTGTCGTATGGTAAAGTTAAAAAACGTTTAAAACGTTAAAAAAAAGTTAAAAAAGCCATTTTTTTATGTATATGCCATTATATAAATGTTAATTTTATTTTTTAATTTTTGTCGTTAACAGTATTATACACATTATATCTAGCTTTAATGAACAGTGAAATAAAGTACTATAGTTTTTACGAAACATCAAAGTTTGTACACAACTCATACTGCACAATTCGTACGAACCTAAGATAGTCATTGTTCTTTGATGCATCCTTTTTATGAGAAATTACAGATCTGTTATGATGCGTATAGCAGCTGTTTCACTGATATCTTATTTAAGTGTTTTTCCCTATGCAGATTTTTTTTATTAGAAAGGTCTCCAATAAATGTTTGTTTCTTATCATGTGCCAGTGCTGCTAAGCACACATTCCATGAAATCAAGAATAGCTGATATTCTGAAATAGAAGGAACCACTGCTACTGAGTGGAGACGCACTGATATCATCTCCTAAAAGCATATGCGAAAATTTTAAGATAACTACAACGATTTTTATTAGATCAGCGCTACATTTTATACGACTTGTATAGAAAATAACTCTTTAAATTTGAAACTGAATTTATCGCTTCCAACGCTTAGCACTGTGTCAGGTTCTTCATTCCAATAAATTTTTGATGTTGGACTTTGAGCATAATGTTTCAGCCATACCAGTAACAACTATATAAAAAGCATCGAATTCGTTTGTACTAATCGTTATCGCACACAAATGGATGATGTCGTAAAGCATGAAAATGTTCAACGGGAAGTGTGTCAATAGATGTGTAGGTTTAAGCTTGAACATTACGTGACTGATTCATTTATCTATATTTACGTTTGCTAACGTATTCTGCATTTATTAAGTGGTGTCTTTGTAAGATAGTATTACGATATTCAAATGCAAAATCAAGGGAGAATTCCTGATTAAAAATAATTTAAGACTCTTAACAATTGACTGCTTGATTATTGAAGAAACAATATTTAGTTTGTACAATAATCACCAGTTCTTTCAGTGTTCTTTGTATCTTCTACAAATATATGGTCTCGTTAAGTTTACTTCATAGTGATATACCATCACAAAACTGAAAATTAGAGGTCAGCCAGTTACTAGCGCCTGTAAAACAGCACACATTTAATAATGATAGTACGGCTAGAAGTTGGAAAATATAGGCAGTTCTATAGTATGGCTAAATGTGGCGACACGCGCAAGGAATATTATTTGCATACGTAATGTACTACGTAACTCAGTCAGCATTTTATGAACATACTGCAGTCACAGTGGATGTGCTAGAATGGGCTAAGGTTATAACAATGTGCCCATCTTCGAGAAAGTACCTAGGGAAAACCGATGTAACTTCTAGAGCATTATGTAGCATGCTTAGAATCCTAGGAACATTACAGCAGACGTTTCTAAATAAAAAGGCTCTAATTAATGGTGATACATGGACATACAGACTTTACTCACACAATGTTGATTTTAGAAATATATGTACTATACAAATGCCTGCGGATAGTCACCCGAATTTGTACTAAGGGTCCGATGCTTAATACAGCAACTGGTGCTTGATCGTATTCGAGAGACTAGCCGTTTCGATATGAGCTGAGTGATATCATTTCCTTATAACGATGTCGCAGTTTCCTCACAATTGTTGCAACGTGGGACATCCATCGCTTCGACATAAATCCTCGTTGATTTACAGAGCGTATAAGTCGGCGCAGCCAAACCTGCTGCCATGTCGACCCTGCTTAAAACAATCACAGAACACTGAAACGTCATCACTAACAATGCGCTCCCTTGTTGTGTCGTTCCACGCGTACAAACATAGCGCAATTGGATAGATGACTACGGGTATTATTAGCATATTGATTAGGAATAGTAGTAGTTGTGGTAATAGTAATTATAGGCTTGTACACCCATTTGATGAGTTAGGTTCCGGTACACGATTTCGCGTTATGGTCGCGCCAACGGCTGGTGTTAATCTCCGTCTAGTACTCCATTACAAGTTTGCGTTCGTAAAAGCCGATGACCATCTGGGGGTACCGGAGGTTGCACTCGGCAGCTCGTACGAAGTCTGCTTCCTCTGCGCCTTTCCACTGAATGAGAAACATGAGTTCCCCTGATGAATTAGTCACGCCTAAGATTTTCTCCGGTTCAAGTCCGCGTTCAAAGCCTTTGGGCTGTGGCTGCAATATTATGTAGAGAAATTAATATGTGTAAACGTTAACTGTTACTGCAACGTATATGGCCGGCTGACAACTTTCTTGTCTGAACACATTAATAGCACCTTACAAGAACTCCTTTAATGAAAAAGGAGTAATATGATAATGTTGATCAGTACTATTTATTGCCGATAATATGACGTTATCTATGATCATAATAACAATGAAAAAATAATTTATTGTGTCTCTTACTGTTAGTTGGAGTAGCTTTAGAAGCGCGGCCAGCTAGCCTTTTAGTGATTATATTAGTAGGACAATTAAAAAGCATAGGTATCGCTTACGTTAGTGTTTAAGCTTTTACCTGTTTTCCAAGACGTTACAGGTATTATCTACGGGTAATTTCTATTATCCAGTAATAATTTTCAAGCCGCCGTTTGGTACGGGGAATCTATTGATTTCCAAATCAAAGTCAATCATTGAATGAATCGTCGTCCCGTGTTCCTCTTAACACGCTTTTTGCGGAATAGTTTGATTGATTATAATATTTATGGACAAGCATTACTGACCAATGCCGGTCCAGGCGCTTTGACTGCAAGACGAATCCAAGTCTAAAACTCTACATTATCAACGAAGACGTCATTTAACTAAACCCTCTTAGCACTATGCACGTCCAATACAATTCAGTTAATTCTACGTTACAGATGGAAATCGCGGTCGAAATATCCACCTCCCAGGGACTATAACGAGGTGAGGAAGCACCTTAGAATCATCGGTGTCCTCGATGTCATTTGCGTGCTTCCAGTCGGCAGGTGGTGGGACTGATGGCACGACGTGCCTCTTGAGTCGCGCGTGATTGCCCAATGAGACGAAGTCATCCTCGCGGAAGTGCATAGCGCAAAGTCGATAGTTGTTGTGCAGATGTTCAGGCGAGTTGTAAGCCAACTCTGGACGGTTCACGTAGTCGATCCAGCGGCGACAGCTATTTCAGTTGCCGAAGGATAACAGGGATGTAAAAAGACAGAATCCGTACAGAAGATATCCGCGGATTTGCTATGAACCACACTATTTAACGTATTATATGCACAATAGTTCTACTTTCACAATCGATCATAGACTTGACGATTTTATAAAATGGAACATAATGGAACAAAAGCCCAATAAAATTATATGCGACTAAAACCCTAATGGACGCGACAATTGACAGCCTAGAAAGGCGATAAAAGATGCAACTCAACTATTGACCGCGTCGATAAACTCACAACAAAATAAACGAAAAGAAATGATAAAACGCAAATAGGACGGAAATCAAGAGTAAAACACAGCGTCAAATGCTGAAATCGCCGAGAACAAGTCAAGTAGTCCTCAGTGCCTGAGTGACCGAAACTTTGTCGCGTCCCAACACCGTCTACGATACCCGCAGCTCGGAATATGAACAAACGGCGCTTTTTTGTATCGTTTCGTGCGCTATGGGACGTATCACACATATACAGATACACATAGAAGCATGCACAGTTTCCTTTATTTAACAGAAACATACGTGTGGAAGAAGGCACGGTGCTTGTGGGCGCAACAAAACTAATAATCTTACCGTTGTGGGTCGGTGGGAAACCTAAAGAAGGACGTAAGTCCATTGGTATTGTATCGAACTTTGCACCACCGGGCCGTGCAACAACGCCCGATCTTATTGCGTTCACTGTCGAAGTCGGGATCGCTCATGACTGAGATGGCGCAACAAATAAATGAAAGTGAATACGGACGGAGTCTGCCCTTGAATTTCGTTGATTCAAGAATAAGTGGCTGACTCTCGAAAGAGATCAATGCTAACCTAATGTACACGTGTGGTGTTAAAGGCGAATAGAGGCACAAATCTTGGATGCTGTCAATGAGTCAATAATTGGTTGTGGTCTCCAACGCGTAAACAAGAACGAAGAAGTTAATAATAATCCCCAATATATTCGCCGGGTGATGTTAAAGCGATTTTTAGGTGATTTCTAGCATGTTCGTGTACAACTGCAGCGGATTCTGAAAGCTAATACGGTTATAAAAACGACTCAGGGGGTCACCTTCTTCTCGTCCGAGCTCATGGTGATCCTCTGGCGGCAGTCGCGACTTCAGCAGGAATCGTCTTTGCTATCGTTCCTGGAATGAGGCGCATGGAAATCGCGGCAATGTTCAGTATTAGCTTTGGCCTTGAATTAATGAATTTTGCTTTCTGACCATAGGAGAAACATTATGAGGCCTTGCATTTGTCAGGGAACATTGACGTTTCTACATTAAATATTTTCTCGAGCAGGACTTTCGACCTTCTTCTCTAATAGCAAATATGTTCTATCACACGATATATGTAGTGCAAATCAGGGCAATCATAATCTGACAGAAAGCACACTACTATTTGTCGTCGGAATCCATGCTTGTGTAAAAAGTAGCATTTCCACTAGACAATGTATAGAGTATGCGTAACAAACAAGCTTTGGTACCACTCAACTTATATCAAAATCTTCACAAACAAAATTTCTTGTCTTTACAGTATTATGAGGTATACAAAAGTTCTCAGTTATTCCCAGGTCATATCTCAAATGCAGACAGGTATCGCTTTCACAATTCCAGTAATTCGATTAAGGCGACCACTATTTCGAGCGCCCTATCGACTTGCCCGCTATTTTAACTAATCACAAAACGATTCACTATAGAATCCATCGCTAAACATTACCAACTAAGAAAAACTATGTAACTTGAGATTTTATAGCAATCTAATCAACGCCCTTGCATGTTACTTTAAGATGCATTAATTCTTTCTTTTACTATGTAGTTCATTTCTTTTCCTTACCTCGAACGCGCGATTCCGGAGCAGCTGTCGCCGTGGACAGTGCCAGCCAGAAATCACACCGTTTGCCCGAATTGATCTATCACAGCAATCCGAACGACAACAAACCATACTATTGATACCATTCTCTATAACGACAATCACCACCAATCATACTCGTAGCTATTCGCTACCTCGAAGTTACTGCAGCTGAGGTCAACTAACAACGTACTTCAAGTCTAAACACCACTACTATACTTCGTATTTGTAGATCTCTCTATTAATAAACCAGAGGTCATTTTGCAAACGAGAACAGATATAGTCGACAGTGAGCCACAACCTAGCTAACAGAAGTTTAACAACAGAGTTCTTCCTGAAGCGGCAATACAGCGAATGCTGGCAAAACGGGTTCCGACCGCGGCGTAATAGCGAGTCGTCGCGTACGAGGGACACCAAATTGCTTCGTCGGGCTCGAAAGAAGTAGGCAGATGGCAGCTCTCGCCGAGTGCTATACTACTGGTCGGTCGATTTGAGACTGCTACTATAATCGTCGCTGGCGCCGCAGCCGCTGCCGCTACAACTTGGAGTAAGCGAACACTGTACAGAACACAGAATTCGCGAAGGGAGGCTCTGCTGGGGGGTTGGGTAGGCGGCGTTGGGTAGTACATCGAGAGAGCTGGTGGTGCAGTGTACGAGGCTGGGGTTCAATCGGGATCGGGGTATATATCTAGAGCCGAGCGGTTCGCCTGCTGCCCGGCTGGCCTGGGATAGGACACGGGGGGGGGGGGGGCTCTGCTAGGCTTAGGCCCGCCGGAGTGCGGCTGCGTCTGGGCGAGAGACGCGGTGAAGTACTGAGAAGCGCCCTCTAGCCAAGCTTCTACAAAGCTCGTACGAACCTCCAACTACAACGAGCTTAGAAATTCTCCGTATAGATACCGCCATCGTGGGACGGATAACGTCTAACATCATCGGAGCCAACATCGACGGGGGCCCTCGTATCCACTTGACGCACGGGGCTGGGATAGAGTCTAGGGGATTGAAGGCAGAAATCTAGGGAAGCAAGCAGCGCGTCGTTTCCATAAGATTCCCTCAGACGGATCAAGGCAGAGTTCAGAGAGACGAATCACAGTGATGGGTTGGTTTGTCACCAGCACGCAGCCGCAGCGGCGGTGGTTTCTGTGGACACGGGCGAATAGAGCAGATCGAAGCTGGATTGACTCACCGGCTGGCATTGAAGGAAAAGCTGCACAACAGGTTTATTCATATCTCGGAAAAGGCGAATGTAGCTGGAGAACGTAGTTACTGCGTATTACATCGTTTCGTTTTTTTTTCTTTAGGAAAATACCTACTGATAACGGCTACGTCTGCAACAATCGATTGTACAGAATATGACTTTGCAGGGACAAAAACACCAGAAATTTAGATTTAGAAATTGTTTGAATTTTCTTATCATATTGGTATGACCCATAAGAAATATTGTTGGCTTTTCACGTCATCTTTATAAAGGTTGCTCACCATCCTTTCTACAGACTAACAAAACTATATTTCTACTAAAGCATAGTTGGCCTCACGTGCATCCTGAAATATAATCATTCCGTCACTCGTGAACAAGTACGTACCTTAGTTCTTTGCTTAACACAATGTAATTATGCTGATGTTCAGTGAAGAGTGAATTTTCAAAAAATTCCAACCGCGGCTGTCTCATTCGATTTTTGTCATTCGCGTTTGCCGAAAGTCTCTCTGACAAAAGCACCAGTACACGGTTAACAACAACAACAAAAATAATAATAACAATAACAACGCAATAAGCACTACGCTCGTTAGGTGACTTAGACCTTCGTAAATCCAGCAATAAATAGCAACAACAGTGGCGGACCATAACCGCAGCGGTAACGGTGGATCAACAAGAACAAGAGTATACACAGAAAACCGAAACCAGATTTAAATTCGAACATGTCCCCTCCCCGCTATGGCGCGCGAAATACTTAACGCGCCTTTAGTGTTTGCTGTGCGCGCCCCGTAGAGCTCTATGGTGACTACGAACGGTTAACGTTCGAAAGCCATATTGTTTGCAACACCATCTTTTTTCGTTGTAATTCTAGCCGGGCGGACAGACGGTCTGCTACTCAAAAGTAAACACTGAAACGGCACGCGCTTTCGCTTTCTCTCTCTCCCCTTTCGGGTTGACTACTGTTTTGATTGTTATTGTCCTCTCGTTTCCGTTAAATACAAGCCGATTTAAAAAGATCTATACTCATTGCTTTGCGCGCTACCCTTCCCGGTAACAATGCACCATCTACCATCCATTGATTATGGATTGCACTGAATATTGATACAGAAAAAAAATATTGTAGCCGGTTTAAGTAGAGTCACTTCGCTACAGACGGTCGAGAAAAGAGAATGGTCTGTGAACGCGATTAAAAACACTCTCGCTTAAATAAGAGCTCGCTGATTTTGTCGGAAAAAAACAATATGGTATGATAGAAAAAGGTCTGGTCTTCTTGGTTCGAAACAAAATGTCAGCCAGCGGTAGGGAGGTTACTTAATGTTTAAAACAAATGTGGCATTAGGCTTGAAGGAGGTCGATATAAGAATCGAATCAAAGATGGAGACAAGCAATGTTTAATGACAGCCTCCGAGCTAAATGCTAGCCTCGAACATAGCAGTTACACGCGGGTCCCTCAGTGACTTTGGCGGAAAACGACTTGCCGCGAATAAATCAAGAATACACAGGATGTGAGAAGTTCGAACAACAGCTTATAATTGGTAAGTTTAATTAGTAATCATTTCACTTGCGTATGTGATTGTAGTCATATGTGCCTTCATACTGGATGACTCACATCGTTAGCCAGTTTGTGTTGAAAATACGTCCACGGATTAGGGAAGCTTTTACGTACAGGTAGAACACGAGTTACGTAAGGCCTGTAAAAATCACTCATACAAAAAACCAACTGGCGTTGTTGGGTACTGTGAACCTGTATTGAACACTACATTAATGATAGTGAGTTGTTCTGTGGTTACTATATTGGCCATAAGAACGCGCGCGTGTGATAAGGCAATATAAATGTGGTGCAGTATGGGCAATGAGCGAGTGTGACCTGCTAAAAGTGATGCGTGCCTTACCAATGAAAATTAGACTACAACCTGTGAAATGGTGTGAATAGTGTGTCCTGCGTACGTCGATAAAGCTTTTAGCTTGAATTAGAATAAATGTGAAGTGGCTTGTTCTTTAGTCATATTAAAAAACTCTGCCAATAATGTCTGAAGTAGGGAAGACCCTGTAATCCATGAATTTGCGCAAACAGTGCAATAGAACAGGTGTAGTTGGTCGGTTAATTTTATGCCATTTTTTTATAATGAGATTAGCGGATTGATTTTACAAGCGTAATACGTTTTTCAACAAATGTGCTCAATACGTAATAGTATTTGATATGATCACTTTGGACCAGTTCAGGTTTGGTTCTTTGGCTTTTTCATCAGATGACATTTACGTTGAATTGTACGCTAGTTACAGCGGTTGGCTACTAGAAATAGTTGATTGCAGTACTTACAAACACTCTAGACATAATTTTCTGCTGCCGAAAATGTATGGAACATTGTATACAAACAAACTTAAATTATTGGAGGTCATGACAATATAGTGTATAAGAAAACGTAAGACTACTTCAATAGCCTCCTTATTAAAAGCAGTGTTTTTCAGCTTTTGTAAGCCGAAATCTCATAGTAAACTATTATGGGTGAAAAAAATGAATAATTTTTAAGCTTACGAAAGATGTCTGGGTTAGTTCTATTAAAGACGGTTGAAAAAGCTGCATTGGATCTAGACAAACGTGTTTCTTACATATGCAGATAACTAATTATTCTGCTAGCTAAAACCTGAAAAACCGTTAAACTTTTTCAGGTGTTTCGAGAGGTTGAAATTCATACCTGTACAGATTGCTGTATGTATAACATCACATATGTAGTAGTTAAAGTAGGCTATGAAATGTTTAATGAAATAATTTAACCTAATGTAGCCATGCCTAGGCATAGCCTAATGGTCCATGCCTTTCTTTTTTTTATATTTTGTCCTATTTTGCCTCTGTTTAAAGCATTACAGTGCTAGACAATGGATGACTCAAGAGACGGAAATGACGCTGCTCGAGAGGAGCGACGTAGAGAACTGGAAGGCAACGCAAAAGAACTCGCTATTCGGGCCGTCAATTTCGATCAAACCGGGCAACTTGAAGCGGCAATTTATTACTACCGGGTATCTCTTAACACGGCTTATCAATTGACGTTTGCTGCATAGCAGATTATGAAATCTCTAAGTATATGTCGATATAACGTAATCCGTCATTTTCGTTACTAATTGAAAATAGAAATATTTTTATAAGTGATCCTCATTTTTTCTAATATGTCAAACTATTACGAATAGCCTGAAGGTTAATAGAACCACCGTTCATCCTATTCTATTCAACAGGAGGCTAGTTCTGTGTTGATGATCGCATGCAAGGAATACGATAGTCAACCCATGTTTCTAAAAAAGGTCAAAGACTATTTGGATCGGGCAGATACGCTTGAAGCCCAATGGAAAGAGCAGCAGGATGCCGCAAGAAGGCCAAAACCCACCTCAGAGGCCTTAGACCTAAGTCGGGCCCGTTTTCTTCTTATGCAGGCATTGGAATTAGATGAGGCAGGCGGAATCGACGAACCACTTCAACAGTATGGTATATGACATTTTTAAAGCTTTTTTTTAGTAATTTATCTAATTGGCTAAAAATACCATATTGAAAAGTTCCCAGCAGAATAAACGTTTGTATTTAACACCAGATGATCCGATTTAGAAGTGGTGTATAATGCTCACGCCCAGCTAATGGATTTCAGTTGCCGGGCTATAGATACACCGGATAACCTTAGCTTTCAGCTAACCTTTAAAATGAACACAACGGGCTTGATTGCAGCGTTTGGTATCCAGCATTCAAGGTACACAAACATTACTTGCGTTTATAAATCACATAAACAGCTTGCAAAAAAAAAGCATTACATTTATTATCATAGAGTAATTACATAAAAACCCTTATGTAAGCTCTTATTTGCGCTTTCAGCGTTTGATATCGCTTCATTTATTCGCGAATTGTATACTTCTTCGTGGTTTTCCAGAGGAAGCGATTGAGCTGTGTCTGTTTGCCAAGTCAATGACGGTCGATAAGGATCTGCAACAAAGGCTGTTCCATGTAGCGTCGCAGGCACTAGAACGGGCCAAGACCCTTCGGGAACGAAAAAGAGAGCTCGAGGCATCGTAAGTTATATAGAACAAAACGAATTACGGCAAACCTTTGGGAAGCGGATTCTTTACATGTGTATTGTAATATGTGGCATAAGCTACACCTCTATATCCCCATAGGATATACAAAGGACAGAATAACTAAAAATAAAGTACATCTCATTTTTCAAATAAGAATCAGTTCAATGTACTCTTATTGTACGTACTATAACTTTTCGCGTCTAAATCCTGATTAAGCCTTTACATCAACTCGATACTAGACGCTTGCAGTCTATAATGACACCGTTTATTGGTTCTATCTAAAAATGTTTGGATTCTTTAGAAGTGTGATTAATGCTCACCAAAATACGCGCACAATCACTATGGAAATATTACGTATGTAGATTTATTTTTCATGCAATTTCAGGACAGCTCCATCAGCTCCTCCAAGTCCTGGTCCACCTCCGCCACCTATTTATCCGCTACTGCCTGTGATTAACCAAGTTCGCAGGCCACCTGTTTCCTCTGAATCTACTGAAAGTAATCGATACACCCCATGGGAGCTGGAAGTGCTCGCAAAAACATCTATTATCAACCATAGAGAATATGTGCCCTTTCTAGGTTAGTATGCTAGAGGTTTGTTTATCTAATTTATACTTTACGTTAAATATTAGGTACTTATTGAAACTGTGTTATTAAAAAGATCCTACTTCAATATTGTAATATTCATCTTTTTTCAGATTTTTAATATACCATACGTTTTTTCCTATTTGTTTTTACTTGAACATCAATGAAATAACTATCAAATATACCAGAGTCAAGTCTTGTTCGTAAATTGATTCATAAGCTACTAACCTCGTCTATATATAAGTATATATAAGGTGGAGCAAAAATTTCCGAACGATCAAGATAGTATATACAGAAGGTCTGTTACGATTTTTATTGCGTCGCTTGTTTAGGAGCGGATGCACGTGATCGCTTCGCACTGATCCTGCCATTTGAAGATAAAGATGGCCTTTTAGGCCTTTCACCCAAACAGCGTGCACAGTTCGCAGAATGGGTTCGTCCGAGTGAATTGGTTTCCGAGCCGACTCTCATTGAAAGTACAGTCGATCCGTTTAGCATCAAACAAACGTGTGTCACCGATTGCTCTTTTGTGTCGTCAATCACCGTGTGTGCTTTATACGAAAAAAAGTTCAAGAAGAGATTAATAACAGGGTACGTGTATGCTAAGCTTGCATTTGAAATATTTTGAACATTGAATGCACTTACTAGAAAGACATTTTTCTAATCTATATATGGGTTCCTATTATTTTCACAGCGTAATTTACCCGAAGAACTCTCGCGGCGAACCGGTGTTTAACCCTTGCGGAAAATATACGGTCAAGCTATATTTTAATGGTGTACACCGAAAAGTCACCCTGGATGACCGATTGCCTTTGGGCAAGCATAATCAGCTTCTATGCAGTTACTCCAATAAAAAAAAAGAGTTCTGGGTTTCGCTGTTGGAGAAGGCTTACCTCAAAGTCATGGGTGGATACGATTTCCCTGGATCGAACTCGGTGAGAACGGCATTTGGGTATTTTCTAAGTCTGAAATTCACATGCTGTGCCTTACTCTATATAGGCACATATAAATAATTATACAAGATCAGAAAATATGTCCATATAATAATCGTCGGGTGCATTCTGCTTCTGGTCACTCTGCCTGAGTTCATGGTGTATTGAAAGTGTTTTAGATGATGAATAAATGTTTCCAGTGATTCAGTTCTGCTGTTAAGCACTTATATGATACAATTGTATTTAATTAATTTATAAATACGCTGTTTAGATAACATAACATATTGTGTATCACCGCTATGTCATATGTTGCAGAATATCGACTTACACGCGTTAACGGGGTGGATACCGGACCGCGAACCAATCCGCACAAAGGAGGCGTGTTTTGATAGTGAAGCGCTATTCAGAAAACTATTAGATCGTCACGAGAAAGGAGATGTGCTAGTCACTTTGGCGACAGGGCCGTTGAGGCCGGAGCTGGAAGAACGAACAGGCTTGGCCGACTGCCATGCCTATGCTGTTCTAGATATACGATTCGTGCATGTAAGCTAACCTATTTAGAACCTCTAGAGCGTTCAAACAATATAGCCGGTTACAATTTCTTCTAGAATACTGAAGTACTTTCATAGTCGATTTTGGTTTGTTAGATTAAAGAAGCACTTCTGTTGGGTTTCTATTCTATTCGTGAGAAGATAAACTGTTTAAAATTTGTAACCAATACAATAGCTATTGATGGTGGACTTGTATTCTGTGCCTATTACTCAGGGCAAGCGACTCTTCCTACTCAAAAACCCCTGGAGTCATATGCGATGGAAAGGCCGTTTCTCGGATCGGGACTTGCGTTCATGGACACCAGAAATATCAGAAACTCTACATTATAATCCAAGGAATGCGCAACAGTTTGACAACGGCGTATTTTGGATTGATTATGAGTCTATCCTTGGTGTCTTCGACGTTTTCTATCTCAACTGGCGACCGACGCTGTTCCAGTATACGTCGTGCACACATGACATGTGGCACGGCGGGTCGGGCCCTGCGAAAGACTTGTACAACATTGGAGACAATCCTCAATATCTACTAAGCGTTAGTAGTACAGGAGCGGCCGTATGGGTTCTTTTAACTCGACATATTGTCGATCGAGACGATTTTGCCAGCAACAAAGAATACATAGCGCTATTGGTGTACAAGGGTGGTGACAAAGTTTACCTTCCCCGTAAGTCTATCTCGCAATTAACTCTTAGAACCTTTAAATATCTATCATGCCTATTAACTTATGTTAACGGGTGGATGTCGTCATCGTTATATTCCACTTACACTTTTATGTGGTTGTTTCTTGCATTTTGTGAGAAGACCCATTCCTTAAAAACAGAGCCTTATTCAGTAGTCGGTTTTGCTGTGTCGTTTTAAGGATTACCATTTACATACTGTTTCCTGCTGTTTTCATTGTCGCTTTTATTAGATGATCCACCCCCTATGATAGATGGCGCCCGAATCAACAGCCCACATTATCTGGTTAAGATTCTCGTCCAACCCGATTCGGAAACACACTATACCCTTGTTGTGTCGCAATATGAGAAGACTACCACAATTTATTACACAATTCGGGCGTACTCAACCGTCCCGTTTATGCTCAAGAAACTGCAGAACCCATACAGGTATAAGAAGTTCATTCGGTTAGCCATACATGCTTCCCTGACGATGAGCAGTCTTGATTAAGTTGTAAGACGGTATTTTCGTGTATAGTTAAATATCGAGTCTTGGAAAAGGTATCGATTATTTTTAATCCAAAATTGATACAAATATATTTTGTTTTTAAGTAATATTATGAAACTAAGTGTACGCCATATTAGTCGATTACCTTTTGATGTTTTTCTGATGAGACTATAATCCTATCACTGTAGAACTTCTGTGGCTTCCGGACAAAAAATTATGACGAGTTATTTTTGCATCCCTCCAATGAAACTAAATATCGTTAAGGGACCTCTGCAAAGGCTGAAACAGATGATAATTTTACATTCGTCTCAAGTTTAATCGAGTAATTAAAGATGCTTTTGGTCTAATGTTGTTATGTTAGTCTCGTTCGATTTTTCTATGGCTTGTTGTAATCTTGTTAGTTTTTGATAGTAGAAATCCGAATCAAGTGTTTTGCTAGCCTGCAGCAACACGTAATGCACGACTCTTTTTCAATTCCATCAGACACGTAGTCAAAGAACTTTGTTGGTGTCAGTACGGACCTTGCCACGGATAACGGTGTGCGTTGTTGTTAATTTGCACATCCATTCTTCATCGCCCGTGATCAACCACTTTACATATACCTCGACTTTGTTACATTTATGTAGAGTTAAGTAGAGAGCAGATGAAGGTACGATCGAGTAGATATATTTGCGTCAACTTGTGTAGTGCCCAAGTACTGAGCTTTTTTTTTTATAGACAGTAATCCAAATTATTTAAAACTGTTTAGTAGTAAGCATTTAGCTCCTTGACGATTTCATGGCTACCCAAAGTGTCAATCAATCGTATTCAACTTTTGCAATAATTTCATCAACTTGTCTCGAAATTAACTGAATACTAAGAGGAGCATCTTTCACGGTGCGATTTGCAAAGCCAAAGTGAAAGAATCATCTTTGGGCCGTTTTTTCCATGAATATCGCAGCTTTTTTTCATGGACCTGGACAGGAGTTGTGTCTTTCTCGTAAAATATAGCAAATTTTTGTAGAAATTTTGCTCATCTTCAAGCCGTACTTTTGTGACAATCCAATATTACTCTAACTACTTGGAATTAAGACAATAAAAATACATCTGCTATATTTAGTTTCAAAAGCATAAATAAATTAAGCTAAGGAAGTATATTGGTATTTTATCTTTCATTATTTATGCCAATTACTTAGGCGCACTGTTTTAAAAGTCTTCCTTGCAGTGCAGTTTGAATTTTTAGTTTAAATATTTATTTCTGTCTAACTCTAGGTTGCAATACGTCTTAGGGCCCTTGCCGGTACATAATAAAGGCAAACAAAATGCCTTCCTGGCAGTGCTGCACTATGATTTTTAAAATCAGCCATTAGACATTATCTATCATATTTCAGATTTACGAAAGAAGACAAGAAAGGTTCCTGGGGACCTGCCACAGCTGGAGGCTGCATGAATCACCTACTGACGTATAATAAGAATCCGACTTACCGCTTTGATATCCAAAGCCCTCATGATCACAACCAAATCCTCATCACTCTAAAAGGACCAAGGTGAGCTCAGCAAATGGTTTCCTTGTTCTTTTGTTTTAAATTCAAAGTTGCTCGAAGTTAAATACAGTGTGAAACAACGACCTCAGAGCGCAATTTACGCACAAGTATGTATCCAATGAGTACGCAATGCGATTATTTGGATGAAATTCCAGTGCTGACAAATCCTAATTTACGTGGTTTACCAGACAATATCATCTAGGATTCGATGTGGAGGCCTTCGCATTAGACCGGATGCCGCTGAGTGCTTTTCCCCGTTGCAGTTCTGGTGTATTTCGGCAAGGCTACACAGTGCTCGAGCTTAAGAACGTCCCTGCCGGAAAATACAATCTCGTACCGTGCACCCATCAACCAGGCCAAGAAGGCCCATTCTTTTTATCCGTTTCATGCGATCACCAGCTAGAACTTCACCGGGTGCAGAATTAAGCTAAACCAAGTCCACTAACGCCGCTGCGTTCGAGGCATGCATACCGCTTCGATGTGCGCTTTTGTAAAGCTGAAGGTCATTTTGTGTATGACGATGACTTGGCGAAGACCTTATTATTGACCATGAAATCAACTTTCTTAGGAAGTAGGTTTTGTTTGTAGAAATAAAGGTGGTGATATCTGAACAAATGCTTGAAGTATTTATCCGCTTATCATGTATTATATAGGTAAAGTTAAAGAAACTAAAACTACGAACAAGCTAAGACGTAGAAATTCTATTTTTAAAATAAATTTGTGCTTGTATTACTCTGTATACCTTTATTAGTGGCTGATATTGATACTTTTGTGGACAACCACCCAAAAAGTCACTGATGACATACTTGCTCTATTGTACAACCCGCTACTGTGCTACAGACATTGCTAAATGCGAATGTTTATTAACTAGATACTGCTATTCTAATCATATATATGTCGATATATAAGTCGAAATGTGATACCATTGCTGTGACAAATTGTTTTTCAGATTCCTTTTTGAACTCACAAGTACTCTCTAAGGTGTCAGTTGGATCCCTTGAATATCAGCGCGAACGGTTGTACTTTTCTATCTTTTATTTTAACGTTATATGGGCTTGCACTCACTATGTGCCCTTACAAAATAATGAATACTAATATTGTTAGATGTGCTCATAATAGTTGCACATGACCGAAAATACTATCAACTAGCTCCTAAGTCGATAAGGTGTTACTGTAGCAAAATATCAGGATGGCGCCTTGCTAGTTTTCAACACTTTAATATTGATCCGATTTGGCCCCGTCTTTACATTGCGGTGATCTGGATCTGAATGGGAAGCGAAGTCAACATTTGAACCTTTGAGCTCAGATAGGAGCATCATCAGTATTTCTCATACTGACTTCTTACTTACTCTTAAAGAAAATTTTTATAGACGATCTAAACAATATTGCTAATGACGATCTGAACAAATAGTGTTTTATTAACGCACATTTGTTTTAGCTTATCTTCGCAAGAGTTTGGTTGTTCGTCTTAAGCCTGCAAAACTTACCAAACAGGATGTAAGACACAAAGATACGAAACTGAAAACGCTCTTTTAGTGTGTCATTCAAAAGAAAAGGTTAGTACTTTGATTACGTTAACATTTTGATACAGAAAGTGACTTAAATTACCACATTTAAACCGATATTGGTTTCACTAACAGAGGAACTACCCTACTTTTAACTAGTTGATAGATTTAAAGGATCGGATGGAAATAAAGGCAAGGTCAAGACTGAGAAAGTATTTTGGAAGGGATTAGCCGAAAAGTGGTAACATTTATTTTCTTATATAATCTCTAAAATGATTAGCTTACTTAAGGGTATTAAAGAGAAAAAGTTGCACGTGACGGCTAATTGGTACTCAGGTCCTTAATAACTAAGCTTTTAGAAGCTTTTGACCCTAAGAGAAGTTTAAGTAGAGGTTAACGCCTCTGCAACTGATACAAACAGAATACCTTAAGCCACTATTATTGATAACTGAAATGCGTGCATTTACAAGGTGTGAAGTTTAACAGGTGGCGATGGAAGTGATAGCTTAGTGACTCTTGGCTTACCCATCAAGGGGATCGAACACTACCAAGCGTTCTGGCACCTAGTGACTTTTGACCTGTTTTCTAGGTTATACACTATGGGTAACAGCTGTACATACTGCAGACTTCGCACTTCTGGCCGCCGTTGTGTATGTCAAGTACACGATGATAAAATTCACATTTGCACTGTAGTTACCAAATAACATTTCAGCAAAGAGAAGCTAGTGCAGATCGATTAGGAGATATAAAGAACTGCGCATTTACCCGCTCACGGCTCAAGCAAGATTTTTAAATAAGCCGTTCGTCGGAGGCTTAACTAAGGTCTACAAGATAAAACAATGCATAAAAAGCTTGCATTATAAAATTCTATCAAAAATTTACCAGTGGTGTACAGCCAGCGAACCTTAGAAGATACAAAATAACCGTAGGGAAAGATAATTAAAATTAATGATTAGATAATGTGGACAGTTAGATCATGCTGGCCTAGGCAGCTTTAATGCCGCACGCCTAACATCACTTTTAAGCGTTTTTAACGCGAAGTATATCGACATTCGGTTTTAAAGGATTTGGTAGATTTGGTAGAAAAAAAACCTACCACCATTATTACTGAAGCTTCCCAATATAGACGACTATGCATTTCAAAACCAAGTAGCTGACGTGTAGCTTGTGCAAGGCAACAACGACTCGTAAATCGTACATGACTCAATCTCGAATTGAAAAAATAATTTGGTTGCTGTATGCACAGCGTTTTATCCTTAATATCCAAGCGTCAAGCAAATGTCAAGCAAGAGTGTGTCACGCGTGCGAAGCAAAAATCTTCGTATTTTTATTTATTGAATAATTATACTGGTATAATAATAAGAAAAATTTACAAATTGGTTCAATTTCATCAAAATTATAGAATCAAGAAATATCAGTTCAAATTTACCGTACAAACAATATAATAATCTTTTCGTACATATTTTCAGTTACCAAAGGCTTTACATTTAAACTTAGTACCACCTTAAGTCTAATGCATACCTTAACGGTTTATCCTCACAGCATTAGTGCGTAATTTTTTTAATTTCTGGACAGCCTGTCACGTCGAATAGCCGCTTCTAGAACTAAGTTATTTGTACGTGAACGTATGCCGTTCTTGATACCTATAATGTGTAAAAAATAAGAAAGTGTAGAGTGGGAGCCATCGTATTTAACCGAGATACACACACCCCGTATAAGCAAACCGCTAATGGCCAAAATGTGCCATCCATCCGACACATAATATGTCGTAGACCTTAATAACGTATTATATTTAATAGCCAATTAGAGAGCCGAGTTTCTGATTAAAACGACTTGGGTCGCTGCTATAAGTCCTGTCAACAAAGCGTACTACACAATTTATGCGAGCAAAAAAAAGTTATAATCAGTTCTTGTGCTGGGTGATTTTTTGTCAGGGGTAAAACAACTGAACCATTTCGCTCAACTTTTTTAAACTTATCTTACTTACATGTCTTAATAGTGTAAGTAATGCTCTTTGACGAACTTTAAAGAAGCTAAAGAATGCCAGTAAACTAGACGCGTGCACCAGTTGTTGCCGCATTCGTTGATGAAATAATAGTAGTTTCTGTGCGCTTTGTTCAATTTCTCAGAGCGTTATTGTTTTCTCATAATTCCTCTTTGGCCATTAACGTATGAAAAGGGGCAAAAGTCCAAAAAAGGGAAGTATGTGTAGGCAGTGGTCGACATTTCTTGCAAGAATAAGCATCATAATGAAACTGGTAGCTTTACACAAGAGTTGTATATTTGATAATTTTTTGCAGCTTGTAAAATCTGAAACGGACGAATAGACATTTCCTTATCGGTAATCTTCAATATTGGAGTATGTTCCATATCACATAGCTAATGAAACCGTTGTAGGCGTTACTAGTGATCGTTTTGGCAGTTACGCGCATCGTGTAACAAACAACATCTCGCGCTTAGTATACAGTGGGTAACGCTGCCACGTAGGTAGACTCGATTACTCCACAAAAATGGTTAAACTATTAGATAATCTATCCAAACCTGAGTCTCCAAAGGAGTTTGTATAACCCCTTGCCTCACTACAAATTTCTGGTAAAATTACTGTGTAGTTGAGTTTTTGCTTATTCCTTGCAAAGTTACATCAGCTAAGGCAAACCTAGTTCTTTTTTTTCTCAGCTGCAGAACTATATAGAACTGCGCAAAGCGTCGACGTGTCGGGTATTGTTCTCTGCCTAAATGTGTGTAAAGCTGACACTTTCTTCTTGTTAATAGGAAATATGCGTCAGCAAAATTTAATGCGTCAGGAATAAAGGTGATTACTTGGATTAAGGAAGTGGTTTTATACATACTAAGAGATTCCCTTATTTGTCTAATATCCGTTTGAGTTCAACTGATACATACATAAAATAGGCTAAGTGTATGTCCTTTAGCTTTGAATATCTTTTCTTTTTTCCGTGCCGGACAGTGTCTAGAAAACGACTAAATTTTAGAAATTTCTAAACGTGTGGAACTAAAACCTTTCTTAAAGCACAATATCCTTTAGAGTATTGGAATATAGGATAATAGTTGACAATAGTAGATCTATAACTGCTTTTAAAAACAACAGTGACAGTGTTGGGGAATAGTCTATCATTAAGATCTATTGCAGGCTCAACCACAGTTGTGTCAAATGTGCTGTAAAAGTCTAATAGCATTTTACCGGGGACAAAATTACATTTGAGTTTTATTCCACCTTGAGTAACATGCAATACGGGTAAGAGGCGCCCAAGGAACTAGAATTTAATTAGAGATGTTCCGCATGGTGGCGCTTTCTCGAATAAATGTTTTATTTTCATAGCCAGGGTGTGGGTCTGAAAGAAAAACATGTCGTACAGTTGCATTACTTTCTTAGATAATTAAAATCAGAACGTTTTGATGTTTCTACAACTCATTTCTATGTATACTTAATCTTTCACATAATGATTCTGCTTTACCTCTATCAAAACTACTGTGACAGACTCAATTCTTTCAACAGAGGCGAGCCATTCAAGTTCGTGGCACGAAAATGAATGACCTTTGATCCGGGAACGTTGTCTCATAAGACTGGTGTGCAAACCGCTTTTTATACTGGGTATATAAATCACAGTAGCACTTTACTGAAAGCTTCATCGTACCCTCGATGTACGCACCGCTTTTACTGTAACTGTGTAGGTCGATTAAATTCTATTCTTTAATAGAGTACATGAAACTCCTTCCTTTCATTCTTCGTGTTTCCTATCTGTATTGCTGTATGGCCTTCCAGAGGAAATTGTCAATCCTATATAAATACAATGTGGTTATTATATATATGGGATGTGTTCTCGGGACGATTTGAAATGGAGGCGGCAGGTCACAGTAACTGGTTCTGTTTTATTTTTTATAGATCTCTGTGCATGTAAAGCGATAAGGTCGTCGGCGTCCGTTGAGGGGTTTTTAGCAGTGCGACGTCGAACACGATTTATAGTCATTTACGAGAGGGAAACGCCGTAGTGAGCAATCGAATTTGGGTGAGCTATTTTCGGCTAAGTAATTTGTTCATTAGAGAGTCAGCATTTGCGAAACTGGCAAATGGAAAACTCCGCCTGCAATTGGATTGATCCAGATGCATGTGGCTGGAACGGATAGTCCTAGAGTGAATGGTGAGGAAGTTGCAAGGCCCAGGCTGAACCTTTCCTTGGAAAGGTCTGGTAGGGAGACATACTAGTGTAGTAATCCTAGAAGCGTTTGCTTTTTTGCGGCTTTATTTTGTGTAGCGCGTTATTAAAACCAACTCGGTAAACGATGGAAGGTAAAATTAATGCTTATAAACTGTCTTTTCCAACTGTATTATTAGGTAAATCATACAGCGTGTACAGCGTTGCTGATAAAGACAGCCGACGCAATTGATAGTGCTAGATCGTACGATCGAAGCAGCTGTTTTCAAGCAGTTGTATTGACTAATAGATGAGAAGTATAGTTCTTAAATAAGATCTCAATGAGAATAATATGAATCATAAATGCAATCTTTCAGACTCACGTGGGGCAGTTGATAATTAGCACTGAAATGTGCCAAACTCAGTTAGACCAAATGTCCGTCCAACCTGTCCTGGTCGAAAACTCTTTACGTAGAACCTGTGTTTTAGAAATTATAACGGGTAAAGGGTCTACTTTTGAAGCGTAGCGAAATTGTTTCCGCTATTAGTTCTGCCAATTCGGACAAAGCTCCTGGGCGCTCATTCTGGAAACTCCTGGCTCAAGTTGATCAGATACCACTCATGTCAATAGATCAGACAATTTATTGAACATGGAGTGTAACTCTAGATCTGCAAACGATATGAGAATTGTAGAACATTGTAAAAAATTTATTTTTTATTTTTTTTTATGAAATGTGACGTTTTGTCTCATTCGATTTTTCGGATTTAATAAACAAAGTTGCGTTTTACAAAAAGTACTCCTTGGTACTTTTTTAGCTTTCAAAGTACTGCTCGCCTCTATCTTGCTTAGCGAAAATTTCTATAACCCTAATTTCAATAGACAATATAGTGCAAGGCGCAGATATTTAACTACTTTTCGTATTTGGATTAGTTTCAACCTATGCAGACTTCCTTCAGTGTTCTGATTGATACTTTAATTTGATTATATTTTGG
This sequence comes from Varroa destructor, assembly GCF_002443255.2. Classification (NCBI taxonomy): domain Eukaryota; kingdom Metazoa; phylum Arthropoda; class Arachnida; order Mesostigmata; family Varroidae; genus Varroa; species Varroa destructor. The sequence continues at coordinate 29,144,204 of NW_019211458.1, read as the reverse complement.
TGTAGTCACGGCCCTGCTGCACTTGTTTTGTGGACGCAAGTTCAGCATTCCGTGAGAATAACGCGATCGAAGGCAGTAACAATAAACCCATTCTTAAATTATAAATTTAATGATGAAACTAATGCTGTACGGGTTTAACGTCCGAAACCAGAAATAAAACTAACTTGGCTAACTATTTCCCGTAACTTTAGTGATTAAGGATAACTGGCTAATCCCGATAGAAAACATCCTTCGGAGATGGCTTTTTGTTTGCGATGTGAACTAGTCTGATTATTGCAAGTCCAATACTCTATATATTTTCAGCTTCACGAACATTCTGCTTTTGTGCAGCGAATATCGGGAAGTAATAAATAAGCAATACATGTATTCGCTCACGAATTGTGTAGCTCTGTTGTGCATATATATTATCAGAGTATGTCGTTTAATATGGTTTGGACTATTGACTGAGCCTTTGACGGCTCTGTGGGAACTTCGATACCAACGTTTGTGTCAAATAACCACGCTAGCGAGAAGTCAAGCATTGCTTCATTGGTCTGTCAGAAAAATGCTTATTTGCAGCGGTAAGCAGGAAATCCTTTGTTTATCTATTGTTCAGATTAGCCCATATTTCGACACTGCTAACAGTTCATTGCAGCGATTCGCCAAGCTTTGTTTTTTGGTCGAGATTTACGTTGCTGCGAGCGATCGTACTCCTCAGCTCAGAGAAATCGACATAACTTACGGAAGCAATGGGTTGCCTTTTGATTTCTCGCCTTAGGACCGGACCTATTTTTGGTCTCCCATTGATAAGCCATTTCAGGCCTGTTTTAAGCACTGTGGGGTTTCTAGTGCCTAGCCATTACGATTGCAACCGTACGTTTAATTTTCATTTGCTCTGGCATTCTCGTAAAGTGCGCACTGCTGCATCGACTTCTCCTCCGTCGGACACAGTTTCTAGCCTAGCTTAAATTAAAAACCAGCATACGAAGCTTCAAAGTAGAGTGTGCAATCTAAGATCCAATTTTTTTCGGGTACGCGAAACGACCTGGCATTAATCTTGAAGTTGTATCGTAGGCAGATAATTCAAATAACAACAGCTTTCCAAATGTCAAAGCAACTAAATCATTGGTCTTTTGCTTGTACGGCTTGGATTAATTAAGTGGCTCAAGTATTTTCAAAAAATTCCAAAATCAGCAGGGATGAGATGTTTCGTTCTTTTTATTGTAGGTAATATGAAAATTAATTTATAAATCGTAGTAGCGTATGCCTTAGGTACCGGCCTCATACATTATTTGAACATAAAGACATTTAGTGCCCTACAAATTCAGCTAGGCAAGCCGTTTTGTTAGTGTCTCAGTGGCACTCGCCCTCTAGACTCATGACGTGTAAAGATGTCCTCCCTCTAATTGGGGGCATGAGGCTGCCTCAGAGCAGCTCTTTGTCTTCAAATTCGCCTAGATTAGTAATTACGTTGCCGGTATGGTTTACTAATTCGAATCTGTATTCATTTCTTTGCTTCAATGATGTTAAACACAGAATGAATGAAATTCAACAAACTATCATTACTTTAGTAAGCGGGTTATGAAAACATGTATCTACACATATGGAATATATTATTACTCCTGTGGTAGACTGGACTGATGTTATGGTGAAGAAACACCAGCAAATATGGCGTTGCATGTACTTTAATTAAGTTGAAAGCACGGCCGAAGGAAGCGATGTGGGTCATGTGATCTCAATACTATCTCATGCCGCCAACATCGCCCTTTTGTAATCATAAACATTGTGTTATGTGACAGCCGGCCCACTGCCAAGCTTTGGTGTCGACTTGCGTCTCTATAGTCTCAATATGCTTATATATTTTATTTTGACGCTGTTGGCTTAATAATATATTATGTTCGCCGAACATTAGAACGATAAACAACGCTATTTTATCGTGATTATAATTTCTTCACACAAAGGAAAACTCAAAGGGGCGGAGGTTTAAGGATAGATGATATCGGCGGTAGGCGTATTTTAATACATATCCCCTAATCATTGGAAAAGGGGTGCCTGTAACGAGTTATTAGAGCCGTACTAATGTCACCATTAATTTCATGTTTGAATTGTTTTCTCTTAGACAAATGCTTCGTTTTGGAGGTTTAGATTATAACTGACAAAAATGGGTATCAGTTTAGCTTTTATAAAGTCCGGTAACACGTCCATGTTATTTATAATCTATATTATAACAGTTTTGTACGGTTAAATAGTCGTGATGATGCATTTAGGGCCATTAAAGTTAATTCTAGCATTAGGTCATGTAAGCATTATGTATGTCCTTTGTTGACTTTTTCTTTTTGCCTTTTGGCCTGAATATACTTACGTGGACGCCTTTTTCTCAATTGCTTCACCTATTCTATGTTTCAAAGTCCCTCCTTGTGGAAGTATGATTCACACAACAAACGCTAATTAATTTGGCGTGATTTGAAACACGTAAACTTTTCATCCGGCAAAAATCCTGGCAACCGACGGCGTTTTCTCGCCGTTTTCCCATGGAACTGTCAAAACCGTAAAATGCTCTTTCGATGTTAAGAACCTGCGTGGTCACTCGATACGCATGGACCAAGAAGAAAATCCAGTATATATAGTACCTGATTCTTTCATAAATATTCGAAGGGAATCAGTAATCAAGTTTGGCAGCTGAGATTTAGTTCTAAGGTCCTTCACGGTACCATGGCGCATATAAAATTGGTTGTTGCTGGTTTTAGCAGATACTCAGGAGCTGCCTCAGAGCGTAGTTCAATTTAACGAAACGAAGCAATGTCCATGAATGTATACAGGGATTGTTTTTTACACGGACTAATGCTACGCTATTCCTGAATTTGTAAACAGAAAAATAAAAAATAAATACTATTTCACCGTTAAAGTCAGCTAAACAGCCTTAAAAATGTCGCTAGTTTTATATTATGTTTCAATGTACCAACACTAGAAGTGATTTTGCATGTTTTTCTCTAATTTATCAATTATCAGTTTACCAGTTTTGAATGTCCAAATAACGCTGCGCTACTAATATGCTAATCCAATCGACTTACTACCGGCTACACCACTGAAATATGCCCGTTATTATTTGTTTCGCTCTGTGGGCAGCTGCCGCTGTGATATGTAACAGTTCGGACGTGTAAAAACTTTTTTAACTAAGCAAAGCCTATTACTATAATCTGCGACGCTCCGGACTGAGGGTGTCCTAGGGATATGCTTGTATCTGGCGCAAGTGCTTCAGGCACGGGTTGTTAGGGGAGCGTCATGCCTTCAGATAACCGTAGGAAGAGGTTCTGACGCGTGTATTTCTTTCAATGAAGACCAAACCTAAGACCGACGTCAAAATCCGAGTCATACGAGCCGCGTATATCCTTTCAGACCTTGTCGCAACGGCGTAACTGCAGAAATCCCGACTTTCATAACACTATTAAAAGGGTAAATTTTACCTCTGAAAAAGTTACCAAAGCTACACTCCACCTGATATATGGATCTGAGGTACGGCATGAAAATGATGCACGAAGCTCAAATCTGCTACTTTCAGAAGGCCGAAAGTTCAGCCGGAAAAAGCATCTCTTGGCAAATCTCAACTGTTCCTTTAAATGCCTCAAGCAGACTAGGTAAATGCGAATGAGTAAATACCTGGAAAGTGCTATAAAACTCAAACCTCTGTAGATTTATTAACAGGTGTTATATAGTAGAAGGGCACTCAATATTTTGCAGTCAGAGACGCATGTCTCCGAGCCCGACCTACCGACGTGCTATGGACCTCGGTATTTCTAATTTCTCTCTATGATGAATTTATTACATCCTAGCATTTGGCGACAAACACACCAAGTAAATCTAAATACAACAACGCTTTTTTTTAATTTAACAAAAACTTTGTGTTTTCCATATTGGGTGAAATATCAACGGACTATTAATCACTTATAGTTTTATAATAATATTTTTAAGTTTTTAATCAAATTGCATTCTTCTAATAAAAGTCTTCGTTTTTCAATCAATCATGTGATATACATCTGGCATTCCGACAGATCGATCAGACAGAAAAGTTGCAGCTTTTCATATTTATTGTAGCTATGCAGCTAGAATAAATTTAACACACTTCTTGGTTACACGCAGGATGTAGGAAAACCTTGTGTGCACGCTATCAGTATTGGACTTATAGCAAAAGGCACTCATTTCAACTAAATAGACTGGCTTTAGGTGGAACTGCGAATTATATACCGTATTTAGAGGAACTAATTGGCATTTTCCCGCGAAGGAAACAAACACGATAATTTAAAGTAAAAGTAAGTATAGATAGAAAAGTAAGCACGATAAAGTAAGTAAATGCCTTTATTTGTGAATCGAGCAAGAGATAATCGATTGGCGCATACGAAGTTTTTGCAGGACTAACACGAATGTGCCTTCTCACACGGAGCTAACAATACATTAATGTAACAGTCAAATAATAATATTACACAACAGTCACCGTATAACTTGCTACTGAACGTAAGAGAAGTTCCTTCCTCCGCAACTTTATTTTCAACCACTTCGAACGCCTTCATTCTTGGCATCACTGTAACTAGCTATTCAACAACAATAACGTACAGATTTGATCTTGCAGGTTAACGAAAACGTCTAACCAGACAAACAAATTACGAAGGTATTTTAAAGGCAATAAGATATCGTCCGCTTCATTTGTATAGTAGAGTCAAGTCTTAACGGCACCGTCACTTCCATTTGTTATAAACAAATTCTTAACCCACGTATATAGCCAGGCAAGTCGCTATAAGGCTAGTGGTATGATCGTTTTTCACAAGAAAATTCACACGAAGCAGATGATACTTTGGGCTAGTTTACAACAACGGGTTCGTGATGGCCGTACCATTGTTCTATTCGTACTTTTTCCAGGCCAAACTGACAAAGAGCTTCTAACACTTCTCCAAGTCCAGCCCAGTCATGATAGCCCAGTCCAACGTAAGTCTTCCTGACTATTCTTGCGTTTCTGCTTTGCTTACGTAATAGTTTGTAGCGATCATAGTTAACAGCACTGATTGATAATATTGTCGGCATTGTTGGCGTCCCTGCCATGCGCCACGTGTCACCGCAATAATATTTAAGAAATGGACCAGACGAACCTTCCAACAGACAGCACAAATTCATTATCCCACCGGCACCCTCGCACTCAGGCGCGGGGCGCCTGTGTCATTCCACAATCCACCCATATTCTTAATCCCAGCAATAATCAGCAGCTCCTTTTCGGATGTAAGCTACTCTCATTGTTATACTAAAAATATAATTTTCATTCGAAAGCAACTTTTACGCCATCACCACAGCCAGTGTCACAACGATAGCATCTATGAATGTTCTATCGTGAAGAAGGTAACTTGAAAACAGGGGTGTGAACGACATGGGACCATCTACTATCGTTTTCCTGATATTAACTTTTTATGCGAACGGCACCAGGTCAAGTAAGGAAAAAATGATGTCTGCATTGTGTTATGTACATACTGTAGGGTTATATTTTCTAGCAGAGTATTTTAATTACATAAGTGCAAACAGCTATGACACAGTCTGGAAATTATGTTTACTGTGATCTTGAAGCTGAACAAGCTTTTAGAGTTCACATACTACTACTATAGTACGAGTACTATAGTAGGATGATTCCAGTAAGCACTGTTAGTATCGTGATTACGACAAGACCACACATGGTGTCACACATTGTGTGGGTTCGGGGGGTTTCACTTGTAACTGATGTCATAGTAAGGTCTATAAATACATCTTGATGGTGACAAATAGACGCATATTTCATTGCGTCAGGATGAAGCCGAAGTACCTAGCATAACCCCGAAAATTAATAAAGCAAGGCAACCGTTATACACTCATATCAATGTATTTTTTCTAGCGAAGACAGCGGCTTCGTTTTTAAGCAAGCTTTTAATATATTACACTTTGAACGTTGTCTGTGTCACCGTTGTACGGATCAGGGTTTTACAAAAAGGAGCATTTTTTTTGTATATTTTTGTGGTAACAACGCGAAAACTATTCTCTACAGAACGTTAAGAAACCGTAAGTTTGGTTAATTATCTAGCATTCATGTATTTAAATAAACACTATTTAACCTGTCTAAATGCAAACAAGTGAAATGTAAACACTTTTCTATTAAAGCTGTTCAGTGTATACCTAAATTGAACAGAAACGAGACCTCATAAAATAGTTTAATTCAAAGAAGTTACATATAGCGCTTACTACTACAAATAGCTAAGCAGGATTTACAAAGATGAAACGGAATGGAGGAATACCCATTACTTTGCACAAGAGGTAACATGTACGTTCGAGTTGGATAACTTTAAATTGAAACTGTACGACATATAGCTCGACAGAAGCTGGATTTTTAGTGTAGAAAAGGCTTGGGAGATCATATAGCGTGTGCCCCTTAACGCGCTTTTAAAAATGTTTGATTTTTTTTCGTCAATAATATGTCCCTATGTTGTTGGGTAACTTTTCAATATCATATAGGCCGAACAGTTTATTAATTTGGCGAGCTCGGAAATCAGGTATAACATTATTTCTGCAAAAAGTGCGAAGTGTCATTTAAAACTTTCCGTTAGTCATTGTACCTGAAGTCCCAGAAAAGGTCTAATCTTTGGTTAGGCCGAGAAGGTCATTCGAAAATTTTCTAGTTTTTTCTATACAGAAGTTCCTGCTTATACTTTATGGCATTGTGTCATACCCATCACAGAACATCCTGAGTTGAGCTTCATAACTGATGCAAAATGAATAAAATACGATTTGTAAAAGCAAATAATAAGTCAAAAGCTTGTTGTAGCTAATGAATGCGTTTTTTGGTTGCCTTTAGTGACAGGCTAAGAATGAAAGTTGATGTACCTGTTTTATTTATTTACGTCAATTGAACATTTGAAAGAAAAACAATATAGCGCACATGAGTTTTTTAGTATTTACTGAGCATTGCATATTTAGTAAGGGTCACATTGGCAGATGACTTACCTTTGTACGAGATTTTGGGTCATGATAATATACCTGTCCAGCAAAACCACACAAGCTGTCTAAGTAAAAATACATATCTCAAATCTAATAATGTAGAAACAAAGCTATCGAAAAAAAAAAAAAAAACACATAATTATTAATGTTGTTGTCGGGTGTAAAAGAGTTTATTGCCATAGCAACATCAGCAACAGGCTGCAATCGAGTCCATAACCAATTCCATTTACTTGAAGTAATAATACGAGTTTGTTAATATGAATACAGATCACCGCTGACATAATCATTCCACACGATAATCAAGAAGTATAATAATACTAATAACCACTTTGCTAATCCAAGCACTCAGTGTCATAACGGACAAGCAACGTGGAAATAAAAGGGGCGTCGGACACGGGTTTAGTCTCCCCGGTCCTGCGCCCGTGAGCGGGCAATGGGTCAGGCTGTACGACTTTCGCTTGTCCATTAATGCCTATAGATCAAAGGCTATATGCATATATAAAGCATATACACATATCGCCGCTATTCACTGCCAAAATCACTATTCTATTCACTATTATAAGCGTCGCCCTTGTCATCATAAGGTTTGCGATTTTTACAAACGAACCTGATCGTTACCGGCATACGAACGTGACTTCAGAGTTATTATGCAAGTCATTCATATCAGCTGCTTTTTTTTCTCTGCTTCATAGTAACCTCTTCTGTTTTTTACCTCTCTCGCCATACATGTATATATATATATGGCGTACATAGATAAATGGAAATTTAAAATTTGATTTTTTTTTTTGGACAGCTTCAGTGGCGGAAGAAACTCTACTGTTTATTGCATACGATGTCGGTTAGAAACGTTTACATGGACGTTTCTTGTTTCGGAAATTTATTATAGGCCATATGCAATTTGTTACCGATGTAATAAAACGATGCACATAAATGTAATCGTAGTATTTCGTTCGTGTAAAGCAGTATTGTTTATCCTAATAATTGTTACTAGTGTTGTGATCATTTTTCTGGGAGCTTCCATGAGACTCGTAGTCAACGGACAACTTCGGCAGAGACGGCTGTTGTGTTTATGCCCTTGCTTCTTCAATCCCGCGCCAATACGTATCTGTTCGATAACTATTTAGTTAACACTATATATAACGAAACGACCCAGATTTCGGCTGCACTTAAGCTTCTCATTAAGTCCTCAAAGGCGTACCGTGAACGACTATGTAGTAATTTACGAGACACGCCTATAGGACCCGCCAGGTCTATAAACAATCAGCAAGAGTGCGAAAGTCTCCGAAGGTTCCTCAAATTGTGAAGGTTTGTCGACAAGAAACAGTGACATTTGTTTGAAGTTAAGGAGCTTTTCTTCAAAAAGTACTTTCAAAGGTATTGAACTGCTACGGAAAGGCTTCACAACTATGCGCTACCTGGTGTTGCGGGTTAAGGGCAGCTTTGCGGCGCTACCACCAGCTTGGCTGTCTCTGCGAGCCTCTACTGTTTGGTTATATAAGCTGTTACAGGCCATTACAATACATAAACGGGCGACAGGCGACTATTGGTGTTAAGCAAAAATTTTTTACATAGTGCTACAAAATAACTGTAGCAGCTGATTAGCAACTGGGAAGACAGCGTTCTTCACTTTTATGAAATTGACTACTTAAGTTATCACATTAAAAAAATGCAACAAAAAAACTCGGTTATATGATTCTTGCCATTTTTTTTTTACAGGACCTTTCGTAGGTTGATTGAGAAGCGTTAACAATTACCTTGTGGAGTCCCACGTTACCAATGATTATAACGAATATCCAGGCTACCATCTGTTAAGCTGTTTCGGATTTTGAAACGGAAATCATACTGTAAAATGACAAATATACATATTTGATTGTACAATCCATCGAACAACTCCCTATTTTTACAAAAGAAAAACTCGTGAAATTCAAAATCGAGCTTGTAGTGTTTAAACAATTTCGAAACCACATAGTACCTCAGGATAACTAATAGCCAAATAAAGATGGGTGACAATGTATTGCACGCAGTTCTACTAGTATGATATACACATAATACATTCGAAAATTGAGGCAAATATCGTGTACCCGCAGCGGTCCGAGAAGAATCAGGTTTTGATGCTATTAAAGAACTCCCCTAAAGTGTTACTTTTTTTTTTTTTATAGATCACCTGAGATCGGGTTAGGACAATCGATCGGTTATTGACTGGCAACGGAAGATGTTTTTGCAACACCGTGCTGATTCGTAGGCAAGGCTAGTTTATAGTGATTGACCCTTACATGAGATTTTTGTTGTCCTCAATCAGGGCACGGGTTTCAAAGCATTCAAACAAGTGTCGTTTTTAACTCAAATGAAAAGCTAACAAGCGAAACAAAAGTATCGCTCCGATAGTTATTGCAATTTTTGTTTTTTCGGCGATTGATGGTAGACTATATATATGTTACATAAGTTTATAAGATGTAGTTGTTCATCTCCGTCTAATGCATTCAAGGAGCTGTAAACAAGCGCAACGCTAGCGCCACGCTACGTAATCAATATGGTCGTTTCGGTACGCGGCTAAGCGGCGGACACTGGAGTTTGCTATTAGTCGTCTATAACTAACTTCGGTCACGAGTACCATTTTTGACATTATACTTATGGCATTAGGTGTAAAATTGACTATTGCTATTATTGATTACGTAAAATCACGCCTCTTGACTTAAGCCTAATTAATATAGGATGGACGCTTTTATGTTATTATTTTCGTCTCAAGTTCGCGAACCTACGTTGCAGCTCGACATTTCCCATATATGGTCTTCATCTGCCCTGTGATTTTTTCGTTCGGCCATTGCGTGCATAGCTTCGAGCAAAGAAAACTTGTGAGTAGCATTCATACTAGGATTATCGGCAGTAACCGTAGTAATAATATCAATACGTAACAAAACATTGATAAACAACAACGTTGCTGTGAAACGAAATAGAAAAAATCATTATGTACGCAGGTGTATGAGCTCAGGACAAGAGAGTAGCAATCGGTGGTATCACAGGTAAATATGGGCGCCATATATTATGACGATATCGATACTATCAGTGCTATTGATATTATCGTTATCGGCTAATATCAGTCATAATAATAATAATAATAATAATAATAATAATAATAATAATAGTTTTTATTGATTTTCGTTATCGCCGCCTTTTCGTTTATTATAGGGGCACGCAACCACCAATTTTCAGTTGAACAGCTTCATTTCTCTATACCTTGTTCTAATACTGTCTACCTAACTATATGTTAATCTAGATTTCTTCTAACCTCGGTTTTTATATCTGAATATCTACGTACTGATTCTTGCTGCTGGTGATTTCATCTACGGTATATACTTATAGCGCACTACCTGGTAAGGTTTCCTTTAATTGCTGTCATTGGTGGTCACCCTTCTACGTGCGTGTCTTCGCGTTGGTGAGAGGTCAGGAGATTATCAGTGACTGGCTGGATTATCCGTCTTGAGTTCTATCGCGACGCTTCATCGTATATGTCTGTGTACATTGCTGATGAACGGCGATAAATCCATTAGGCGGGTAGCAAGGGTGGCTCAGCTTTATAGGTTCACTGGTTGGTTATTGTTAATTGATTCAATGACGGGTTTAGCAGTATTTGTAACGTAACGTACCTTTGTGTATATGCATGGTAAGCTTGGCTAAGTCGTTACGACATAATGACGTTGACTTACTTCATTCTCGTCTCTAAATAGAGATTCTGGCCGGGAGACGTGCACGGCCTTCATAGGCATGACAAGCTTGACAAAGGCATAACATTAGTGGCTAAGTATTTATTTTTTTATGGCTTTTTTCATACTACTTGAGCGGCCTACATAAGCGTTGGAAAATCGCGACAGATGGCTTGGTTATCGATAGTAGCAAGTATCTTTTTCCAAAAAAATGGATCCTTTTAAGGACCCGTGCGTGAATTCTTGCATTGTCAGCAATAGATAGTTTTGGTTGAAGGTGTAGTGCTGGATGTTTCTCTATTCCTCTATTTCCTTATGTATTGTTATTATTACTGTTATTATCTATGATCATTTCCATTGTTTGTATCTCTACTTACATCATCTACTTGTCACTGTTATTAATTATTGATGTCATTCATTGATGTCGCTTTCCATCTTCGAGATCAACTTCGCCATCATCGACGCTAACAAAGTGCATAATTGTACAATGTTACAGGTCGATCGTCTTTTAATGGAAAGCTTAATGGGTACTTAAGCCTACTCATTTTTCTTCAACATTTCCATCCGCACTCAACGACTTCCGTCTGTTGAAAACGAACATACATTGAAGATTGACGTTGAACGTCGCTTGATGAGGTTTCTGCTTTTACTATTTACTCGTTATTCTTACCGTATTCTTTTGTATCTCGCTATTGACTTTACGGTCTATCCTACATCCAACATTCAAAACGTTTAGGCTCTTTAAATAGGATGAGAATCATTGTATACAAAGATACCCATATTCGTTAGCGGCACGTTTACGAGACGTGACAACTGTCACGTTTCTTTTTATGGCCGGGACTTTTCGTCAGACCTAGCGATCCGAGCTGGTCTGACAGCGATGTGACTGGAAGAGACATTCGACGAAAACCTGCTTGACGTGCAGGCGGTGTCTGTTTCTTTAAGGGAGAAAGTACCAGCAACTCCTGGAACAATTTGTAGAAGTAACATAGTAGAGAAGAAACATCGTTAAAATTTGCCCCTTTGAAATGCTATTGCTACTAATACTTTATTCTTGTTCAGTTAACCGCTTTGTTAGCAAATGAGCTTGAGAGCCAGTGCAGAGGTTGCTAATAGAAAGACTTGCTTCGCATATTCCGTAGTACTCAGGGGGGGGGGGGGGAGTTTTGTTTCACCTTCCAAAAAAGTTAAGCCACCTTGCGCGAGAGTGCTTCAAGTTTTGAGCATAAACCTGTTTGAACGCAAACAGCCGTACCTCGTCATCTATCAGCCACTAAAGTAAAAATGAAAATGTCTTCGAATAGACCCGACTGCTACATACGCGTATGCACTAGAAAAGTCACTCAGGCTCTTTCCTGTATAATAATTCTCATGACAAATACTTTGATCGTTTTCGCATCCATTCTGAAATCTCACGTCAGTAACAACAAACCCACTTTGACGGGCTTATTGCACTAGTAACAGGAACGCTACTGTCGCTTACCTCATTGCAACCATTCTGTTGTGATAACAGTTCTGGCGTACGATAACAGAGGAGACTATGAGAGACAACGGTACGACACGGTTCGCCGATGTCAGCCTACTGTTGTCCAATGCCAGTCTGCAAGCGTCGACGCTTTCGAATACTGCCAATGATGTCGATTGCACAACGTAACCAGCACAGCGTCGCAACGCTTAACGCCGTCTGATAAAATCTTGTGCACTCTATTAACCGCTCATTGACAGGTGGAGTGAGCGAACAGATTCGTGCGATAGTAGACAGGTGTGAGAGCGGCAGCGGCTGTAACGACGCTTTCATTTGACCTGGTCAGTGCAGAATGGGCGATACCTCTCGAGGGGTAAAGACAGGGGGTGCGTATGTATCCGATAGCGACACGGTCTGTCGCTAGTAAGAATTTCGGCGATAGGCCCTAGATCCTATGGCGTTGAAAGCCGTCCAAGTTGAATGGGGTGCTTACAGGTCAGCCGTGTTAGCCGTGTTGAAAAATAAAAATGAGTAGATCTGCTCGGCCACCCTTGATAGGAGCGTTCGCCGTAAACAAGAACAGATAATACGACTTTTGTCTGCTGGTGTAGCCGTGCGAGGTAGCCGTCGAATACACTGGCGATATGCGTCACGTTATTATGAAATGCTCACGCCACAAACTAACAGTCGACGGATCAGCCAATTAGATGGTCTCGCTTGCTAACATGTCCTTGGCGGGAATTCCGTTCCTGTGAGCCCCAAGTTGGCAAGGCACAGCTTTTTGCTTTGCACGTAGCATTTATTGTTTTTCCCTTTATTATCAGCGTGAGTTATACGGTCTGAAGGGGCTTGCCATGCAACGGTGTCATCACAAAGTTCATAAATTCCAATCGTAATGTTTATTATGCTTGTCCTCATCAAGCACAAATAAAAATGCTAATGCGGTTTACAAAGCTGCCGAATTAAATTGCATTGTGTGGTGTCGGGTATGGCGCTTGTGCTTTGGTATGTTCAAATAAACGAGTATTTGGAACAATGTAATCAAGGGCCTTTTGAGGGATCAGTTATCACAATAGTTATAAGGAAGAGCTCGGATGTTATCCAGTCTAATCTGAGCGAGGTAATCAAATGTCAATCCACTGACAGCTATTTGCATGGATTTAGCACGTGAAATTTCATCGGAGTATGACTCCGAATAATTGAAAGCGTCTGAATTCCTCATCTAGGCCTATACACTTTCGGGAAACAGACTGGCTGTCCGTCTTTCACATTAGAGGCATTCTATTAGATCAAAGCCAGGGCGGTGTATTATGTTGACGTGAATCTCTGCCGAAAAAAGTACGTTAAATTTATACGTCTTATTTTCGTTGGCCTGGACTCGCGTTCCACATGTCGCATAAAATGAGTTAATAAGCGGTAGAGATGTTTACGCCTAAACGAAAAAATCTTTCTTTTATTATTTTCTTTCTCTTATCATTTACAAAATCATATCTTGTGCTATCACACTTTGAAACTACCCTGAGATTTATTCTCTCAAAGTGGCTCTAATGTACGCTGTAAATGTGTTTTTTCTAATAATAATTACATATATATACAATAATGATAGTAACAAGGTGGAGATGAAGGTGATTGGACTTTTTACAAATTCTAGATAGATTACATTACGGATAGAATTAAATTCTTCTGTCTGCTCTCTGTATCTATTTTACCAATACGGGCTAAACATGTCACTGAAAAGGCACTACCTTACATGTACGTCACCGGTCCTTTCATCATAACCAACCGGACAATTGCAAATTTAACTCAAACAGATGAATTTCTCTTAGGTTAAACCGTTACTGAACATTAAATTATACTGGCATAGACATTACGTATAGATTCCAGCGGCTAGTGAGTTCCTACCTGAAAGACCCTGACAACATCAGCATTATCTTTAGCTGAGCACTCGACGAACGCGTGTTCCCAGTCCAAGCAGACAACGGGTTCCACCATCGAAGGCGCCACACTTTCGACGTGCTGGCCGCTCGGGAGATCGGTCTGTACGCAAATCGAAAACAAAAATAAATACATGATAAGATAAAAAGAAATAAATGTCGCTTTGAAACCGAATGGTAATGAGTCGAGCTATTCGTGTTTGAGAAATGCAAGAACGTCTTTGGAAAATCCAATCGTTGTACCTATGTAAAACAATGACATTTGTGTCTTATCGACGATAGCTTAGAATCCATCAAGCTTTCATTCTTATCGATGGTATGCTGCAAATCTCAGTGACTTTCGTATTTATTGTAGGGTTTATAAATGGTCGATCATTTGAGTGATATATGGCCATATTATACGTGAACAAGCCGTATTCTGTTAACTAATAAATAAAAAGCAGCTAATCATCGAAACTGCCTATTATGTTTTTCTATTAGTTTGTCCAGCCAGGGCCGTCTTTAGTTAAAACATTGAGCTGTTATGAATACATTGAAGGTTTGTCGTAGGTTAACAGCCGTAGTATTTTCACGCTACACGAGATAGATAGGAACAGAATCAACCGGACTGCGCCCATAGGCAAAATCGTGCAGGTTACGTTTGATGCTGTCGTCTGGCACTCTATCAGACCACCTCGAAATGAAGCGTGTCCACGCTGGAACTCGAACTCCGGCCACTACGTTTCCCTCAAGTGTAGCAATCAAGCCCGCTTGCCATTACATCACCGCTAATACGGACCTATAACATAGTTACAAGCATCTGACCAACGCCGTCACTCGTTCTTAGCGACGGGCAGATCATCAGCAGAACTTTATCAGCTTGATCGGATATGCTCTGACTTACGGCACTATGTAAGTACCGCTTTCTTCCATTCCATCTCTACATCAGGTGGTGGGGAAGCACGCTTCTCGAAAAAGGGATATAGATGATGTTTGGCCGACAAGCTCCGTTGAATAGCGTGATATCATTAACGGAACTGCCTTTCCTATATTTAATATCCTGAACGTAACGCAATACAGTTTAATACGATGTAGGAATGGTTTAGAGAATAAACCGTGGTGTACACGTGGTGCATGTCACTAAAACGTGGGTTTATTTGCTCCGGGAGCACAGGCGAACGAAGCAGCTCGAGTATCTAGACGAAGAGAGACTATAATTTATAGTAGCCACTAGCTAATAGCAATGGGTACTTGTATACTATTAAACTAAACGGCTACGACCAATGCGCTAAAATATAATAATATATTAAACTGGCTTTCGGAGAGGCAATAGCTTCGGTGTGGCCGCTTGTTGTTCATGGTAAATCAGGTGCCAAGAGTGAACATCTTAGATGACGGCGATGGGTAACAGGACTACTTAGAAATTAGTTTGATTTTTGAAATCATAAAAACTGTGTGCATTATGTATTAAAATACACTGTACAAAAATATTCGTTCAACTTCTACCTCTCCAGCTGCTTTGCTACAAAGGAACCTTCAAAGGGTAAATCGAATGTTGTGTTCCTATTGTTATTTACGATTTTCACATGCTGTTATTTTCGATATTGCAACATTACCTCTAATATTAATAATACTGCCTTGATGAGTAATATTTAACAACTTTGACCTATAATATTATAATCTACAATCGGATTGTTTCATGTAAAATGAAATAAAACGCATGGATGTATGGAGCCAAACGAGATGTGTCACATCTGTAGTAATGATAACTTACCTTGTTGGCCACAACGACTATTGGAGGAGGCGTTTTATCCCCTTGCCTCAGTTGTAAAATGTCATCTCGAAGTGTCCGGACCGCGTCATATGAGCTTTCGTTGTCTACAGAATATACCAGCACAAAGGCGTCGCCTGAGCCTGTATAGGGTTGAACGTTGCTTAGGTGATGTTTCTATTCTATGTTTTTCCATTAATGATAAGATACAAATCGCGTTTGTATCCACATATTGCCCTAAACTATCGACATTTAAGGGCGAAGACTCTGTTGAGATGTTCGAGCCTTACTGGCCTCATTTTGAAGCGAATCGATCTATACCTAGGCATAGTGCATTCACTACGTTCTCGATAATTCACTTTTAGCCATCGCTCCTGCGACAGATTCCAGTTTGTTTCCAGCTATTCAACAATGCCTCAAGAATCTGATGCGGCGGAGGCCTCGTGCGAGTGTGTGTATGTCCGAACTCCAACTTACTCCACCTCTGTATTCCCTGTGATTAATAGGTAAACAGGACACGACCGCCAAGCGTGCAGGACTAGAAAGCGAAATAAATCATCTATTCAACACTTTATAGCATTGTATTACGCTGTATGATACAATATTACATGAAGTGCAATCCAAGATAAGACTTCGTCGATATTGAAATACGTGATTGAATTCGCAAGTCTCGGATTCGGTCATTCTGTGCAACAACGTGAACGGCTATATACATGTCCGATAGGTACAATTGGTCCTCTATTGACGTAGTCGAATTATAAGAAAAACTTTAAGTACGGTTTGACTTGTGGGTTTCGCGAAACGCTCGCGCACATACGATGCAAGAACAATACAACATTTTTGGTGGAGGATGATTTCACACAGGAGTCACAGAAAATCGGCTTGAAAACAGCTCCTAATTCATATATAATCCGAGATAAATAACAAGTGGGTTTCATTTGCGGAGGGTCCTAAAAATCAGTGCACACAATCTAGCGACCAGCTCAGAACGGTGTATTTATAATTTTCCATCGTTATCGAAGACCGCTCTTGGATCTCTCTAGAATGTCACTTCCGTGTGATCTGGGTATGCTATAACGAACCGTTTTCAGAACGGCCTAGAAACGGCCATTTGTATTCTATACTATTCACACAGTCATGATTTACGTTTTTTTTTTACTTCCACGTTCAACCAGAGCCACCGAAACAAGTCTATGTGTAAGGCGTGTAACAGCCCTGACGTTTGGATTTGCTTGTTGCGTCTGATTATTACTCATTAGTCCCAATTCCCTTATGATGTCATAGTCTGTTGCAATGCAGTCAGACAGCTATCAGTAAGGCTATTGATATCAACACTTATAAGTCTGGTCAGTCATCCATTGCACAGAACTTGTGACAACAAAGAAACTCATAGTTTGGCAGCTCCGGTCGTCTCTATGGTTGAACCATCTGAGATGACAAGTCCGACTTTTTTGGTTCATAGTCCTGAAACTGTTTCGAACAGTTTTTTTTTGCAGGTTGAAACTGCTGTATTTTAAATCCGATCTCCAAGCATGTCTTTGATATTATTAAGAGTTTGCTAAAAACATCAGTAATTATTTTTTGATTCGGCTAGCTGGTAAACTGTCCAGTGAATTCTACACTTCGTTTTGATTTTACACAATTTTAGTCACACATTTTCGATTATAAACACGGCATCGTTCGATAGTTCCGCCATGTCTATGTAGACTCATGTATGAGTAGTTGAAAACCCCAGATGAACGCCTTGAAAGCACTCATGAAAGTCTGTAACTTCTTAGATACAACTTCGAGCGGTAAGGCCACCGAAAGGACACGGGAAGGACAAAGCGAATAACTTAGGTACGGTTCACGTTTAGCTATCGACTCGCACTGCGCAGAAATTTCTCGACATCACTTATATCGACACGTTTTTTCTCCAGTTGACGAGCCCTTGTAGGTGCGTGGATGAGAGCTCAAAGAAGGTAATCGTCGAAGAGGCAGATATACCCCCCAAGCTGATACGCGGGGACAAGAAATGTATTCAGTAGGGAGACCGGTGGGGCGTTTCCCAAAGTCCGCTTCCGTGATCCTGTTTGTCGATTACATCGTGTCGCAAGACATGCTGGCGCGAAATAACTCTGTAGCACCGAAAGAGTTCCGCTTTATCATCTCATTCTGCTTTAATGCTTCCATTAGGTTGCTCTTGTTTTCTTTTCATTATTCGATTCTATAATGATCGACATGGTTACTTTTGGTCAACAACCACTTAGGCGGCTTAGCTGTCGTAATCTGCTCTGGTATGTTCAAAAATTCCGGTGAACTGCAAACGTTAAACAGCCTAACGTCTTCAATTACTCTGCAATGGATAAACATCGGTGTCATTGCATTTGTGTCACATTTGTGTCAAGCACGCAAAAAGGAACATCACCTTAAAAATTCTACTTATGTGTGTAGATTTACTAGAGAATCAATACATTTGTTGTACTAATATTTCGTTTTATTGTGTTCCCAATGGGGGTATCAGCGACGTGGTTTGCGGCATACTTCGTTAAGCTGCAAAACACCCGTCAGGACCCAAGTTTTTGACAATTTGATCTCGGAGCTAATCGCCTTAAACTAAGCAATGCTAAGTTACCTAGAGTAATGAAAGCTGGAATTAGGTATCTGAGTCAGTCTGTAAAGCAGCCGTTGTCTTTGTATCTGTACTGCCTCTTTTCCCACGGACAATCAGTCTATGTCCGTTGAGTCAAGGACATACCTGTTAAGTATACAGCTGTCTAACTTGCATCAGCTTTTAATCTAATTGTGGGTGCTTCCTGCGAGAATCGAGCATTGCTGAGCTAACCTTGGCCAGGCCATAGCACCTCGTAAAAAGAACTGAGGTAAGAGGTACTTGAAGGGCAACGAAGTAGCTGTGAGGTAGATGCGGGGTAACGAGTAGGAACTAATCAGGTTAGCAAAGCTAGAAGGATTTTGTATAGTCGCAGAGCGTTGTGGAATAAAGTTCATTAAAATAGTTTTGGTTAACTTAAACCGTAACGTGTACTGCAGCAAATGGCACGTTAATAGCTAGGTAAGCGCTAAGCGCAAAATGTATTTTTTGTGAAATGGAACATAATAGAGCTACCGAACCCGACTATATGGGTCTTTATACCAGGACTACACTCGAACATGAGCTAAAAACAGGGCTTTTGTGATCGCTTGAAATAGTATCTTTATTATTTACACTGAAAACAGAGCTAGCGAATAATGGCAGTGAATAGTTTCCTGAATTTAGAATTAGGCCTACAGATCGACTGGCTATTGACAACAAAATACGCACATATCGTATGGGGTAAATTTCGATGTAATTGTTTCTATGTCTGTACGTACCAATATGTCCGAAACATTTTTACCGGTATTTTTTGTGTCGGTCTTTTTTTGTTTCGTAACATGAAATTTGTCAAATATCATAATTTAGTTAAATCTCATCTTACCTCAGTGGCCTAACGAACTTCCCTGAAGCGTATTAAACATCGTAATATAACAAGCATACATTTATCGGGGACTTGGCTCAATCGCTAACTGCGCTTGCTAAATTATATTATTAAAAAAAAAGTCAAAATGGTTGAAGAAAGTAAAAAAATCTTGGCTTTGTATGCGATATTAAACTGTAAGCTTTGGCCTTCTTTTGAGATATTTAATACCTACATAAAGGCCACAACGTGACTCGTGGGCATCCAGGGTGATCGCTTCTCTACGGAGACAGGGAGGTACACGTAATGGGATTATATCCATGTCGCTGTTAGATAGTAACAGACAGATATCCAGAAATAGCCTGTTGAACGTGTTGCAATATTTCTAGATCACAGTTACACTATTCTGATCAATGAGCACTATTATTAACGGAAAATGTCGTTCTAGCTATTGGCATGACGTGTATATAGGTATGCCTGCAGACAATAGCCTAATAGACTGTAGCTACGAAAGTTACCGAAACTTAATAATACGGTATTGTCTAAAAACGGGACCGAAACGTATACGAGCCATATACGCTAGATATGTGTCTCCGCTCACAAACGCTATGTAGTTTTGTGTAAGTCATCTTAGCTTTTTCACAGAGCTATTTCGGCGATTTCAGCAAGATGGCTACAAGCAATAACACGCTGGTGTCCTGCGTGCACGAACTTAGCTATGAGTGTAATTATTACATGTATTAAACTAACCTATGGCAAGTCTTTTCATTGCAGGAAATTCGCAGCTGCCTCCCGTGTCGAGTATGTCGAGAGAGACTTTGCTTTCCAGGCCCACGTCGTATTCGCCCCTGGAAGAATCGTACCGAATAAAGCACATTAGCCATTTGGACAATGGGCATCTATCGGAAAGAAATGTGAGCTTATCCAATAGAGTTTAGTTACGCAAAAAAAATACCGTGAAGTGAGTAACTGCAACTAATCGACGAAACGACCTTTTGAATTTTCAGAGTCCAATTCATCTAATTGGACTGGTTTCAAAATGCATACAACAGCCTATGCAGTTAGTTGGTTACACCGGAAATGTACTGCGACCACGAGAACTATGGAAAGTGCATTACCTGTGGAACTCCTCGACAGTGGCGCTATAGTCGTGCAGGAA
Organism: Varroa destructor; assembly: GCF_002443255.2. Taxonomy (NCBI): domain Eukaryota; kingdom Metazoa; phylum Arthropoda; class Arachnida; order Mesostigmata; family Varroidae; genus Varroa; species Varroa destructor. The sequence goes on along the minus strand of NW_019211458.1, from coordinate 29,123,780 downwards.
CTTCTCATAGAGAAACTGATGAATGATGGCCGATTTGCCAACCTTGGCAGCTCCCAAAAACACCACCCGATATTGCGCTTTGTCTGGCTGCCCGTTGCTCGGTGTCCTTCCCATGGGAGCACCCGTTAAAGCCGCATGTGGTTTTCTGTGAATAATTTCATAATAGTTCGCAATATTCCAACAATGGACCATGTTTCGAGACCATATAAGTAAAGCCGTTGTTAATATAAACTTGCTATATAGAAGCTAACTTCTATATAGCAAGTTTATATTATACTAGAAGTCATGCGAGTGTCAGACACATACTCGTTGGACGTGTTTCCCTTTATGACGTGTTCGACAATAATGCAAGCAATCGGCAAAACCATTTGATAAACACTATCTACTTATCAAAGACACCAGCTGTGACAGACGGCTGAAAGCCATCTCATATCAAGCAAACGAAACTATGCTGCTTAGAGATTCATGAGCAAGCTTGGTATCTGTTGCATGAAGTTTTTTGCTGTATATGCGTGAATTGAGGTAACTAATATGTGTTGATTACCTGTTTCCTCTGTGCACAGGAAGGACATCACCGTAATCGATAGAAAACGAGTGTCTTGCACCCCGTAATGGGTTGTACGGAAATTTCGACTTACGAACCACTGCTGGACTGCACGGTAGATCAGCAACGACGTCATCCTGAGGACTCTCAATATTTGCCTGTTCTGGAAATTCCTGCAAAGCAAATATAAGCTCTACCGTTACTAGATCGAGGAAAATGGCTTACTGGATCGGAAGGACCGACAAGCTCTCATTCAAGCTTAACAAAACATATAGCAACCGAACATGAGCAACAACGGTTGGAAAACGATAACAGTTCAGTGTTAGTTGATCTGCCAGACGACAAGTAGAGTTCAGGCCAAGAATATCCATAATTACGGACGGGGCGGAAGGCCAGTGGGGCACGCCATTTTTCGTACATTGGCTGATAAGTAAATCAGCGGGAAGTTGGGCTTCCAGCAATATCAGCGTAAAGCGTATCCCCGACAATTTTGCTATGCACTTTACACACACCGCAGCTATCACTTGTATCGCGGACGGCATGGTATATCTTGCCAGTGTTCCATTTTATTGAGACAAATCAATAATATAATAGAACATCAACTGAATTACTTTTCTTGGCTCGTCCACAGTTTGAAGTGTTTTAAAGCTTGCGGTTCTAGAACCTCCTGACCACAGCTACTGAAACCATGAGATGTGCGCTCTATTCCGTAACTTGCACATGTATCTTCATAGGAATAAATTATACGAAATAACGTAAAAACCCTTCCCACAATGTATTTGGCTGATATTTGGTTGTTTACACCATATTTGAAATTAAATTTATGATAGCTTTACAAACAGGGATAGCGTATCTCTCTTTTAGGGATAGCACTAGTATTCTCTGTTCTAATGTTTACGTCACTGACAAGCCAGCTCTAGGCTTTCTTCGTGTTCACTTCATTAATATTACTAGAATTACGATTATAATTGTTTCTCCTATCGAAATTGAGGTCCATATGGCTGGGTATTATACAGTAGAAAAGCGGAAACTAACTACTGCAGGGGTACCTTCATGTTAGGCTGCTTGGTTAAAGGCGATACGAACCCTGCGCCGATAGGCTCGCAGTGACAGCCCGGTGAAGTGCAACGGCAAAAGATAAAATAAAGAAGTCACGGCGACTTGACCTGTTTGTTCAGTTTCTTCCACCAACTGGTAAACTGGATAAAAGAGAAATATCCATTATTGTAAATTGTCGGCGAAACCGTCGTTCGGTGATTGGTATGCGAATGGATACCGGAACGGGCAAGCAAGCGCCAGGCAAACCGTTAACTTGATCTTGTTCGTATCATGCTCGCGCATGAAGGCGTATACTATTTACGGGTGCCGGGTGTGGTACGGTGTTGTCCAGGTACACCAATGAATTGGCGCAGGGGGCGGTTGAGCGGTTCTTTTGTCGACGACGTAGCCTAGGGCGTATTCTAGAGTAACTTCAATCTGTGTAGGTGCTTCTGCTAAAACACTAGAGCTCGAACGGAGCTTGACTTTGACGGCCATTAACAGGAGGACAAACGCAAATTACGTAGAGAAGGAGCAAAAAAAGGAGCCAGTATTTCAACCCAAATATTATCGTAGCGAACGTCGTGAACTTTGACAGAAACAAAGTGATAGAGAGAAGGAAGCCACTGAACTGCTGTGTCGCCCGGCGACTAAAAGCGAAAACAAAGGATACAAAAAGGTTATTAGCTAGTTATTTCGTCGAAATACCCTTCGCCCTCCAGCCAGCTCCCACCATACCCGTACCGTTATTGCTGTAATTTACTGAAGCTTAATATAATCGAGGTGGAGGATCGACAGATCCAGTCTTTTCATCGCTTTTTTATTTTTAGTTTTTTTCTATTTTTAAGCACCGCCTTTCTTATTCATGTCCTGTTTATTGAACTTTAATTGCTATCGCTTCGTCGTAATAATTTTCCCTGCCATCAATCGAAGGGGGTAGGGGCGCAGGAGAAGGCACGCGGGGCGCGGGAAAAATCCGAGGAGGATAACGGCCTTGTTAATAATTGAGCTTGCTAGCAAATAAACGATAATACGGTTTGCATAAAATTCTACAAGATTTTAACATTTAGTATAGCTTAGAGAGTATAACAATTCTATAAACAGTGCGTGTATGCGTCTCGCGTTTTCCATACGCCGGATATAGAAGATATATCACCACTCATACAAAAAGCTATAAATGATATTTAATCAATGAAAAACGTGCCGCATTTATGTGTAATGTTATATATGTGAAACTTGGTGGTGCATTGTAATTTATGGGACCCTTTACTAGGTATAGCGCCTTGCAACCTAACCTCTGCATGCAGCAACTCAATTAGGCTAATGTTTAGCGGCAGCTTTGACCTTATCTATGGCGTCGACTGTGTAACACATTAATATCTTCTTTTGCCCTATTACGTTCCCTAAAGCACACTTCTATACTTGCATTGATTTTCCTATACACGAACATTGTTTCGCACGTATACTACTCAGTCAAATAGAAGATGATGGTCGAAGGAGTTGATACTTTTGAGAAGCTTTCTACCGGACAATTACTACAATGTAATCATTGAAAATCATTGCAATAGCAACGAAGACTGCATGTGGCGCTCGTTTCTGCCGGCCGATAGCCATGAAGACATGCGGTGCTTCATGGGTATCGGCCATAGTGATCGGCCGTAGACAGTGATCAATGTATAATTAATTATTTGTACATCGCAGACCCAATAGCAGATTACTCGCTATACGTTCTATTACCGCCGGAACTCTAGCTGCGATTTCCTGTGTGTTCAACCACTTGCTACGATACCGAAAAATTTATTGAACTCGTTCGTCGGAAGCCATCATTATGACGTGTTGCACACGTAACAGAAACGGACACTTCAAAGCGAGAACGCATACCCAGGCAAATCTGTATCTTCAATTAAGCGCTTACCCTTTAGTCGAAGCAGATTTGTTTATGAATGGGCATTGAAGATAATAAGGTTATGTCTCCTTTTTCTCTATAGAACAGATCAGGATTTCAGACTCTAAGGCTATCAAAAAACATAAAACTATTTGAATCGATTACCTGTTATACATGCGGATCCAGTGATATCGTGGAATAGACTTGCAACAGCGCTAAGAGGCAAGGAATAACGTAATCAGCGTATATACGCTATTTACAGACATTCCTTTTACATGTACGTCTTGTAATTATCTACTTGTGTGTCTAAAATGTATGTAAAAGCAGGCGTTTTAATATTGTATAGACTACAGTAGCAACGCTGCTGGATTTTTTTTTATCAAATTCGTATATATTTGGATATTGTTTTGTTTACAATAAGCTTACTTGAGCCACTTCATTGGACAGTAGGTTAGCTAGGGTAAAGTCACACTTAAAATTGCATCGTTTCCACTTGGTGATCCGACTGTTATAATTAGCACAGGTTTCAATAGACAGGTCTAGGGAGTGAAAATTCGAACGTGACGACATGTTCTCGGAATTGTCTGACGGTGAATCACCAGTGAACTTCAGCTAGGTCTGATGCCTCGAATTGCCTCGAAACGGCCATTTGTTCGACCCCTGCGAGTGTCAGAGCTCTGTTCTGGCTGACCTCACTGACTAACGATCATATCAGACGTTTTCGCAATATACATAGCGAAAAGACGACATTATAAGTAGTATGCGACTTCTGAGATACACGAATACGCCGCTAGGATTTTTGTTCATTTAATATTAACAAAGGTGACAACAGAGCCGAAATCGGCTGATAAGCATTGATTTCGAACCAACATCTATTTCGAGGGGAATAGTTACTAGAAATGGGCACTTTACCTCGGGCACTTGCCATTATTGAGCAGAAATTGCGGTATAAATTACGGTAGATAGCAAGCTCAGTAACTTTAAGTGGCATTTTTCCGCACGAAAGGCGAGGGGAGAGATATCGAGTTGTCAAGAATCGAAGATACGCAGATCGATGTGTTTCTTTTCTCGAAATTACTCGCAAGATATATTTTCTAGCCGACATGGCACAGGTTTGTTTTGCAGGACTTTGATTTCAGCGTATATAAGGTTGAAGGCTATCACCTTGTTCTATTGCTCATAAAGATATTCCAATATATACTTAACGTCTGTTCAATTCGCGTACACCGCACGTGGTTACACGCGGTTCGGATCTAATATGAGGTTCTAGCCAGAGGCTATTATTATCGTTTCGTTCGTACGCAAATACGGGGTACGTAAAAACTGGACTGGTATAACGATGTTTTGGGGCAAATCCACACAGGCGCTGACGCCTGTATGGAGATGCAAATTATATAGTAACTGATTTAGCTTTCTATGGATCTCATATCGACCCAACTTTATCAACGCATGCTTCATTTCGGCACCCCTCCTTAACTGTGCGAACGAAAAGGACCGAATTACATACCTTTTAGCAATCAACAGTTGGAAATAACAAACGATACGCTAATAATGAACTAAGTAGTAAGTGAAAAAAAATCCGTAATTATAGTCTAAGATTCGAGATAAGTTTTCCGTAAAAACCACCTGATCCTAATCACGTTACTGAAATTACAACGACTCTATCGAAGCGCTTGTAGCTGATTTCGGCTGATTAACACAAAAACATCATACACTGGGGCGGGTCTAGCATTTTTCGACAGATCGTTTTCGGTATTACTCTATCTTATGTAGTACAAAAGAAGAAAGACATACTTGGAGGGTATCGCATATCAACGATCAGTGCATGACTGTTGAAGCCTTCTACATATCCTGTGTTGATTAGATGATACGATCCTGAATGTAGGGCCTTTACGTGCACGCATCTGCTGATGAGCCTAATTTATTAGTATCGGATTTATTAAGTATGTAAGGAGGGCAGCGTAGTGTACCGCTTGTCGAAGCTCCGGTTTAATATATTATGTATGATGTTTACATAAAATAATAATATGCGAACACATACAATGCACAATCGAGAACCCCCCAGTAAAAATGTCTTTTACGCGTACCCTTCACCTAAGTTTAAGGTAAGCGGAAACAAGTGATATATAGTGCTATAAGCATCTTTTCATTGCTGTATAACGAAAGTACGCCTGTCTAATGGTATCGTTTTGGTAGACAGTGGATTGTACTTCCAGTGACTCAGAAGATTGGACGCATTATTCTAGATGAATTTCGAAGGTCCATAAGTGTAACTGATGCAAGCACCCGTTTCTAGCCCATAGGTCACGAAAATATTCAAGAAGCTTAGTGGTCGCTTGCAGTGCCTAGCCGCGAGCATCGGTAGGGTAATCTTTTTCCAACGAATAGATAACAATGGAAATAACATCTCATAATTTGACCATTGCTCTCAGAGCTCGCCTGTAAGAAGCTTCATTCGATATCTTACCATGACCCTGTGCCGCTGTATTCTAAACGTAACGAGCAGCCAACCAGAAATAGTTACCCACGATACGGAGAGAAGAAGTTTACGCATTCTCTTCTAGTGAATAGAATAATTAAGGATAGCGATACGTGAGGCAAGCCGCTTCCGTAAGTTAGATATTGTACGTGAACAACAGAATAGTTTTTAAGTAAGAACTTTTTTTTTGATCAAAACGACTGTTCTGGCTCATGTGCGTCTCTGCAAATTTGTCTTTTTTTTTTGTTACTTTGTCTACAAATGCCTAGTAGTTCCAAGTTTCCGACACTAGCTTTTTATTGTCATTTCACCTAAACCTGTTTAGGTTGTCGCTGTGTTATTCGTTTGCAACATAAAGATTACCCGCTGCACCGTTTTGTAGTGGAATAGTCTTTTATGCCTTGACAGCACCTTAAAACAGAAACAAAACATATGAAAATATGGCATCGTCTTCAGCTAGTTTAGCATATGTTATATTTGATTGCGTATCACCACACATAACTTCGGTATAGGTCCGTACGACATCGATCTTCGTCGCTATATGACCGAAGCCGCTTGTATGATTCACGTTTTTCGTCATATTATGAGGGAGTCGCATACGCCGGTGGCTCGTAAGGTAATGTGCCCACTTCAACGTACGTTAAAATAGAATTTACAGCCTCACCTTAAACAGCGCTAGGACTGGTGCCGCTGGCCATAGCCCGAACTTGGACTCAAACCGCTCGCCATGAAGTCGGTTTGGGTGGAAAATAGGTCCACCAAGCAACCAAAGGCCGTCAGTGCTAGCACCAGCCGTCTCTCTTCTATTTACGTTTACCTGCTTTTCTGTCTCTCGTACCAAGGTTAAGGGGACCTAAATAAAGCGACGAATGCAATACATACGGGCTCAGTTCGTAATCCGAACAGACAGTTCTGCATTTGTCTGACAGCCTGCGCAAGGCAGATCGGACTTGGGCTCATACTGAGAGTAACTTTGATTGTTGCACAGTTGAGTATACGAATAGAGATGAAAACATCAAAGGAGATCTATTGAAAATGATACCCCTCACCATAATGTGCAATGTAATCGCTCATCGGACAAAGGTTGTTCAGATGTGCTGAGCCGAACTGATGTGTTCAACAGCTAGTACAGGTGTAACGGACTGCCCAGCTCGGTGCTGCCTGCGAGTCCGTTACAATGTCGAAGGTTGCCCCTGAATGGGTTTATAGCGAGGTTATCGAAGACACACATCAGAAGATGAGACGATCAAACACTTAATAATTCTAGTGAATATCAAGCAAATTGTCTTTTCAACTTGTAGATACTGATAATGGGTTGCACATAACTGCTAAGTTGTAGACAGAAACGACCTGCTGGGTTGATTCAGTTCACAAAAGGATTTAACTTAACCGCTTTGCCTAAATATTTTATACTGTTCCATGTTGCAAAAGGTAACGCGAATGGTAACATGTGTACATACATATGTACATGTATATGTATATATTTGTGTGCACAGAGTGCTCGAAGTCATTCGACTGCTGAAGAGTCTCCATTTTACGCAAGTCATTCAAACAGAAACCGAATAGTAATATAATAATAATTATCGAGTTATTTCGATGTACGTTTTTCAAGAGCAAAAGTAAAAATCTTGATTTTTTTTGAACAGACAAAGCTTTAGGGGTCAATGGTAGGATTCACTTGCGTTACATTAGGTATCTCTAGGATTCTATATGCTTTTTACCGTCCACGGACTTTGCGACACTTTTTTGACGCCCCTGCCTCACCTTCCTACCTTCTGTCTCTTCAATATCATCTCAGTCAAGCAAGTGACTAAGGTAACTTACAACAAACACTTTAATCTTGTTGCTTCGGTTTCATCAGCGGGTGGTCATACCCTAATTACGCACACGCACGCGGATATACAAACTAAGTGAGTCACTATAGTCACCATTACCGCTGGTGCTATTATCGCAGACAGAATATACTAAATTACTCGTGGATAATACGTGGGCGTAAGTTGGGATGCGCTTTAATTCGTCTGGAGTGGCATAACGAGAATTCGACCACACGGACACTGGGTCATCGTCTGCCAAATCCTGATTACTGAATGTGGTTCTGCTCGCCGAGAAGCCCCGAGATAGGACGCATCCTTAGGACAGCCACTATTACCATGTATGCCAGAGGTATTGTGAACAACGACCAGCTAATAAGCTTTACTTTCGTTAGGACGGTCGCGGCGAAGGATCTGCTACCGTGGCCACCCACCAACAGCAATGAGACGGATCCTGTAGCAGCGCGTTGTATTATGACGAGCAGCACTAAGAAACAGCTATGAGAGAATGAGTGGTTTGCTATCTTCTCGTACTCGCCTACCCACCTTTTCGTCTGTCTTGTATATGGAGTGTTACGGGGGCTTCACAACCGACGAACCTAAACATCTAACTATGGCCGATCATTGGCCTCTTGAGCGCCGACGGACTGACTAGCAAGAGGGCTAGGTTTGTGTCACAGCAGAGGTGCTCCAATCTCGACATGAAGAGCTGTTTGCTAGCTGCCAACAACAGCGTCCTAACGACGATGCAAGCAAGGTTGGGTTGAGGGTAGATCTGGTCCTGTATGGCGTTTTTCCTAAACCTATTTCAGAGGAGACTAAAGGAGAAGAGGGTCAAGGATCAATATTTACGCTATTCCGTGCTATACGGTACACGAAATTTCAAACCGCGTTTGCCCTGCTAATACTATCATCCAAATACATTTTTCACGGACACATCGCTTTCGTCTTTCACGTATCGTATAAAGCTTATGTTGCGTGTCCAATATGATATCACGTAATATCATTCATATCAGAGGAATTTCATCGATTAATTCCGCATTGAATTCGTATCATTTATCATTTCAAGCAACTATTGCCGCTAAATTCGCCGCGACCAACGGGACGCTCTGCAATTGTATGCTTTATGACATGTGCAAAGAAATCCTGTTGCAGATCAATCCTGCCGCTGCCTTTCATCATCGGTTTGACATGGCCTTCCCATAGCATATATTAATCGGACGAGCAACGGGAAAAACGACAGCGGCAATACTTTTGCGGCAGTCAGCAGCGCCAGTTGCGTCGGTAGCCTAGTGGCAATGCCGGTCCTAGGACAAAATAAGGCGACATGTTTTTGTCCCGGCTCTATTCGCTGTGCTGGCCAACCAGCTACTAATGATCTTCAGAGAATGAGCGGTATTCGGGAACTACTCTATTGTTTGCGGCAGATTTATTAATCCGCGCACAAAACAGAGCGACCAGCACAACCGGTCAGGGCTAGTCTGTACGTTCGCGGTAGATTTAAACTGTTTGTCGTCTCTCTAAGTTCCTAACCACAAAACGTTCATTTTGACCGGATACGACCCAGCGACGTGACAAATAGAGATAACGAAACGCTGATAATAGAAATGCTGTTTTTCGTTTTTGAACCAGTGTCAATACAGGCTCTTTGTGACGATCGTAGCAATGGCAGAAGGGGCGGCAGTGGCTGTCTGTTTGTCGTGAAACAACGGGAAAAGTGGCCGATTGATCACAGTGATTCTCACCGTTCAGCGTGGCATAATAACAATGTACAAACCCTTATTTGCGGACATAACAATAGGCAGCGAACTCTACCAGCAGTTGTAGGTAACAATGACAACCAATAATACATATTTGTCTGCTTGCCTTCAAACATACGCGTTTGCGTATGGGGTTACGTGACATGTATAGCGATTGCCTTTGTCTCTTCGTAAGAGGAGGCAATTATAGTAAAGGCAACGACAGTAAAGTGGGATTGTATGTATATAAAAGTTCAATAAAGGCAAAGGTATGATCTAAATTTCTAACCATTTCGAAATCTGTGGTTAAACATATTTATGATAAGGGCTGGCATTAGTGCTCAGGCGGACATTTATTTGTAGTTGCTTTCTGTAAATGTAACTAGTTTAAAATATTATCAACGCTTGTAATTTAGGATCCCTGTCGTATATCGTTTAACTTAAAATTACTTTATTTGCAACACGATACCGTAATTAATTTTTTTCCTAATAGCTAATTCTGTGTATTGGACTGTACGCTCTAATACTTTCAGCAAACAGTTACCGACAAGGTCAGTTGGCTTATATATACATATATTATATATCTATATATATATATATATCAGTCGACGCTCCCGCAGCTTCCATTGATCCACGTAACGAAATGATCGGGTGGTGAAATGGGGGCACGTTTTCGACATAGCACTCCTTGTTATTTATTGTGATGATGCAGTGACGCTAATATTTCGCTGCGGCCGTTTGGCTGTACATTACAGTACATACAAGCACTACAGCACTTCAGGAAAAAGAGGTACGATCTGCCATAATGAAAGGTATTGACAGAACACAGAACATTCCGTTTTGTAAGCGAGATAGATTGATCTCTGGCAGCTGCACAGCTTCGGCGGCCACTTAGTATAGTAGTAGGTCGATTAGCATCGTCCTGAATTAAAATCCTTTCGTATTCTTTTCTAAACTAGGACTTAACGGCGAGTAGGCCGAACCAGGTCACCATAAAGCGATAGGATTTTCGCTGATTCGAAGATGTGAACATTTGAATGCATGAGGCTGGCCCGTCCTGACAATGGGCCGACTTAGTAATAGAATGGGGCTAAAAAAGACTCTTACTTGAACTGATTCTTCCTTTTGTGACGAATTAAGGTCCAATGATACAATGCTCAGTAGTTGGTAATTTCGTTGTAGATCATTAGAGATTTCAGATTCTATTTTTTTTTTACACATGTTCTCCGTACGTTACAAGGGGAACACATGTTAGTCAAGAAAGTACGTCCCTCGCAGAGTTGCGAGGTGACAGGGCAGACTAGCGAGTGCTACTATTTGTTTTATGCCAAACACGGTATATCCCGAAAGAGGGTGACACAAGCCCAGCATGGATGGGTCGTTGTCTCTTAACATAATCCAGAAATATTCGTTATCCCTTAATATAATCCAGGTAGTACTTAAAGAACCGCTTCAGTACCTAAATATTGACTGCTTTAGTAAAAACGAAAGGAAAATAACAAAAATATAAACTTTTTCGTATAGGGTAGCCACCTTGGGGGTTATGAATGGGATAGGTTGTAAACGAAAATGAACGCTTAACCTAGACCTTTTGTCCAAAGCTGGAACCTGTTTAGCGATAGTACTTCCAAAGGAATAGTTATGAAAAGATTTTCATTGAAGTTATTAGTAGGGTTTATAATTTCTATTTTTAGAATATAGTACATGAGGCGTAATCTATAAAGGATAGTTATAAAAGTACTTAAGATAATAAAAAATATGATAATAAATATATTATTAGAAGTATATAATATTTCTAAAATTTTATCTTTAGAGTAGAAACCACTTAGAAAAGGGAAACCTATAAGGGAAAGATTGAATTCACTTTGTATACAATCGAACAATGAATATACAGAATATCTGAGGAAATCTCGGACAGGAGGATATTGTACAAATTGTTGGGTTCGACTCTCTGTAAAATATCATCTAATTATTTTTCAAAATAGTAAAAGCTCCGTTCTGGCAATTTCTGAAGTAAAGATTTGTTCCCTTTTTCGTTTTTGTACTATGATGGTAATCAATTCAATAGTCAAACAAACTATGCGTACCCATTGGACATTGGTCGCATTCTATACGTCTATCTATGTCCCAGCATGCCAACAAGGTTTACTACACGCCATAAACAGTTACTTTAGGCTAAAACACGAAACATTTAGTCATTTGAATTGAAACCGCAGCACTTACACATTTAGACTCAAAGCAAATGTCAGCTGTCTCACGGACTCGAAGCTCCCACACTCACGGGATCCCTCCTTCAAAAGAATTCGTCGAGCCGACGTCAATTTCCCACGCATCTTTGGCAAACGTCGAAGACGTCGTCAGCCATCACCGCTGTAGCAGTAGCAGCAGTAAAAGCAATAACGTCATCTGGAAACAAGATCTCTGTCGCCACACCAACTTCACGATGTCATTTATAGGAGCTCGTCGCTTGCTGAGGGGCATTTAGGTTTAACCAAGCCCTCGGCCGATTGCTGACGTCGCGAGCGTATCCGGCTATTTATTTATGCCTCTTCTACCCAAAATTCATGGACAGGTGACCAGCGACAAAGCTCTAGAAACTGCTCAACTGCCTCAGTAGGCGCAGCCGTAGACATATGCACATATCTAAATACTTAATTTGTCCATATATCGACATAAATACTCTCTGGTTGTTTATAAACCAAACAATTAGATAGATACGTGCATTGATCAACGCGGTGATGACTTACAACTCTGGCAAGCGTTTCCTATACGAAAGCGCGACATTGTGGTGCAAAGCGCGTTTTCATATCTTATTTGTTTTTGATGGCTCATCTTCATGTAGCTAGTGTTCTTATTCCTAATAAGTAGTCATTGTCTTTGTGGTCGAACAGTAACCAGAAAAGAAGCTCAACGTCATTAATGTTTAGGTTTCTCACCCATGTTCGTTTATATCAGTTGAAGTAATTCTTCGAAGTAGTTGCTATGATTAGGCAAACAATATCAAATATTTTATGGTTCATTACGACATCTCTCTCTGAATGAAGTTAACAGGAATCGCTCAGCTACAAATTGCCCTAGGCAAGGAAAACCCGTTCTGACAACTGAAGTAATAGTTTTTTTCTTGTTATCACGTAAATATGCAAATCAAGCACTCATTTGATGAATAAAGCCCACGTCGAGGCCGCAGCTTCTTGTTTCATTCTCTTCTCACCTCACTAATAAGGTGAAAATACAGGCCACGCGAAACGACGATCTGAGTTATTGGCACAAGAACCCACAGGTAAACTCGGCTTAATATCATTGTGGTCAAACTTGTGTATCGGGCACGAAACACAAAATACACGAAAAGAAGCACCGTTTTGCGCTATACACTCAGCCGGCCACTAATCCCAACATCTTATATGTGGTATCGGCTTAAGTAAACATAGCTAGGCAGTGTACAAGAGTTTCTGTAACGCATTCCCGGCTCCCGTTGCTGAATTCGCCATTGAAGTTGGAATGGCGGGGGAGTGACCTACTCTGCTGTCGCGTACAGTTCAATACAAGTTTCATTGCCACGTTGATTACTTTTACGCCTTACGGGTCGTCTGCCGCGTTCCTTTGCTGCCGTCACGTTTAACATTTATGTTAGTAGTGGTCTACAGCATTCCTCTTGGAACTGTTGCCCGGGGCCCTCTTTTGTATGCAGAGGGACCACCCACAGGTGCAGAGTCACGTCGCTAGTCCGTTGCAGGTGACTCAAAGTTATAGTGCGTCCAGCCTTTATTGCTGTGTCGCCGTGTGGACGTAGTCAAGTTTGGCGTTGGTGCCGCTATGTTAAAGTTCCTCGGTGAAATCGAGCAGTCGCTGGGTCTCTCTGTGTCGCTGACCCTCGCAGAGCCTTCACGCCGCTTCCTCCCTTGGGTCGATATATACATTTCCGCCCTATGGCCTTTGTCACAATGCGTCTTAGAAAGGTTTCGAGCGACGATCCTGTGCATCTACTTGATGCATCAGAAGATCCAGAAGGAATTTCCCGTTACCAATGGAATGAGCGTTCCGTAAACGCGGTGATAAAGAGAAGCAAAAGCTAAGTCAGGGGTTGCAACCACAGCAAACGGCAATGACGACGGCAATAACGAGGATCCTTTTTCACCGTAGTTGATGTGGTCGTCGTCGTCGCGGAAGACCCTATCACCGTACAACTTTAAGATTTTGTCGTCGATGCTGTGTCATCGAATGTGTGAGCCTAAAATAGCGGTTAACGTTCATTTGTCGACATTGCTGATCGTGAGGATGACGTTACCAGAAACCCCGTTGTGTCCCAGTTACCTAGACAGAGCCCGAATACAACCTTTGTGGTATTGCGCTATATTTCAATATACCTGAATACCCCACGAGCTCTCTTCCTTATCCACGATGCCTTCTCAGACTCGCGGCTTTCTTTCGCCTGCCCGTGCACTTTCTGTGTCCACGTTACGTTGCTCTATGCTTCGCTGTGCTGGCGTTGCGTTCGTATTTTGAATGCCCCGCTACAGCAAAATGGAGTGCGCTGTTATAACAGAAACAGGAGCAGCTCTGCGGGCGCGCTATTGTAGGTGTTGACCGTCATGTGTGGCATACGAAAAAATAGGCAAATAGGCCTACTCCAGTCGCCGGTCTGACAACTTTGTCTGAAGTAAAGGTTATATGGAAACACTGCCTCGGTATTTTTGGCTCCTGTGAGGCCTTCGGGCGAATAGCACCCACAGCTGTGGGACGCAAAGTCGCGAAATGCGGCGCGACGTCCAAACGGGTCAACGAGGACAAATGTGTATGTGAGGTACATGGGCGGTAAGTGCCATTCTCTGCATAGGTGTAAAAAGCGTACACGTATATTCGTCTAAGGTTGATCAATAGGCAAAGGGCGACTTTTAATGCGGTCACACCTTTCTCAGTGTTGTTAGTTCTTCAGGTACGACCTTCACGAAAAATTCATGAGTTTTAATCATCATAAGTTCAAAGTAAGAAAAAAATGTTTCCAAAAGTAATGGAAATATCAGGTTTTTTTACGTACGAGTCTGGCTAGACTTAACTGGCCGACATATATACGTAATCGAAGCCAGTATTTGGAAGGCTTAAACTGAGATTTTTTCCATTCCATGTACGCTACAACTGAACCGGAGCTCACAGGTTCCCATTACAACGGCGTTAGTAACAGCTGTAATCTTTTGCCACAGTTTAACAACATCGTACGTGAACGTAATTGGCCTTAAACGTCTAAGCGATTTTGGAACACGCTGAAATATTTTGTGTCTTTTACGGGACGCGTTGGGTTCCCAAGGTTGGTCTGATTCGAGTTCAAGCTGCATAAAAAGTAGCGAAAGGAAATGTTTCTATTTATTATGCCTTTGACAAGGTAAAATCAGAAAAATGTATTTGAAACGCATGGAACAGCTTCAACTAAAGTTCTCATTATGGGCATGCATATCCAGCTATTTCTATTCAGTAAATTATCTGATTTTTCCCAGCTGTCCTAAGAGAAGGTATCTGATTTGAGTGATATATGAAATAGATACTTGTTTGAAACTAGCATAAAGTTGTGCTTTACTTTTTGATAGGCTTCCTTTTTCAAAAGTTAGCCGGTGACTACAGGTAAGGATAAGGTCGTTCGGCTGCGTCGATGTTAATTACCTATCAGTGAAGTTGTCTATATGCAGGTAGGCAGTAGGGCGTAACAACGGAAGTTATTTGAAGCTCAAGCAAGTTCCTATTGTATGGTTTTTTCTTATTTTGCTTATTTTGTTTAATGCTGAAAATGCAGGTGCATGGAACGCCTACTCTTCGAAGAACAATAGTATCGACGGGCTTTTGAACTAAATTGGAATACTGTGGCCTGATTTCGGTTCGAATATTCATCATCAAGGTGATTTTAAAATAAGTACCACTGGATTTCTTTCATTAGTGGAACCGCCATTTTGCAGTACGAGCGTCATTTGTCTATTCTGCTGTCTCTTTTTGTAGAGGCAATATCCGAAATCTGTGTGAACTAAACCGTACAGGAACCTCAGTTGCGACAATACTTCTAGATTTGAACTAGAAGGCGAGGTTAAGTGGATGATACAGTCCACTCGTCTATCTGTCTATTCCATGAGTCATCGAAGACTCTATGAAGCCGCTTTAGGTGTTGATCACAAGGGGCGTTGACATGAATCACGACGACTTTCAGACGTCACATAGTGACCTTGTGATATTTTTTCATAACAGTTAGATATGACGTATTGAGTATAACGTGCAATATTATATGTACTATGTATGTATCTAGCGATCTCTGCATAACTGACTATCCAAACATTTATTTAGATAAAATACACGAAAAGTGCGTATATGGTGTTTATTAAAGACGAATACATCTAGCGGAAGCTGAAGAACTTTTTTATACTTAAGAGTATGATTCATAACACTACCGGGTTGACGCTGATGTAATTATTAAAGAGTGTGCATAAATATCGATAAGTTACCTATAGCCGCTACAAGCTAAACGTTTCAGCATGGAGTTCCGTAGAATTCTATTCTTTACTGGGAATTTCAGTTCCCATCTGCAGTGTAAATGCGTCCTTCGTTTTTATTCTGTAGAGCCTCGTTGGAATGAGGCCGACTGGGTCACAAGACTAGTCAGGCTTCCTTACCTCTCAATTATCATGAGTAAACACCTCGGCATCCCAAGGTACCCTTGTTTGCTACTACATAGCAAGCGGAAGAGTCGAGCTTATCGGGAAACTACGAACTTCCTTTCACTAAGATCTCATGACATACAAATGACCAGCACTAAAGGGTTTGCGTGTGGCGGTAATGACTGCCATTTTCCTAAATAGGGTCCGCCGCCCATTTAGGCCCATCAGGCACTTGATTCGTTACGCTTGCGTTAACAAGAGAAAGCACTATAAACATGATGTTGCATTTGTTGTTTGATGCAATGGAGGCCGATGCGATGCTAAGTCCTACACGAGGACTGTAGAATATCAAACACACTATATGTTTGCCAAAGGTAATTCGTGCCTGTTATGGATTTCCTTTGAACGAAATTTTGTTCACGGCGTTTGTTCCATAAACATACAGTTACCTGTTTAAAAATAAATAGATCGTTTGTTCATAGATTCAGATTAATTATAAGATTTGTTTAATCGTCCTAAGTCAAGCTGTCCCTTTCGAAACAATCCTCGCCGGGTGTAACACACTTATGTCATAGTTTTTCCCAAGGAACTTTTCCAATCCAATCATCGGAATAACTATCAGCTTGACCAACCATTATTCTTGTATTTTGTCCATAGTATCAAAACGGTTTCCCTTCCTACTGCTTTATTTTAGGAATAGAGAAAAATCGCAAGGGGGCTAGGTCCGATGAATACAAGGATTGGCTAATACACGCATTGAATTTTTTTTGCAAAAACTGCTATATGAGCAGTAAACTGTGGGCCGACGCATTGTCGTGATGGAGGATCCAGGATTTGTTAAGTTACAATTCTAGCATTTTTTTGCGTCGGGCAGACCCGCGCAATTTTTTCGATAGTACTCCTTGGAGGTTGTGGAGCCGGCAAATTTCCCGACGCTCGAAGAAAACCTTACGAAGTACATAGGTTTCATACCTAGATCATGCGACCTTTTTCAGTTGGGGCTTATTTTTAAACTGACACTCGAGAAATTGCATCTTGGTCTCCTCATCGTAGCCGCACACCCACATCTGGCT
This sequence comes from Varroa destructor, assembly GCF_002443255.2. Classification (NCBI taxonomy): domain Eukaryota; kingdom Metazoa; phylum Arthropoda; class Arachnida; order Mesostigmata; family Varroidae; genus Varroa; species Varroa destructor. The sequence continues at coordinate 29,106,579 of NW_019211458.1, read as the reverse complement.
ATCCGTAACGGCGTTTTCAAGTGGCTTCTCTAGAACGCCAGAAGGTCTTTCTGACGCAGTTCTCCACGGTTGTTTATCTTCTAGGCGTTCAGCTGTTTCGGCACAAACATTGCCGCAAACCTTTTGAGGCTGAACGGGTCGATCTCTTGACATAAATTGAGATCTTCGACTTTTCCGCTAGCTCTCTTATGGTGATTCGGCGGTTAGCAAATGGGGCTTGTTACATCCTTTTCATGTTCTCGTCAGTGACTCCAATCACTGTACGACGAAGATCGTTTTCGACATACTCCTGTCCGTTTCTAAAGCGCTCGAAGCATGTATTTACTTGAGCTTTGAGTTTCTGTAGATATTCTGCAATGCCGTGGCGTGACTGAGCAATTGATTAAATTTTTAACAAAAAAACAACATAATGCCCGCCTTTGGGGCTAATTGCAGAACACTCCATACATAGATTTAGTAAACCTTACTGAAAACCTTGGGATTGCATATTGTCATGTGTGTATAACGCACGCTTTACTTTTTTTTGCTAAAACAAATGCGGCTCAAGGACAAGCCATCCAGTTCCGTGAAACTTTTAGACGCAAAACTAGATATTTCACGTTATTTTAAAGATAGACCAATTTTATCTATTATAGAATTTTTTCTTACAGTGTTTAGTTGACTATAATAATTCGTGCACATCGTATTGCTAATGTTCAACCCTTGAGTTGGATGAATGTATGCAGGCCAAAAATTAGACCACAAACAATATAGGTTTTTTAGCCCTGGGTCAGATGCTTCCAGCCTTTTCTAAAAGGGTGTTTTGGCGTGCGGTTATTTGTTGGATCGGGGTCACATTTTGCCAATGACTGGAACATTTAATGTTCCGCTCGTTAGTAATATAAACTTACAATAACAACTGCGTCACGTGTCCGTTAATGAATATTTCCATAACGCTTTTTCATCTTCAAACCAATTTTATTCATCTAGCGATTCCTTCATACGGAACAAAATTCTAGACCAAATGAAGCTGCCTGTAGTGGAACAAGTATACCTGAGGATGAGATTTGTTCCTATTTACACTGTATAGTTGAGTAGCGTGGTACTTGTTATCGTGCCAGATTATCTACTACACGCGTTCACTTATCGTAAGATTGTATCAAATCGTTTGCCAAACAAATGCCTTTACGGCATAGTTTGAAAAAGGATTTATCTCGCGGCGTTTGATTTGGAGACATGTGCTTGTAGCACGTCCAGAGCTCTAAGAAAAGAGTAACCTAATGAATCACCTGGGCCTCCGTGACCCCAGTTAGTATGTAAATAGTCTTTAAGAGCTGCATACACTTCATAGTTCACTGGCGAACCTGGAGCTTCTAAGAGAAGCTACTTTAATCTAATGTATACAGCCGTACGCGAGTATACAAGCCACTAGCATTGCTCATGTAGGCGTGATCGTATCAAAATAGGCCACTTAAATCCGTGGACAGACTTTACTTGATGTTTGAAAATAGCTTAAACTTAGTATGATTACGCGCTATTTTGACTCGTCTGATAACAACCAATGTAACTTATTGATTTTTTTTTAAGCTTATAATAGTAATTTACTAGACAATTAAATTTAGCCGTGACACGCTTCAGGAGGTTGCATAGGTAGGAGATCGAGCGCGAGCATTTCGTAGTAATGTCCAGAAGATTGCAGGACCGACAGCTATGGAGAGTCCCAGGCCAGAAGCCACCCAAGATCATACGACCTATGTCCTGATGACTTCGAAATAAGTCACTATACAAGCACAGGTTTCAAGCAGACTGCGGGGTACTGGTGTGAAGATGTTCTAGCATCTGCTGAAATTGGGTTACGCCAATTCTCGATGACAAAGCGAATTCAACATAAGTAATCTAACGAATAAGCTCTTATTTGCCAATTTAAGATCAATATACAAAAACACCTTAATCACAACAGAGATGCATTTATATATGAACCGTTTACCTTGTTACATTCGGATTAGGTAATCAGCGTTATTAGCAAAATCAGGCTAGTTATAAATATTACTTGCTCCAATACAGTTAAGCCCAGCCGGGTTGGTTTGCTCACCTGAAACGCCCAAGTTATTAACATAATCAAAGAAGGCAAGTTTTTCTTTAACACAAACACGTCATATAACAAAGTAAGTTCGTAATAAAATGCTACTGGTCTTGGTAATGTTTGGTGTAACAAATCCTTTTACTTGATTGACATCAAGATAGATTTTCTTTTGCCTTTCGCCCAATATCTGGTATTTCATTATGTCCTCTAATCATGCTGCCAATTATACTAGCAAAACGCTATAATATGATACACCATATTATAAAACTGCATGCATAATATGATATATAACATTGTAAGCATCCGATATTGAAAAATATCTTAATAATCATAAACTTTTACGGGGCAGTTTTATTCGCTGTTCTCCTGCAGCTCCTACGTTCTCAGTATCCTTTTAGCGATTTTTAAGTATTTGGTTGCCCATTCATTTGACTGATAGTAATGCAACCCTTTGAAAAAACATTTTATTCCTAATAAGCCCAGGCCTGGTCACCCCAATCAATCTGTCGCTTGCCTATACACAAACACACATACATCACATATAAAAGTTGCGGTAATTTAATTATTTTTTGTTTGTGTGGCATCTGATCGTGTTGTCCCCCCATGGAATGTTACCCTCTTTCAACGTTGTGCGCCTAGATGTAATAAACGCTGATGCGGGGCTCCCGATTCCTTTGGTTTTGTAACTCTCTGTGCATGTCGTCACTCGGCAGTGGCCAAACTTAAAGTTCAGCTGTCCCTGTCTGATGTGCTTATTCGTCCGTGGCGTTCAGTCTTACTTCCAGCTAGCAATTGAAGCTTCTTGCTTGAATGGCTCTCACTGAAGGCGAGATGAAATGATGATATGTGTGGACGGCAGAGGAGAGCCAGTGGATGGCAGGACATGGGCTATTTTCGCGTTATGATCGACTTCTATGTACAGCAGACATCAGGCTAGAGCCACTGACAACCATCTACGAACCGGTTATGCAACAAGAAAATGGAGACAGGCGAGCGGACACCTGCTTCTTGCAGATGTTTTTATAGTAACACGATGACGGGACCAACCTAAACTGGAAGAGCCGGCTAAGCTACATCACGTATCGACAAGCCGTCTGCGAACGATGTTAGGACCCCGTCATGCACCGAGGCGGGGCCAACAAATAGACGCTAACAGCAAATCAAAACATTGAATTATATTTTAATTCAGTAAATAACTAGCTAGCTAATTTCTTCTATTTTCGCACTATAGTTCTGTTCGGTATGTCTCTCAGTCGATCTTCCCGTCTTACTGATGTGTAATCCCAGAAATTGGCGACAACCAGCCGGGCACGTTTAAAAACTTGGTTAAATGCCAGTTCCCAAGGTAGATTGGTCTACCAATAATTGCAGTTGATTGGAGATATTTGTAAGCTAAAGGTATCTAAAGAAGTATAACACCACATATTATAATATGCACCGGTGCGCTTTTACGATGCTGGACGGCATATGGTAAAACGTGGTAGAATCTATAAGCTCTATATATGCTATGCATAAGAGAAAAGATTGTTAACTGCTGTGTGGCACTCAAACTGGACGTGTGGCGCTTCAAGGTAAAAATAGTTAGTTAATTCTTTGATATAATAATTGGGCATGGGGCACTAAGGGCATAAGATGAATAATGTTCGTGATATTTTGACACGGTAGGACTACCCGGCTTTATATAACTGACGCTAAATAACCGTATTGTACAAGAAAGCTTTTCCATTAAATTAAATAAAATAGAAAAACAATAAATGATGTTCGTTCAAAAGGTTCGCTGATCACTCTATTTCCGTATTGAACGGCTCAATCTGAACGGATGCACTTTGAAATATACGCTGAGAAACATTCTTCTACAACCTTAGGTATTAGTATTGAACCCCAAATGCTAATTTTTCACTTGATTATAATTAGCGGGAGCCATTGGTGCTTTTTTTTTTAATAAATATACGATAGTCTTCTAGACGTCGCCGAAAGCTTGTTCCTGTAGACACCGGAACGTCTTGGTTCGTATTGGGACAGAACAACTAGGAAGGAAGGAGGCTTTTCTTTTACTTTGAAATAAAAATTAGTCATTTGCTTCTAGATCATACCGTAGCTCTATCAAAGAAAAAAGCGCAGATAATGAAAGCAGATCGTATCATTCGAGTGTCTAACTGGAATACGTTCGATGTTGGAACGGTTCCCCGCTTCAAAGCTATGCCATACTTTGGCCTACTGTCATAAAGTTGAAATTAGACGGAAGCAGTCAAGAAACTAACATGCCAGTTCCCATTATTGACACTGTCCTAATTTTAAACTGGCAAGTGTGTCTAATCCATTATTATACATCGCTACAACATTAAGTATGACGTATATTTACCAACATCTTGCAAATGCGTACGGAGCCTAGAAAAAAACCCAACATTTAAACAGTAACCTTAATGTAATCAGGTACGCCTCAGCGTCTCTCTTTTCTTGTGCAATCTACGCCAGCCACTACAACTACTCCATGTCAACCTTGTTTTTCTTCTGTGACTATTGTGTCCTTATTCACCAGCACGTAGTAGTCCTGCTCCTCTATTAGGCTCTATTCGGCTATATTCCAGTAGTGAAGCAAAATCTAAGGCATCGACAGAGCAAATGAAAGGCCATCTGCCATTCACTGCTGAGCCGGCATTAGCAGACTTAGCTACAGCAGTGCTCGCTTAGCTCGTTGACTCTCGTCGTCAGTATGAAGTTATTAAGTTTCCAGCTAATCAGCGACCTGCTATGACTCTTGGTGGAGAATGAGCTTAGACGTGGAGGTAAGGGGGTATTAAAAAGAGGTTTGCCGCTTATTCATCTGCGCTTTTGGGGGACTCCCTTCTACATCTTCATATTCAATCGCCCGAGACCATGACGGGAGGGTCAAGACAACTTTTACAGAATCCTTCTCCAAAGGCCTGGCTAAGCGTCTAAAAAAATCAACAGTTCGTGGATTACCCGAGGAACAGGAAAGTGGACACGTGACAGAGAAAGCTAGTGACCGTGCTATAGCAAAGAAAAATAAGAAGGGCTTAAAGGCCAACTAAATTTCAGCTAATTGTCCTTCGGCTATTGCTCCCGAAGGTAGGTAAAGCTTGGCGGTTCGTTTGCCATAGACACCCTGATGGGAAGCTAGAGCTAGACAGATAATACGAAATGCAATGTACGATAGTTCTTATAGATAAGCAACTTTCATCTAATAAACGACTTCTCTCATTCATTTGGCCTTGCACTTCTTCGGTTGATCTATATGAAGCGGCAGCTAAAGGCCCACAAAACTACTAAATGCAGGCAGTCTTTGAGACCGATTTTCCAAGTGAAGGTCTACAGTACGAACTGTATACAACAAATGATGATATTCATAGCTATAAAGTATTAATCTTTTGAATGTGTGGCTAGTAAAACGCAGCAAATAAATTTGCTAATTTCTTTACTACACTAGCCTTCATTGGGGACACGATTTAGCTCGGAAAAACCTAACGAGTGCAGTAAAATAGACCTGATAAAATGGCCCACATTTTCACATCGTCGAATGAGTATATGCGTCGTTAAAAAAAGGAAGCGATCAGAACTATGGAATCTACTGAATGGTCCAAAAATCACTCTTAATGCGCCTGTAAATGGCTTCGTTGAAAGGCTACGCAAACATGAATCGTTGAATACATTGTAAAACTACGATGATCATCAGCTGAGAAATTCTTCTCAACGTCATCGATTCTCTAGGCTTTATTGGCTGTTATTATTATTATTGCCAGCTATTACTTTTTTTGCAACTACTCAAAAAAAGCTCTTCCAAAAAGCCGCTCAGATATTTATTCCTATGCTACGTCTTACCCTCGGATGAAGTCATCCTATTTACTTCACCTGCTAAGCAAAAAGTCATTTTATGAAAACAAAAAAACAGGCAATTCGACCGCAAACCAGTCTCAGAACTAGGTCGTAGAATCAGCTTGAAAATTAACCATTGTTCACTATGCTATTATCCTGTATTTCTGCTAAATAGCAGGTTCTATGTCAAAACGTCTGTTTGAGCTCCATACAATACATATATTCCTTATTTATCTACCAGATATCCGATAGCAGACTATAGATCAGAGTATCCGATTGTATTAGAGTTCTGTAAAGGTATTAAGATGCGATAGTCGGAGTAAAAGCTTCTTTCTGTATTGGTAGCGTACTTCAATCTATCTTGAAGGTCCGACTTCAAACAGGACAAGATATCGACTCTGGAAGTCCAGCACAGTTGGCTGGTATGATTTTTTGTCGCGCACGAGATCATGATGAAATAGTGTGTGCTTCAGTGACCCGCAGTGCGGTACGAGGTGCATAGCTTGTCTGCGTGGAGTCCCGCATACAAGTCGTCCTGAGTCGCACCCACGACTCGAACAACCCGTTTATTTGTGTGACTATATGCGTATGCACGTGTGAAACAAACAGCGTCCTGTTTCGCTAGCAGGCATTTTTCACTGGGTGTCCGCCATAACTTCTTTCTCTGTGACGAGTGTTTTTCGCCGCTCTCGACGCCATTTCACGGCTACAGTTTACTGCTGCTGCTGCTGCTGCTGCTGCTGCTGCGTACATTTATTTAGCTTTCCGAACTCCACTCAGATAGACAGCTTAAGACTATGAGGTGTTAAGCTTTAGGGGGAATGAAGTACAGGTCAAGATCTGAAGTGCGAACCGGATCCGACGAAATCAGTCTTCGGCCGCTTCTGCCACTGCGGCAGGCCCAAAGGCTTGGGAAGCCGTCCGACTTTTTCATGCACGCTATTAGAGTACAATCTACTACATCGGGAATACTAAAGCGTAGATGAAAAGTGGGTGGGAAGCGCAGAGTTGTATGGTAATATCTCGCCACCAAATCAGAACGCTGGCATAAATGGCTACGAAAGCTGCTGCTACCCATGAAGATTACGGAAATGCGGGGGGTACCGCACATAGTAGGGGAACGGAAATGCCTTTGACTACTGCTTCGACAGCTTTATTGGGCACCCCGCAAGTAGAAAGAGCAATCGCGGCAAAGGCTGCAGAGATTACGAGCCCACTTTTTCGCGCCGAAAGTCAGCAGCAACATAGGCCATCCTAGACGGACCAACACCGGTCCTTCATGCAACATTTGTCAATGCCTAAGATAAATAACGCTTGATGCAGCTGCAGTGGTGGCGGAAATCTGAGTATGAGTAAAAAAAGGAAGAAGTTGGGTAGAAGACGAGCAGAGAGTTACGAGGGTGATAAGCAGTAGGGCCGGAAAAAGGCCAAATTAACTAAGAAAAGGAAACTCTGCACGGACGTTATATCATTAGGCAAAACGATGCCGAAGTGAGTGCAACATGTGACTGGGACGACCAAGAAGCGAACTAACGAAATTTGCAGGTCAAAAGGAGTGAGGTAAGATGAAGCCAGCAGGGGCGGTGTCGTCAGAAGGATATCAAGGAGGAAAAGCTCAACATCGGTGGTGTATTCTGTTGTTGTCACTATGAGGTTGCTTCTATCATAAACCGCCGCGTGGCCATCTGATTCCGGTAAAAAAAAGTCGGTACACATTCTATGAGTCACCTTCATGGTAACGTGCATACTTATTACAGGAAGCTGGAAATACGTGAGGTATACGAAGTTGAAACCAGGCGTGGACGCAGTATGCCTTGTACTGGAAGGGGCTAGCGTTCAGAAGCAATGGCAACACCGGGCGTAAAATTTAAAACATTTATCTTGAGTACTTTTATTACTGGAATGTGTGGCTCCCGCCGCTCGACTTGTGATGGCAATAAACCCTTATTACCAGGTTATTGAAATTTTTTTCAGACATTACGGATTTATGTACACAAAGATGGTGTTACTGAAAATAATTATTTGAGAGTAGTGGCTATGTCGTGTTTTGTTTGTGTTGTAACATGATCAGCATAAATTAACGAAATATCCCAATAGGCTTTTAGATTCAACCCGTAGAAAAATAATGAACTTACTATTATAGAAAGGTAGCAGGAAAAGTTCTAGTTTTTTTTTTTGGGTAATTTGTTTCCAATTAACGTCAAGTGTTACGTTTGGCAGTTAACCTTTAGTCAAATCGTAATCGATGAATATTGTTTATAGCTTCATAGGTATAATATCTAAAATAGAATTAATAAAAAAGACGCATAAAAAAATTAGAGATTTAAAAATTAGAGAAAAAAAACTTTCTTACTTCAAACGACAACTTTGAAACAGCATTTGTTCTGAACCTCAATCGGTTCGTACGTGGGAATATATGGGAATACGTACGGTGCGCGGCTCTTAACTATTTGATTCTTTTTTGGTTTTCATAAAATATTGGCAAGGGATTGAGCAGCACGCTGGTTTGCGAGCATAGATGACAATATTCGTCGTATGTTTGATCGAATCCAAAAGTACCTTATACTTAGATACTGAACATTTAGACAGGTTCAAAAATTGAAGAACGCCTACGTTCGGATGAACTATAATGTTATTTATTTGTCCATGTTTCAAAGTTTAGACATGCTCTACTTAACTCGATCATATATTAGACCCTGTCCTATCTAAAATAATTCGCCAGACTCGCACCTAACTATATAGATATACAGCTAGCGGATATAGTAGACTCCCCAAAATAAAGAACATGGTAGACAACCTTTGTACCTGGCCAGGATGGCTTGCACTACCATCTTTTTTATGAGCAGCGTCAACTGTTCCTCTGTAGATTTCTTCACGTCCAGCTTGATGAGTGTTTCTGTTTAACAAAAACCGCGTTTCTGCCACTTGATTTTCTACTTGGTTTTTCACTCAGTCAGCGAATTTGGTAAGAGGTCTCAGCCTAGGTTCGTTGTTTCCGCACCCGATCCCCTAAGTGCTGATTAATTCTTTATTTATTCGTTTGTCGCCCGCCTCAAAAGGACGGCTAGCTATGATTGCCTTGTCGTAGCTGTCCTGGTTATCCATAGGTCCTTACCTTTTATCTAACTTGAGTCAGTCGGCCAATCTCGTGGTTCGCGACTTTCTTTGAGTCTCATCGTAAAAGATCTATCTTGTGGGCCAGTCACAAGAGTTTTTAGGCTGAGCGGCAAAAGTAATCGATATAGACTAAAACACTTGCGTTCCTCCATTTTTGTATACCCTATATCCGCTTCGCTCCCTGCCGGTCTGTCTGATTGAGTGAGGGACAGTTAGCAACCTAACTGCTGTGGCTCTTCGCAGGTTATTTCTTTTCCTGGGCTTTTTCTGTACAAGAGGTCACAGTTAGACAGACTGTATGGTCATGTATTGTTTATACCACTCGAGCCACTTAATTAAATAGGTCAACATCGACACCAGTTTTGGCTTCTCAGGCGGCGATAACTAATTCGCTTAAAAAAGCTACAGATAGGCAGCCGTTTTGGCTGATGCACCTATATAGACTGATGCGATGTCTAGCGAACATGGTGCGATTGAACCGGACAGTAAGTGATCGACTAACGGTATCTCAATACACGACCCTGTGTGTTAGGTCATGTACGATGTACGATCGTCAATGCGTGGAAAAACTCATTCTGAATGTTAGGCACTCGTAGCGAGCATAAATAGAAGCCAAATAAGCGTTAGCTTGCGGACTTTTTAGGCGCTCGGCTATAGGGGTCCATCTTTCTAAGTATAGGCCACGTTTCCGTATGCACATCAACATTAAATGTGTGACTGCTGTATTTTCGAAAGGATCGACGTAATATAGAAACGGCAATATACCGAACGATCAACCCCCATCGTATTGCCACGTCGGGAGGGTTTGTGAAATCCCGCATTGGCTGGCTCTTTTTCGTTTTGCCTCTATAATCCTCATGTATTGTTGTGTGAATATGTCCATTTTGATGGTGCCGTCCGCTCCACCTGACCCTTTATCGATGCCGTCTCGCCGAAATCACTGTTCACTGTTTCTCAGTATATTTTAGTCGAACGCCTTCCTGGGGAGATAACACGTAAACGCTTGTAAAATTTGCCTATAACATTGATATATATATACATGCATAATAGTATCTAGGACGCTATTTTGATTACAGATAGATTAGTTATTATTATTAATATTCGATAAGGTTCGAAGACTCTTGTTGTTAGACCATTAAAGATCAGGGCGAAATGTTGGAACAGCTGTCAAACGGGCAGCAGTTTATTGCCCACAGGATGTGGATAGAATTCACTAATGTACTAGCTAAATGTTCATCAACGTTTTTTAAACCATGCCCACTGGTACAATCGCCTATTATATTAAATAGTACAAACAAAGATCTTTATAAACATAAATATTCGCTCAAAATTACCGTCTTCGCTTCAAGTGCGAAGGGTTAATGAGAGGATGCCTATAAGAACGCCGTATGGATAAATAGACACCTATTTCGAACGGTCGTCGTAAGGTTGCCACATTTCCATACTAGATGAGGCTATATGCCGCCACTACTTTTGCTACGTGGTTGGTCTGTGGTGTCATTATCAGAATCTACACGCGATTAGGCCAAAGCAGAACCACTGTCATCACAGTCCAGTCGAAACCCTTGGATCCTCCAATTCTTCACCGTTACCTCATCATTTGTCCGCAATCCTTCCGTAAACGATTACACTAGATAGATAACAGCTTTCGAAGCACAAAAGCCACATCCATTCTAATTAAAAAGTCTTGCATTGGCATGTAACTTTAATGCCATCGATCATTGCTTTTACACCTTGCTTCGTATAAGAGCCACAAAATATCATAGTAATCGACCTAACACCTACTTGTCCCTGGGTTGCCATCAGTGTATGAATTTCAGGGAATGGCCAGTAACAAATTGTGGTATCGACACCGGCCTAAGGTGCGACGCTGTCCTTCTTAGCTCGTGCAAATTTCTCTAGACGCCTATACGCGATAAAATCATAGCGGCGTTATGGCCTAGGACTTTTAAACAGGAAAAATACCAGCCGAAAGTAAAATCGTCGCTTTCCTATGCTGGCCATGAACGGGCAGAATGAAAAAATTGGAGCAATAGCCCAGCTATATATATATATATGGGCTAAAACTACAGTGAAAAATGATTGAAGCTGACAATTAGGTAAGTGTTAAACTTGCAGTTCAAAAAAATTGAAGCACCAACCTTACAAACTGGAACCTTGTTTTCTTCTCAACAGACAATCTATTTTTAACCCATGTTAATCAGGTAGGCTTGTGAAGTCATTAGCCGAAAAGAAGATGAAGGTAAAAGGGAAGAGAGACAAAATAGAAGAACGATACGTTCCGGGAAGCTGCGTCTTTAAGACTATTCTATTTATTCTAAGTAGCAGAAGCAGCAGCAACAACAGCAGCTGTGTCGGCCTCGATGGTGCTAAACTTTAACAAATACCCTGAAAAATATGTAGACATATTGGCGTAAGCATATGCGAGCAGAAAAGTTAAATGGATCCTTTGTCCATTCGAAACGTTAATGATCCGAACAAGAGTATGAACACAAAATTGGGAAGTTTTCTTAACGGTGTAAATTAGAAGTTGCAGTTGACCTCAACATGTACATTCTGCCAGCTGGCACATTACCCGAAAAAGTGTTAGCTACGAGATACGCGGTACCATGTAGTTAAACAGCGCTAGTTTAGCGTTCTGTGCGGTCTCTTGCCTGCACCGATCACGAAGTATCTTTCAAGGGTTGGTGTACATTCGTCGTTGGCAAATGTCGACAATAATTATTAAGGGTTCCGTGTTTTTGAATGCGACGCAAAGAAGACAGTTCCCTTTCGTTACGTTCAGCTTACATTATAGTTATTTTTGATTTGATGGCCTGTCTGAAGCAACTGATTACCATGCAAACAGATGTTCTTCATCGGCCTTCATCTGAAGGTAATAGGCTGGAGCAGCTGAAAACGCAGCTGCTTTATTTTGCCGTTTTATCTAGATAACCTAATTGTAGTCCTTGTACTGCACTGAGATTTCAGTACCACAGCAATAGTAGTTATCGGAGCGGAAAAAAAGTAAACCATGGATCATCATTCGTACAAAAGAGCAAATTTGCCCCTTATATGATAGGCGTGCGAAAATAAATTCACAGCATACACAAGCATAGGCATGCCGTCAATATATTTGTGCTTCTCTCCTTCGAAGGAGGAAACCTGTACGAAGATGTACGTTATCGATGCTTACGAATTTGCGTTTCTTGAGCCTCAGCATCGGGAAAACGACAAAATACAGTAGAGCTGCACGCTCGCGCACCGAAATAGTTACGCCATAGAAACAAGAACGACCACTTTAGCTACTCTAGAACATATTTGCATAAGGCTGCCGGTACCTATTATTGTTCTATTCGAATGACAGGTGCGAAATCTAGATACGTTAAATTGCTTTTGGATCAACAGTTCTTGCATGTCGTCATTATACTGTACGGAGGCTTTACTAGAACTCGGGACACTTGAGGCGGTCGAAGTTCGAAACCGTAAGTGTGCACGTTTCGTTTCATGTTGGGAAGCGCCAGCATGGTCTGAGCAGCGCACCAAGTGTTAAACATGAAACGTTTATCCAGTGCGAAGAACAAGCACTTAAGCCTATTCGAGACTATTTTAAAAACAAAATGTGCTCGCATTTCCCTGAATGCTGCGCTTCCAAGGGTTCGGCAAAGGCCTCGCTTATAAGCTGATCTCCTGGACAACGGTTCTCGACTATCTCTGGCGATCCCTCTAAGACCAGCCAAGGCAACGGCAACTGAACGGACGGTTTGGGCTCTTTCGCCATTAATGGCTTTGACGTTCGCATGTGTAGGACCATGGCAAGTGGATATCTTCAAATACAAACAACCCGAGTACACTTCCTTCGCCAGGTAGGAATTATCATAACAGCAACAACGAACACTTCCAGTACAAAAAACGGCGTCCACACAAATGGTAGAAAACGCTCTTTGCCAATGCAGTAGCCAAATCCGAAGACTGTGGATGACGCCGCTTGTCGGGTCCATACATATATATATATATATATATATATATATGAAGGTGACAAGGAAACGATAGATGAACGCCCACCTGACATTTACGGGGTAAAAGTCTGGGCAGTAACTGTTCCTGGTATCTATAGCTTTCGGGACCGATATTTGAATTCTTGCAGAAAAGGCCGTTAAGACTTGTAGGTTACTTTCATGTTTACATGAGGTTATAGACCTGTGATTCAATTTACATGCAAGCCAGATAGCGGTAAGACTGACGTAAATCGGAGGTCTTCTAGCTAATCAAGAATGTTCTCTTCTTAGAGCGATTGTGCTTAGAGCAGTCTAGAAATCACTACGAAGTGTTGGGCTCGATTTTTTTAACCATCTTTCTTGATTGGCGTATGTTTTGTGGAACTTCAACAGTGTACTTCGTTAAAAGTGTACCCGATGTTGAGATTAGCGCACTACAAGATGCATAACAGGGAAAACTGGTAGGCTGTGAGGTGAATGAGTGATGGAGGCAAAATGGAAATTGTTTTTTAGATTTTGGTAAGACAACCAGGTTAAAAATATTATTTTATGTGTAAAACTGCAGATTTTCGAAATAGTTCAGCAAATCTTCGGTGAGAGAGACTCTTTTCATCAAATTGCTTCTAATTACGAAAAATGTTGACTGCGGGCTGATTACGAGCTTTGCTCGGCTTTTAGGTGCAGAATATATGACATAATATTGCCCCACAACATAACCGACTTCGTATTGGCTCATCCAAATCCTTCGGCCAACAAATTTCCAGTTAATCATTAGAAAAAAAAATTGAGGAAGGAACTAGTCATTTACCAATTGTTTTAAAGGGCATTTACACCATAAAGAGTGACTCTAAATAAGCTAAAGCTCTTGCATTTCAAAGCCGTAGACGTCTTCCTATTTCATGTGTACTATTTCGAAGCGGATCTTCACTCCGTCCGCTCTTCTAAGAAAAAGAAAGGGCGCATTCTCCTCATTACGGATAGTGATAATTCAAAATGAGATTCGTTCTCCAGATAGCCAAAGTTTCGACATGGACTTCTACTGTCATTCCCTCAGTAAACCTACTTCAAGGTCTCAGCATTCACATCTTGTACAGCTCGTACTGATTCATTCAACTCTAGCCATGTTCGCTGTGCATAATCATGCGATTTCTTATCAATTCCTGGGGACATACTGTATGAAGACTGGCAGCAAGGAGCGCCTAAAAAGGGCTGATATTGAACTTTTAACGCAATAAATTACGTACAAGGGCATGTCCAGAGTCAAAAATAATAGCCCGAAGTTACTTCATTCATCAATTCTCGCACATATTCGTTGTTACGGGAATCAATCCACGTACTGAGCAGAAGGAAAGACAGAAGAACGTAAATATATACATATTACGTTGTAACAATGTATAATACAAAGTATACCTATTATACTCTATTTCATTCACATCGCATACATATGTAACACTTGCGTAGTAAAATAATTTCAAACATAGCTGAGCGCTATTTAAATCAAATTGTTCGTCACTTAATTCTGATATAATTAGGGCCTTCGTCCACAACTTATTCTTTCCTATAGGCTGCCCTTCATTTAAAAGAAAATAAAATTATTTGCAACAGTAAGATAAACAGAGTATCTTTGTCTGATTTGTATTCGAAAAACTTTCTGGATCACCTGCGCTGTTATCAGTTGCCGAATAGACAGAAAAGAAACATCGAACATCGTTAGAGAAAAGCCCCAAAAAACTCAAAGGAAAGCGTACGCAATGAAATGCAGGGAATCCTAAAAGACGGTACGGGAAAAGTACAGAAGCCGCTGGGTCAAGAGGCTCGACTGCAGGTGGACACAGAAGAACATGAGCAGCAACTCGGGAATAAAAAGGTTTTTCTTTCTTTTACTTCCCTGCAGTATATCGGTCCTCGACCGGCTTGGCCTGATCGATTTCTACTTCAGCAGCCCGCTTGTCCAACGCGTTCGGCCGGACACTTCCATGTTGTCATTTCACTGTTATCTGCTTCTTCGGAAAGGCATTCCTGTTACGAAGGTTGGGTAGGTAGACCTTTTCCATGGAATGGCTTTGTGGCCGCTTTGCAAGTCGGCTCCACTTACTGGTTGCTAGCTTTTCCTGGCTTTTCTCCAGAGAATTTCGTCAGAACCGAACGGAGTAGATGCTCGACTACCCTTTCCTATATCCAGCGGGAAGCTTCGGACGAAGGCGATACTATCATCTTGTCTCCTGCCGCTACCAATAGCCTGCCCGTACTTTGTCTGGGGATTTGCCCCGCACCTCGTCCAAAACCGACCGACATCCGAAAACGACCTACCACTCTGTCGTTCTAAGTAACTAATAACTCATTTACGATAGCATAAGGAACTTATGCTAGCGTTCGTAACTAGATTCAACGGTATCAGTACAAGCAGGGACGTATTCGACACATCAAATCAGGGAAGTTGCCGCCACACTTCTGCATTTAATTCGTAGTACCTTTACACTGTTAGGCTTTTGATAGATTTTATAATTGTTTCTGTCTGATAGAGGTAGGCAGATGGTCGATGTTGGATTTGAAATACTCAAGTCGTTACGAATTCAAGTGGGGTAATCGGCGAAACGCAGGAGTTGTTCCTCATAACTACTTCACAGGTGTTTCTTGAACTTTTGCTATTGGCCGCCAATAGCCAGTGGATTGTGGTGTTTGCGGAGTCTATACATCTGCACCGTCCGTACTATTATGAACAGAAATACTGCACATCTTTTAAGCTGTACGCCTTAGATGACCGCTAAACATGACCCCTTTGGTTGGTCTCAGCCGTGTCTAGCTTCAGTCAATATTTCTTTGCGCTCTCTACCGAAATATTCAAATGTATGTATAACGTAATAAGAATAGTAAGCCTCTAATGGGAACATTTAAGCTAGGATGTTTCAGCTGTAGAAACAGGGGTTCCATATTTAGAAGTTAATCTGTCTGTGGCACGAATATCTTCTAAATGACATCTTTTAGTTATTGAGGAGCGTATGTGACACAATGCTGGAATAATTTTGCACCTATATGTAGATGCTACCGTAACCCTATGATACCACTATTGACAATATATTTTGACGGATCACATCGTGAACCAGTTACCTATCTTGTACTTGTGTAGCACATAGCGTAATCTGTTGCCATTTAGAAACTTCAATCTGCAGAGCATATATACTATGATACATAACGCGGCAATGACCTAATCCTAGGCAACGCACCATAGAGACAGGGTTTGTGTTGTGACACAACTACTGGTGAAGAATACAAAGACCGTGTAATCAATCGCCGCCATTGACCAGCGAGATTTATAATACCTACCAGAGGCCAACTCTGCCAATTGAGCATTTACTCAATTGCACTGTTTTTGCTAAGGGAGTGAAGGACGAAACAGAGAGGTAGAACGTCCTCGAATGTATCCCGCTGAAATGACGGTAAACCACGAGAATATGCCTGCCCTTGTTCTATGTCCATACCACTGACACATTCGACCAGCCTGTCGTCAAGTGGCGTGTCTTTTGCTATTAGGGGATACGACTTGGAGGCAGCAGATAGAGGCAGCAAGTGGCGAGCGAAGAAATTCTTTTGAAACTTATTACCCTAACACATGGGGCACGAGTAGAACGAACACAACCCCCGAACCTCTGAACGCGTGTTCGTGATCTTTGTCTAGAATTTCAAGGCAATGGCAGGTAAGGCCATGTAGAAGTTGGCATGACCTGACCTAGCGGAGGGCCAAGCAACGGGGGTCTTGCAGCTATCTTACCCTCTCGTTGCTGTCGCTATAATGGCACTAGAGGGGCAATGACTGCCCCCGATTATTTGTCGTACTGGTTAAAGAAGTTGAAAGATTCGTACTAGAGGAGCAGTGCTGGGAGTGCTACGCCAGATACAGCGAAGCCGCTTCTAGTGACATTAAACCAAGACAGCGGCGACCAAGCTCAGTTTCTAGCCTCTGTTCGCTGTCACTTTATTTAAGGGCTTCGCTATATTGGCACATAGCATAAATGCTTATTTGAAAGCATCTTTTACCATCTCGCGTTACAATGTACTCCGCCGTATTTTCAACACCCTATTTGACGTTCCGTAGCTTGATGCATTTTTCTTTTGTAATTTACTTTACGATTCTTCACAGAACACCAAAAGTACGTACTGGAAGAATAAGATCAGTTGATTAATTCGGTTATTATCTCCTGCTACTCTTCATACCGTCAGTATTTTCTGCATCTCCTATTGACGTGCACTTCTATATTGAGTATCAAACAGTTAAGGAAACGGCGTACTTATTTCGTGACGGCGAAGTTGTTTATGTTTATCGTGCGCAAACGAACTTATCTGGGACCGAACTTTCCGCAAAGCAATGGTAATTCTTTTCGATTCGCAGTGGGAATTCGCACCGCTATTGGTTGATTCCAGCGACCCCTAGTTTGCAGGCTCAGTCTGCAAGATGTCATTTTTCTTGTTCTAATATTGAGACTAACCTGGTACGTTCTTAGGAACTGGGTTATGGGAACCCATGTTACGTGTCGCCACCTTCACAGGTCGCCTGGAAAGAGCCGTTTGGTCGTTGAGCCCAAGAAATGAACCCACTCCTGTCCGTTGTTGCTGCCTGCTCAGTGATTGGACTGATGTAAGTCAGTCAAATGTTGTTTCTTCCCCCAAAGTAGGAAGATTGCATTTGATATTGATTTGTTGACCGACGGCCTTGTGTGCGTTTCGCAGCCGGTTCATAAATTGACGATTGAATAAATGCATGAGGCTTTTCTTTTTAGGATCAGTGTACCGCTTCTGACGAAGATACACTGCGTACAGGATGTAATCAGCTGCTTAAAAAGCCTTTCTGTTTAGAGGAGACGCAATGCCTGATTGTATTTTAATCTAGAGCTGACACGGATTAATTAGCCATATCGTATAGCCTAATAAACAACAGCATGGCGTAAAAAAGCGCTACTTTGCTCTTATGGACTCTGTCGTTTGTGCGGCTCCAGGTTGTATTCGATAGAATATACCGTTTTTTTCATATGTGGATCCACCCAATCTATATGGCACTAACGTAGCGATACGGGCCGTACTGCAAGCAGTTTTTGATGGTTCGTGCGCCTCGTTCATTCATTCATGGGTCAATGCTATAAAATGCTGAATATAGTAAACAATACTTCCTGCTACAAAAGCGCTTGTTAATAAGTCTTTGATGTGTAGATCTGTCAGTTGAGTGCTACTGGAATTCTATATAAGATTCGCCTGACCCTATGTGCAATTCATACTCAAGCTCATGTGATAAGCTCAGGGCTTCTTCATATTCCGTTTCTACTTTCTATGTTACAAAAGTTCAAAGAAAACGACCCTACAAGTATATATGCATAAATATATATTGTATATACATACTGTAATTGACAAATATGTCACACGTCTATTTAAGTGGTCGCAAGGCTCAGTCCTGCCTTCAGATAGCACGGTTTACTTTCAACTGACGGCGGTGGAATGGTAGACGATACACTGAATGCCTACGGGGCTGGATGCAATTATTTTAACCGTTAATAATCGCTGGAGTATGAAATATCTACAATATGCTATAAGGATTTGGTATGATTTATATGTGTAAAAGAGGCACGGGCAGTTAAAACGTGAATTAGCGGAGTTCATTGGCGTTCGTGAGAGGAAAATGGTCTTTGGTAAATGCTCTGGGGAAATAAATCGAATTAAAAAAGACGATCACCGGTTCTTGCGTACTTTGCCACTAGGGCACAGGTGACATCTTATGCCAAGCTAATTATGCGGCGTTATCGATCAATATTTTGAATTTTGCCTCCAGTACTATCACTCAGCATTGCTTCAAATGGCGCGCTTTTAGAAGGAAGTAACATTGTCTTGCCAGCGGTTGTAATAAGGGCTTTCAGGATGCCGCTGGAACAATCAGGTAGCAGACGGTGGAGTTTTGACAGGCTATGTAAAAACTGCGTAAAGCAACCTTTCTGCAAGGAAAGGTTGCTTTACGCAGTTGTTCGATTGGAATAAAGAAAACGAAATGTCGGATATACTTGTAAAATTTCTGCGAATGCACCTCGAGTACAAGGAAGCAAAAAGCTGATGGTAGGCCTGACTCGTATTTCAGATGCCCAGTAAAAGTAATATTCTATGTTTTTCTAATGGAGAGGAGATAAAATTCCGGTGACTGTCTACAATGAGGAGCGCCAGCCATTTTGACAAAAACGAACGGATTGGGAAGCTAGGAAGCGTATTTGACAAAATCAGTCACTTGGTACATAGCATAGTAAAAGTACATATCCGTAAAACACGTTCGCTTCACGTACATGTATATAAGGCCTTAGTAAAGTTATAAAATAATAAGTAATTGAGTCTATCCTATGTGTGGATATCAATATAGAATCAATTTAATCAAGCGTGGCTCAGAGTTGGCTTTAGGGTGCCGTCTGAGAAACTGTGAAGCTACGGTAGCCTAAAGAACATTTTCAAACATCTGTCGGATAAATGTGCGCCAATTTTGTAAATGTAAAGGAATCTAGAATAGAAACCGAGGTGAGCCCGTAGAAGCAGACTTTAAACGGAACAATGGACTGTAGCAGTGTTTCGGTAACGAAGTAATGGTGTACATTAAGCGCTGGACATTAGCCTTTAATGGTATCGAGCTACAATATATTACCCACTCCCCTGTGCTGAAAACAATAGGTTTATAGGCCGCTAGCGTTGGGTGCATGGTTAAGAATTTGGCGTGTACAAATTTTGCACTACGTTTATTGACGTAGCGTTCAAAATTAATATCTGAAAAATGAATATCTAAAATGAAATTTTATAAGCTCCTCGTGCTCGGACACTCGATTCATTGACTGACAACGGGAATTTAATGTCCGTCTATCCGCTTAACATGAAACAAACCGCAGACCTATATTACACAGAATAAGTAAATTAACTGTGTTCAAAGCTAAAAAGCATATTGCGAAAGCTCATGCCTACTGATTACCTTCCGCCATTTTATTTTAGCCATGTTAGTTGCGTCAAATGCAAAAGTAGAAGCATCGTTATTTACTCTGGATACTTTTGCCATCCTCATTCCAGCCAGACGCAATTAAGCGTGTTTCTTAAAAAACCTTGGCTGTCATCACCAATGATGAAGGGACTTATCTTTTCAATAGCACTCCATTCAACTATCAAATTTAAACTTACTGTGATAGAATTTATATGTGTTTCTCTCCTCAAATCGTAGGCTATATTCCTGGTTTATCAGGTCACTCCCAGTTATGCGTTTTTTTTTTTGCCTATTTGGACAGCCGTCGGCTCCGTCTGGCCATTTTCCCCGTCTCCTGTGACTTTTCCGTCCTGACCACTTAATGTACTCGAAAGAGCTTCGCGCATAATTTTGATTGGTTGTTTTTGAAGGTGGCGGCACAACAGCTGGTTCATACGGCGGGCGCCACGATGCAACGGGAAAACAGAAGGCCTCAGGCATTTTCGACTAATCCACCACCAACACGTGGCCGCAACCTAATAGTGGTGCCTAGTAGACGCGTCTGTGCGCTGCGTTCCGATATCTGATTCTATCGTACCCCTAATCTTTTAACAATCATTTGATTCGTAACTAGCTCACAGCGTATGTGCAGCGGCATAGCTTGTGACGCTGACTGACAACTCTGTGATGGATCTATGATCACCTCTACCGTCATAGCCTTGTTCATTGTACCCGCTTTTAGATCCACTCGAGCTATTTTTCTCGACGGCTGTATATTGTACACGAAGACTCTTCTTCCGTATCTCATTATGTCCCATATGTGGCTCCACATTTCATTTTCGCTCTAAGGCAGAGGCGAATGCCGCATTCGAGGCTCCAGAAGAGCAATTTAAAGGAAGCATAAGAGCGGCAACGCCGGTCGATGGATAACGGAAGAATTCCGATACTAAACCGGTGCATGTTTGTTGCATATAGATTAAAATTAACGACCAGAGCGGCTAACACTGAGTCAGCCGTAATCGTTGAGCATCGTGATTGGCAAGCGCTGAAGCCTGGCAAGTTCTCGACATCGGTGAAACCCAGTGGGTAAAGCAGGCCGGTAAATGTCGTTTCCAGATTTTCTCGTTCTCGGCGTTACTTTACCCTGTACGTCGGACTGTATGCTTTTCGTTGATAGGTCTAGGATTAGTAAACGAGCAAACTATTAAGGGCTAAGTCCTCGGGCTTGCCAGCAATACCTGCTATCTTTGGAAACCGGACGCCATCGATAGTCATCGCTTTACGGGTATTATCAAAGCATCTGTATGCCGCGTGATGATCAGACTGCGCTCATACTTTACTATGCACCCCGTGCTCATGCAGCATCTATACCGTTCGGAGTAGAGGTAGTACCTGTACTACACACCGTTAATGTGTATTTTTCCGCGCTCATGTAGGCGTCTGTGGTGTATTCCTCGATTTGTACTTTTAGCATTATCTTTCACGGCTCTAGTGATAGTCGCATAGTATTATCGTTCGTGCGTATACTATGTGTATCCAATATCGGCAACATATTGAACGGAAATGAATTAAGGCTGAACGAGATATGCAACACACAGATCTGTTATTTATGATGTAGCATGGCTCCTTCGGGCTCATTCGTCGCTCTCGGAACACTCCGAGAAGACAAAGTATCTTGATGAATATAGAACATACGAATGGACATGAACTGCAGGACCCGACAGCTTGTACAGCCGCCCGAATCACTGAAACAGTATTGCTAGTATCAGACTTTATCAGCTATTCCAAACATTATGTATGTACATACACTGTAGATAGAAAAGACGGCTGCTATTTACGCAAATACAAATTCAATATTCTCGAATCTAGATATATGTCTTCTTCGAATAAATGTATTTGAGAAATGAAACGTTTCGAATTCCAACAAAGCTACGATGAGGTACTCCGTACGATGACGAAGTGCGTTTTCGATCCGCAAATGATCCGTGCTTAATTTTGACCATTGAACGGTGTGTATGCGTGTTATTAGTGAAAGGCTAAGCCCTACGCAAGCGGTTCGGGTGTTCGACTACCAGCGAAGTTAGTTAAGTGAATTGTCATGTAAAACACGTTTAAATGTCGTTCAAGCCGCTAGATATTTAAACAACAAGGTCCGTATTTTCGATCCGTTCCGAACAGTTAACACCAGTATACGCACTTACGGCTTAAGCTGTCGATAGGGTCTCTCCTTCTTGCCGCTAGCTTCTTTTAGCTGTTTTGTGCTGTTGGTTAAAGGTTCGATACCGCCGGAAAGTACCTTGCCTCTTTTGTGCTACTGGGCCGCTTTTATCGTGGCACCAAATCACGAGATGCTACGTTTCAAGCTTTAACAATGAGCTTTTCAAGGAGCAGAAAATTGCATCTTCCACACCTACGCTACCGACCTTCGTTGTACAAACTACTTATAGTTCTTGGCCTAGGCAAAGGAAAGGTACGCAGTATCAGAAATGCTGTTTTTGCCACTATTATTATTATTTAGAGACCTGAAAAAGATATTTCGCTTTTGAGTTTTGCTCACTTAAACAACTTTTTGGATGCACAATGTGGAGGGCCTGTTTTCGATAAATACATTTATTCAGAGAATTACGTATCGGTACCTTGGGTCTTTGAAGGCTACTCTGTTGCATGGATCGTTGTTGACTTTACCAATTTTAAAATTTGTTTTTTTTTTTGCATAACAAATCAGCTACTAAGCTTGAAAACAAAGTGCTATTCTAGTTCTAGTACAGTTCGAAATTAGTCTCAAAATTTGGTATGCGCCAGCCGATTCTATAAGTAAAGAAAAACACCGGTACAAATACAAAATTACAGATCTGTCCCTAAAATTATGGATGCTCTAAGCTGCAGCTGGAGTGTGGCTCTGTCCGAATAATCAGAATCTCCGCTTCAATTCGACAGAATGACTTTAACCACAATATATGTCCATCGCATTCCAATCCAAGCGTCTTTCTGCAAATAACGCATTCACCTTATTAAATCCGTATTTAATACAATAAAAATGTTTTACCGCCACTGCCGCCAGGCGTTGCCTTATGTACTCTAGTTAGAAATAAACTCCCTTACAGAATCTCTATATCTTATCTATGACAAAACCTACTGAAATATAGAAATGTGACCTACTTTCTCTTCCGATATCTACCTGCTGCTCTATTTCCCTATAGACGTGACATATCGTCAGATCCGAGATAGTGGCGATGCGACTTTTTAAAACACATCCTTCTACTGAGAACTATTTCCTGGGTTAGTCGGGTTTATTTCCAACTAGCGCCCTCGCGGTGCGTACGCTACCAGCAAAGCTGGCTACGGAAGAGACTTCCGAACATTTTCTGCTGACGATCGTGGGTGTACGTCCGTGTGGAGAACCGCATCGGTGCAGCAGTAATGGAGGCTTATGTGGTTTCTAGAAAGATGTTATACGTGGCGACTGCTTCTTACTACCAGAAACCGCCCGGGAATAGAGGCAAGGTGACGGATTTTAAGTGCGTTGAGGTTAGCGGCTGAAGAGACAGGCTGAACAAGAGAGCGGCGGCAAATTAACGAGCAAAAAGGAATTAAGCACATTAACGATTGGGAACAGTTAAATAATTTAAGGCTATGCGTCCCCAGAAGTTCTCCCAAATGACGCCAACCCGACAGGGTCATTAAAAAAAGAGTACTTAAATCGAGGCTTGACGTGCAATGCGTTTCTCTAGGTGAGTGCGTATGTATGTAAGTCTTGTCTTTGGCAGGACTTTTTGTTGTTTTTGTCTTTTATGGTGTATGAAAATAATGGATGATGAGTCAAGGATATCGATCCGGATCGTGAGGTCTTATCTAACAACTGATATGGATCGCTTTTTGATCGCTACCACACACAAATTCTGTTTGATGTTAATAATGGCCATTGAATCCTGGTAATATTTGTTACTAAATCATCACCTTATTATAATTGTTATTCATAGAACAAATCCCATTTACTCAGTATTACAGCCAATGTTAGCTAGACACAACTAGACGTGTCGTGCGGCGTTGACCAGCCCAACACGAACTTTTCCAGTACGTAACTATATTATGAATCAGGATTTTTACGTTTCTTTTAGAAAAATTGAACAATTTCTTTTGATCTGATCTATTTGTCGGATTTTTATCGCACTACACTATCGCACTAGCAGTCTCAGAGTGAATCAGGTGAGCGTAGGAAAGAGCCTGATTATAGTATAATGCTACGCAGAGCTCTGCTGTTTTTACTATGCCGCAGTCGCCTCGCGTCCAAGGGCCTAAGAAGTTTGTCGTGTATCGCACACTGTTTGTATGCGATCTGAGCCTTTCGATACCATTAACCAAACCATATGATTTCTGTTTACTGCTAACTAATAGTCTGCGAAATCGTGTTTAATTTTGATCTGTACCAATCGCTAACTGGTAATGAAAGTCGCGTATGGTCTATGACCCCTGGTGATATCGAGCGCTGATGCGTCAAATGGTGTATTTTCGGCCTCCATGTGACGTCCAGGACGGCGCCACTTGATTTCAAATTCAGTAGATTATATGGAACCTATCACAGACAGCATCACAGACAGTATTCGAGGGGAGGGGGTAAGAAAATACGTTACTAGTGGAACCTTACTAGCGCTTTGTTCCAGCTCAGTTACACTGTTTCTCTGCTTGTGTAAGTGACTGTGTTGAGCCGTGACTTACCGTACCCTATGCCACGTTCGTTCTATTCACTATTACCCCTCAATGCAATCGGTAGTATCTACGAGAGGCATCTGCAGGCGGGGTGTCGGTTCGAATCTAGTAAACCGATTGCTCCGATGATCATTCTGGTAAGATGTTGACAACTATGCATTGTCGTTATTTTACAGACGGGGAGACTAAAGATGCGATTGCGCATAGGCCTCTATATATAGATATATGCGTACCGTGCATATTATTGTAGATAGCTTGTCATCGTACAAATTCGATATAAAGCATTACGTGACGGCAACTGCATGACAAAACGCTATACCGTGACAGTGTGCGTTCTAAGGCAACATAGTCAACAGTTGTTGATCAAGCCAATGGAGAATTTCTGACTGGAGAGCAACAGACAGAACAAACGTGCTATAAATTGGCGTTTAATGCAAATATGACAATGGGGCTGCCAAAACAATCAACTGGACCT
Organism: Varroa destructor; assembly: GCF_002443255.2. Classification (NCBI taxonomy): domain Eukaryota; kingdom Metazoa; phylum Arthropoda; class Arachnida; order Mesostigmata; family Varroidae; genus Varroa; species Varroa destructor. Next base: position 29,081,440 of record NW_019211458.1, on the reverse strand, counting down.
ACTTTTTCCTTTTTACGTTACGTTGTGGAAATTTTGCTATGTTAAAAGGGCTAACCGACGATGCGTTCTCATTACAGATTAAGGATAATCTAAGAGTGACTATGCATTGTCATAGTTAAATCCCTTAAATTTGAAAGATCTAACACGAGATATATTTACTTCCATAAGCAATATTTTTAACAAAGCTATATTGTGGGAGCATATTGAACACAATGTTTTCAACACGTTCGAAGGCACGCGATAAGGTAGTGAGATTGGTCGTGTTGCCAAATCCTTTATAACGCTATTGTTTCTTAGCTTTCTTATTGTGTCCTCGACTAGTATTCAATGTAAGCTACGGCTTGCAATTTCCTTCTTTTTTTACGTTAGGTATTCTGGCTTTTTGAAAGCGACCGACTTCAGGCTTTCCTGAACACTAGCGGGCGAAAGCCGAGCGTACTCGAAATCGAAAGGCTAACATAAGGGCTGAAGTGATGGCAAAACTCTGACTTGAGTTAGCAACTTTTCTATTGTTGGTTGCCTCAGCTACTGCTCGTCGAGCTCATGGGGAAGTTTTTAGCCGAGTTATAAGCACGGATTCACCTGAACTGTGGAACTCGAATTTAGGTAATTCAGATGATCGTAAAATTGTCATCTCATGCTAGTCACAGCCTGCTAAACGATGCCAGAAGCCGTAACAGTAGAAAATGTCAAAACGACAGATACTGCGAGTTTGTATCGAAGGCTACAAACGGCAAAATCTGTACAATCGATGTGTTGAAGAGCTTATTGCTATCTATATCATTTTTCACGACGACATTATCGTGCCGAACAAAAATGTATCAATCACTTTGATGAGCGTTTGCTTCTTGCCACAGTCGATACTTATCGAATAGTATAAACATCCACGTTTATAACGTGGATTGCGGAATAACGCAACCACATTGTCTACGGTACATGCAATGGCGGATCCCCGGCACTCTGTACCCCGCTCTCAAGCCAACCGTCATTTTTGAGAAACTAGCAAATCCGAGAAAATAGGCGTTCTTCGATACCCTATATGTAGTTTCCAGCTAATTTAGCAGCATATGTATGGTGAGAATTTCATTTTCAAGGTCGCCTGAATCCTACTGACTTCCAGTTTAAGTACAATACATAACGTCAAGGCCAACTATATATCAACTAGATGACTTATAAGAGTCGAAATGAAGCTCCTTCCAAAGCAATAATAGTTCAACTACAAAGTAATGCTTGTGTCAGTAATTTATAATACATAATACCTTTCAATCTTTCTAGCACTAGACAGAAACAGGGACTATGAAAATTTGCATTCAGCGGCTAGACATTAACACGCTATATTGAAAAGATAGGCAAGCGGTAGAGACTGTTTTGGGCTGTCAGACAAAAGCCGGCAGGCCATGGTTAACATAGGCACTCATGAATAAATCTCCGAAATTCAAGTTGACGCCCTGTTTAGGAGCGAGGCAATATTGGAATACCATATCAACGAAATGAGCGCGAATACTTTTGACTACTTCGAGCCATCTGTTTTTGGCCTACATTGGATATCTTCAATTTTCTCTACTATTCTGTTTCCTTTTTTTATGTCCGCTGTTGCTTTTGCGTCTGTAAGCGGCACCGGTCGATTGTTTTTTCGTGCTGGAAAGTCGGCACCATTTTTCGATAAGCCCAAAGGCTCAGACATTTCGTAAAAACCTTGGACTCTAACTCCACGACATACGTTCATAGCACGATATGATATACTTTTTCTTTCTAGTGTTCTGCAGCGACAAATAGGCTTTCCAGCAATCTCGTTATGCACAGATAGAACTGATCGGGTAGCCACTACCAGTGCTGCCACTGCGAGGCTATCACTGCCCTTCTTGTTTTAAAACATAGGATTATTATAGCGAAAGTCTCCTGACAGGTTATATATATATATATATATATAACGTAATAGTCTGAGAGTCTTCATTGACATTCGCAAATAATGAACAAATGTAAGATAAAGACTCCCAAACTCTTACCCTATCCAATATGACATGATTGGGAAATTGAAAATCCCAAGTACTCTCATCTCTGTGGCTTTATATTTACAATTTTACAGCACCGTACGTACGTGCCATACCGTTTTGTTGCATAAGGTCCTAGCAAACCGCAATAAAATAGGAAAAAAGCAAATGTCACTGGTAGAGCTTAAACGCGCCGCTTAATTGTAGCTATTAAATTTTTTCGCTAATAAACTTTAATCAACGGAACGCCCGCTCCTGTACATGTCGAACTTCATTGCACCATGTAAAATCATACCTCTGCCAATTGACTGCTACGACGCCGATTCTATAATACAGATATTGTTATCAATAGAGTGAAGTTATGAATAGCTATCAGATGTGTCTATATCTATTATTGTTTGATTCAGGTCACAGTGGTAACCATTGACATTGATTACATGCATCGTGCTTAAGTGTGCATAATACGATTTGGCCAAAGAAATTTTTCACAAATATCACGCCGCAACCTTCGTGAAGCTCACTGCGTTCCCGCTGCCGGCAACAGATTTGAGTCAATCGCTCTTCACTGAAGAGTTCAACTGTAGCAACAGGATCCTAGGTTTCTCTCATATATCGTAGATAATCATAAATCTGGTTCGAATTGTTCTACCTAGATTGATTTGCTTTAACCTACGCCTGATTTCGCATGTAATAATTTGACCCACTGAGCTTGACCCAGACTTAAAGTGCAATAGGTTGCTTTGCTTTGAAATTTGCTTCGTAGGCGAGGTGTCTCTTTCCATTCATAAGCGGGAGCTTTTCTAATGTAGTTGTTAAAAGAATCCTTTGACCTATCCTAATGAATAGATTGGACGTCCTTCGAACATGCCATTTAGGACCTGGCTTTATTGCTCAATGCAATAGGCTTCCTGCAGAATAGTGTGCCTGCAGTTCAACGTAGTTTCTTACTATATGCGGCTTGATAACCTCGATAGATGCATAGAAAAAGGTCAGTGAACATAGTTTTGTAAGCAAGTTGCGTTCACCCATTTTCCAGTGCTATGCCATCCGAGTATATAAATATAATTTGATGAGTGGACCCTTCTAGATGGTAAAACTAATCGTAATTGGGCCAATACAGTATCCTTACGGAGATCCTGTCTTGACATGGTTGAAATCTAGACATCGTTACGTCAACAACGTACCATCTCTTCCTTTCTAGTGGACTGCAGCTTCTATTACAGTCTATAAATATGTGGCAATAAATACGATAAATAATTCGTTTTGTCCATTCTCACCTGCGTTTGGAAGCGGGCAAGATGGCGCGAAATATGAGAAACAAAGGACGAAAGAATACACGTATGCATAGGACGAGCTAAAAATCATATAGCGAGTGGCTTTTTTGCGCATCATTCTTTGTCGACGGGGCTCGCACTGTTCACGGCAAGCAACAGTGGCCGTGTGCCAAACCATTGTTGTAACTAAGACCGGTATATACAGTCGGACCGAGGTAGGGCTCCCCCATGAATGATCTCAGCTCGAACGCCAAAAAGTAGAATCGGCAGCGCCTTGAAAGTTGCAGTCATCAAAAAGTTCGTACTCTCCTAAGTGCTTATTAAGCGTGTGATTATGGTATTATAATTGTGAGTTCGTTGATTGCACTCGTCATCGACGCAATTTTACACCATAATTTATTTACAATAAAGATATTTTTCAGTAGTGTTCATGTTGCTGCCTGGCCCAATAAGCGTTTTTTTATTGACTTTGGTCGTAGTATATAAAATAAATTAAGTAACTGAAATGTGTTGAAATTTGTCTGTAAGTCAACTGGGCAAGTTCATTTTTTAGCGCGCCTCATTTCAAATTTTCCTGCAGTGTAGTAAAGACTCTATGGTGCTTTCTGAGCAAAACTGTACCCTGATCAGCCTTACGTTACGATAGCTCTTAAGCTAATATGTGACAAACTTTCAAGCTTGTTTGATCAGTAAAATGAATATTAGTTTAAGATTATGTGATCTAATGTTGCGCAGATAAAGCCTTCCCAAACTTCATTTTCGAGGGTGTTCTGCCTGCCTCGAATCTGTCCCGTACATATATAGGGATTCATGTCAGACAAAAGGCTTCAACGTTTGCCAATTTCTGTTTGTCATATTTAAAGGGGTAATTGACGATACGTTGGCTCCAGCTGTATATTAAGTAACCGATCGCTGGTTCAAGCCGACAGTGTTACACGCATTCGAAATAAGCCTATTGTTATGCCATAGTACCCTCGTATGGATAACAAAATAAGAAAACAATTAAAAGATAATCGACGATTCATGGGATTTCCGACTGCTCTAAATCAGAAAAAAAAAAAACTATTTCACACGAAAAACTTCCGTTCGTTACATTATTTATCCAAAGCTTGCCCACTGCATACCATATTGTCAGTCTGCTTTATCCAAGAGCTATACAGATGAGGGATCACAGTGGGACCTTATTTTATCAACTGGTTCCTAGTCTGACGCAGCCTACAATCTAATGCCGTCTATAGTGCCTGAATAATAGGCTTCGGCGACAATATGGTAGTATCAAGGGTAGTAGTGCTTGTATTACTACATTGCTTTTAGTATGCACTTTCTTTGCCTCAGCATTACCTTACACCAGTAGCGGCTACCTCGAAAGCAGCAAGAGAGAAAGTTGTCGTAAGCTCACGTCGAGCCGCATTAGCCTTCTTCCTTTTGCCAGGTCGCCTTTGTCTCCAGCGGTATGAGCAGGCGAGCATTACGATCCCGACGACCCCCCAGGGACTAGCGTCGTTGCCTGTGTTATCTCTATCACTACTTTCCTGCAGTGTCCAAGTGTGATTTCGGTGAAAAATTAACTGCAACTTATTTATTTTGTGTAAGATCTTGTTCGATGTCATAGAAATGCGCTTATACGTTGTGGATTTAAGCAAGTGCGGATGCCTGGAAGTGGCCGAGCGATAGTGGACTTCTTTTGGGCGTCTTCATGCCTGTTTGATCAGTGTGCGTTACCGCGTCGCTGTTAGATTTTTCCACCATATCAACTAACCCTAGAGTTTCACAAATGTTCGCTAATATAATTCCACTAGATGTGGTAGAAACCAATCGTTTCTACAGACGCGACTAAAAAATTGATTCACCTTATCTTACAGAATATATCTTATTCGCTAGCATCAACATCTTTACAGTTAGTTGAAAATAGGAACATAACTTGTCGTCAACAACTTGGTGTTAGGTCTTACGTTAGGACTACTCTGCTTTCAAGGAATGAACGGAGACCGACTGCAATTGCCTGCAGTATAGTATTCTCACGTTAAGGTTCAGAGATATTAACGAATATACCCCGATTTATAGGTTCCATCAGTTGAGTTTTCTTACAGTTTTAGAGATTAGATCGGTGGACACCGAAAAATGAGTGTACGACCTTGAAAAATATTATTTTAAATTTTGGGTTGCCTGAAGACGGCCAGTACAACAGAAGTTGAAAACCAGAAAGCACTCAGACCCTTTCCGGACTGGTAGTGTGATCGACACGGTTTTCGCTTCCGAATGACGTAAAAACTTTGCTTGCCAGTCGTTTTGCTAGGGAAACCCAGAGACTAGCCACCAACGGGAAGTCTCCGGTCGTAGATGGTCTAAATGTAGTCACGACAGCTATAGACCAATACTTCACTTGGGGCACCGTTGAATTGTACATACTGCAGTCTACAGTCTCCAGCGTCTTAGGCGTTTGGACGTTCTTCGAAACGGTCGGTTAAAGTAGAAATATATGCAGATATATGGGCATTATACCACAGTAGGCAAAACTGCAGAGAACCTAGCCTTAAAATATCAACCAAAAAGGCCGGAAAAACCAGGCACACCTTCTCTAGAAACGAGTTAACCTATTTCCAAATTCACTCACAGGTTAAGGATTTGATAGCTTTGCTTAAATTCTTACGGAGGCTTAATATTACAATACTTGAATTCGTGTTATTCGGATACCTAGTCTCAATAGGTTTAGGTATAGTTATGTAGTACCAAGGACATCCCTATTAGCCTTGCACACACGAAGTGACGGTATAAAGTTCAATCAAGTTTTGTATATTCGTTTTTATGGTACTCGCATCTCGTACATACAGGTCACACATATGCAAAGTTATTGGAAACATTTTGTATCATACGAGTCTTTTTGAGTTTATAAGACTAGTTTTACAGGTTTGCTAGATGATCTCAAGGTGGTACGAGAAAGAAATAAGTGGTAAGATATTTATCACAATTTCCTAAGCATTTCGAGCACCTTCGTCAGGCTCGTAGTTTTATGCAGAATTTATTCTGGAGCCCATGCGCGGCAAAGAAAGTAACGACATACCTGTTTTGTAGGTCGCACCCAAATCAAAAAAATCCCCATCGTTCTCCGCGAACTGTTGCTCCCAGTTTGAAGGTGTTTGTTGAACGCTTTTGTTGCTGCAAGCTCAAAGCACCGACGCAGGTGGCGTGTCGACGAGGGGGGTACGTGAGGCGATTTCGGGTCACTCTGTGTTGCCCCATACGACGGTGCGATTGCGTTGCCCTTTACCTTGGGATTCATCAATAGAATGGCATCTCTCTAATGGGCTGAGAGTATACCTGTATGTACTTGTTAAAGATAAGGTTTTCCTACATACGAAATAGAAGAACGCACATCTTCGAATTCTACAATTTTATTCAAGTCCTCGTTGTCGATATTGCTCGAACTTTAAATAGAGAGCAAGCGAAACTTTAAGCAGTAACAATTAAGTAATTTTTAAAAACCAGGCATGCTGGAATAGTTTTGCATCGTCCCAGCATAACAAGACGTTGGATAAACGTATTTAAATGTACCTTATTGTTTACTGCAACAAGTGGCCTCTTCCAGTAATTTGTAGTTCAATTTTATCTTAGGGAGCTAATGCTCATCCCATACAGCCATTGTTGTTGCTATGACAATGTCGAACAATGCCATGTAGTTGTTATGTCGCTACCTCACCGAAATAAAATCGATTTAACTATCTAGTTAGCTATGGTTGTTGTGAATATGGCTGCGCCCCTTGCCTTCGTCCTTACGTCCAGTATATAGCGCCTCCAGGTGCTAGGCTCGAATAGGAATCGCCCACGTTCCTAACTTCGGCGTAACCTGCACAACTTGTATGTCGCAGACTGTGTTCAAGGTTCAGTGCCCGATCTTTGGCTAATTAACAGGCCATATGACAGCCAAGACTCAGCAAACATATCTATAGTGCACCAACGTCGGACCCAATGGGGGTATGCCATATTTTTACAAATGCCGCCTGCTGATTGTTGATTGCCGTCCTTACAACTATGCTATATTAGTCATGTACGTTCTGTCGATATTTGGGTCCGTGTCTGACGTTACACACTAAATTGACCTCCCATACTGTGCTATGGCTGATAAACGCAGGTTCTTTCCATAGTTTGGTCTTTTCCCGTCTCGTACAATAGTTACCGACTCAGGGATATACCTCGATTGCCAAAAGACTTCCCATACTTCCTCAGTTTAACAGACAATAGGACTCTTTTGCCCGTCCCGGCGGCGAAAGAACAATTTTAACCTAGACGATGTTGACTCCCGCTTGGTAGCGACGTAGGGCGGAGAGAGTCACTGTAGCATCTTTGACCTGCTTGGGGGTAAAATTTCGGCAGGACTTATTAGCGTTGCTCACGCTTCTAGTCTGTAACTTCGTAAGCTTTTGTAGTTTACTAGTCAGTCGCTGTAGGCACAGCAGGACGGTTTAGTAGTTGTAGAACTGACGCGCTAACACCACGTGTTCCGAACAACGATAACTCATGGGCCGGAGGTACGATGTTGGGGTAAACACTGAGACTGGTTTTATTAAAAATATATATTTCGATTACGTTGACCCCAACTGGCTGTATAGGTGAGTATGTGATAGTATGCTAACAGTAGCGATACATAAAAGGAAATGATGACCATAAATTACAATGGAATAAAGTTGAAGATGAAAATTGAAGCGCCGATGGCAGTACCGTTTATGTGTGTTGATAAATAATAATAGTGAACTTAATGCATTGCTGGTCGGATAAGTCAAGTTACAATAACACAAACTACTTCATGAGGCCCAATGTATATGGAATGAAGGTAAATCAAGAAAATGTCTTATAAACAACTTCATGAGTAGTGACACAATTATGCTTTTTTTTCTGCTAAAATCGTCATTTTGCTAGATGCCAAGTACTCTGGATGCTTACACATTTGAACATCAATTCAGCTCAGCTCTTGCCATATTATAGAGGAAGCTCGTTACAAATGTATGTATAGAGAATTTATACTGGCCGTTCACTTCATTCTTATATATCGTTTCTATTGTAATCTGAATTTGTGTCTAACCAGTCGGAACTAAGCAGGATTCGTTGGTTTTAGTCAACGAAAGTTTCTGCACAAAGCCTTTTCGAGGTACTAAACGCACTTGAGTGACTTAAAAACTCGTTCCTGATTTGCTCGAAGATGTCCTTTGTAGAGGCTCTGGAGTAAAACTTCCGCAGCGATTAGAATCGAAACTTGTGATATTGTAAGTAACCCAGACACCGTCCCATATGAACGGTCTTCCAACAGGCTTCTACTATCTTAATACAGAAGTGCGTTGCAGGGTGGTACAAGTAGAAGACCACTATGAAACAGGAACAAAATTGACGTTTGCCCTATCGAAGAATGCGCGTCTTAACAACACTTGAGACCATTCATGTGCAAAAGGAATGTTTCGAAACAGGCTCCTTTGTCCACTAAAAAACGAAATTGATTATGGAAATGGTTAACTCATTACAAATACCCTCTGCTGTGCAAAAGGCAATCAACAGTGACTCATTAGGCAAATTAATCGATCTTCACCCTCGGGTATCGAGCGTAAATAGCAATAAATCTTCCGTTGGCAAGCGCATTGCCCACCGGCAATATCAGCGTGATTCAACCCTGCGCTAGCTGCTAACCAGGATGTTTTTATAATCCTCATTAGCTGTGTTCGTCTGATCCGTTGTGTCCAACCTCGCTCAACAGCGCTTTGGTGCTGTCACTGGCTTTCGCAACGTAGTCAGCGGATCAGTTTCTTGGCCGAGTTTGTTATAGGTCACCATAGGATGCATTAAAACGAAACAGTAGCTTGGCCAGTTTTTAGTGAACACCTGTCCTGCTTTGAATAAGCGCTGAGGATATGCGGTGGTCTATCTCTACAGCTCGAATCTCAGAAAGGCTTTTGCTTTTGAAAAAATAAAATTTAGATGCAGATGGCGACCGAAAATTGCTACAGAGCCTGTCGTAGCACCTGGAGCTCAGTATCTGTAACAACGTCAGTAAATACTATTATATATAACAACTTAACTCATCTGAATGAAAGGTATTGAGCGAGGAGAAAATTCTCTACCATATACAGTGTAGCATCTGGCTTTCCCTTATTCGTTACCAATTTTAACTTGTTCGTGTACGTAAAGTTAAGAATAAACGTCGCTTCGAATCTGACACGATGCTTTGTTTAAATAAATCGGATAAATAATACACGAGAGTAGCTTTTGATGGATAATATAGTTTTATAGGTAAAATTGGAAGTCGTCACAGGACGGTACGAAGTGAGCTTCCGAACGGGGGACACCTACTACGAAGAATATGGAACAGGGATTTCCCCTATGTGTTTAGAATAGAAAGGAAAAAATCATTAAATGTACAATGCAACCTGAACCTATTACCTTAGTAGGCAAGAATATTCCAATTGTGCGGCCGTAGTGGTCGGCACGACGCGTCCGATAATAGTGAGCACAAACCACCACTTATCTTATTATATGGATTATATGGATCAGTAGTGGTACGTAACGCAATTAAATTTGGTTTTTACTAAAGGGGTGAATAGATTCAGCGAGTATTGACGATTAATCAGCTGATTTACTGATACTGATTACTACCTGATAGCAATACAAACTGATTTTTTGAGTATTTCCCTTTTTTCCTATAGAGTTATGGTAGAAGTGCAGCAGTATCGTCGGTGTCGTTTCGTTCTGTGTATCCACTAATACGGGTAGCTAACGTAAGTATAAAGTTATTACGATGGTCGATCAACGCTTATGAATGCGAGTACAACGACTCGCAGCAGGACTCGATTCCCGCCTTAACTGAAACGCTGAAAGGGCTGTTCTAAAATGGCGCGCGTCGTTTCTGTAGACTCGAGAGTACTAACTGCTAAATGCGTCATCGAGATAGGCTTCAACAGTTAGTCCTTTTGAGACCTGCCGCGCCGTTTGTACCTTTTCGACTGTTTGGTCGTTTTAAAGCTTTGTTTATTTGGAATTTTCTAGCTGCTGTCAGTTCAAAGTTAATGTCACTGATATTCTTTGCGTGCAGCGTACTTGAACGACACTTAAGCGAAAACTTACTCAAGTTTTCTCCCACCAATACTGCTTGACGCAGGGTTGCTATTGAAAGAAGGACTCAGGTCCTAAATCGAGGTGGTACTTGTAAATAATAGTTGCACTAAATAAATATGACGCGTCTGGTACATGCGAGAAGTTCCATCGAGTTATCTGTTTTTACATGGACACAATCTTAGAAATAAGGCATAATAAAAATACAATCGCAGCTTTCTAAATACGGATCAACTATTCGTATTGAAACGTTTCTTTTTATATGCTGCAGTCAAAATGCTTTTCGATTTTCCCAAAAAAGTTACCTAAATTCTCATCAGCCGATGAACACCGAGCCGCTTTCCCTGCCGAAATGTCTTATTCCAGCGTAAAGTTTTCAACATCCTCATTATCTTTACAAATTTGTACCCTTTATAAATTAATGGATCAGGGTCAGTATTCCTCTGTCTATTGGCTCTCGGTTCCCCGCAAACCCCGCAAATTGAAATACTGAATGTGATAGAGGCTTTTCGAATACTTGTAGCAGCATCGGAGCCGGCAGCGACGTCCCTGACTGCGACAATTGTTGATGAGAACATTAAATGTTCGCCGGCCTACCTCAGCACAGCTGCAAACCACGAAAACCCTACCGTATCGCTGCAATGCAAAAGTGAGTGGGGGCAGTGGTGGCTACCTGATAATATACTGATGAGAAAAGGTCTTTAGCGGTGAAGATTTGGCGACACACAGTATGTTCAGAAGCGGTATTGCTTTGCGTAGGGCCGCGAAACTAGCTGAGCCGCACGTCGATTCATTTTTTGCTAATTTATCTCCAGGAGGTCTTACCGACGAATATCGGTGATGATATCGAAGGAAGCAGCGGTGACAATTGCCCACACACTTGGCTATATATCAAGCATTTCCTGAAAACAATTGTCTCTAGGAAAACGCTGAAAACCGCCACGAGACTCCGAGAATAATGGAGATAACAAGCAGAAGTTAGAGCAGGCCTGTACGCAACAGGGCAAACACCAAAAGCAATATAACAAAAACCTTAACATGTAGAATTGATAGGAGGCGATGCCTATCTGCCCACACCAAGGTTCATTGAGACTGACATTATGAATATTCTGCGACACGTAGAGCTGTGCACCACCACATAAATAGTGTGTTTGACGTTGTACGCCTCAAGGGTAGCTCGTAAACAAAAGAAAACCGTCGGTTGTTAGGCACCGAACTCTTGGTCAGAGTAACAGATATATCACAGGGAATGTATGATCGCTAAAAAAACTTATGAAAGGATTCTCGTAAGCAGTCGAACTGCCTCAAAGACGTCCCAGGATTTGTTCTGTTCCGCTAAGTGATAAAAGAGTACTATGCTTGGTAACCGCTAGCGTTGTCTTTATAGAGGATATTAGCTAGACTGGCTAACATGTAGGCTGTGACAAAACAAATTAGCTACTGTAACTCACCTGTTAATTTAGTAAATTTATTTCCACAGTTACTGATTCAGTTAAGGTTGACACATAGCTAGCCGCTACGTCCGCATAGAAGCGTTAGGGCGATTCGTTCGTGGGCGAACGAATCCATAACTATAGCTTACCATCGTGTTCCCGATTATTCTCTTTATATACAACGAAGTACACGATATAGCACATATAGTCCAAATGATACTGATGTTATATATCTACTTTTCGCAATCGGCAAAGAACATTAAGGGGAGCCCATCAAAATGCGGCAGTGACAGTAAGATCGGCCTCAAAAGTGACGTGCATGTACTCCGGTTTATCCCGCTACATCCTTCGGGGGTTATATGCCCTCGTTTTATTCGTTTTATCCGATTTCTTTCACCCTTCCTGCGTCCCCTGAGCACCTCCGATTCACCGTTTGGCCCTCTCTATACATCGCTAACATCGAGTGCGTTGCGCCCTGTCACATACTGCCGCTTCTTTGTGTAGCAGGTTATTTTACCTTTCCGCCCTTGAAAAAAAAGCCGGTTGCTAAGTAATAGGCTAATGGCTACTGCCAACGTTAGCGCGGCCTCAAACAGCGAACGTGAAAACAACACTCTCCTCATTCGTTCATTTAGGTTGAAGCTCTAGTATAAGAGAGGACTATACAGCACCACCTACCTATCGTCCACCAGTTGCTGCCGGCCAGCTCCTAGCTCTTTGACCCCGTTGAAACGTTACGAGCAGCAGCGGAAGCGGCGAAAGCAGCTATAGGAGATGATGAAGGACACGTTGAGCTATGGCTACGCAGACCTGCACTCTATGTGCGTGAAGCACAGCTTTACTCAATAGAAGGGAAGAGAGACCAAGGTCAGAATGCGCAAGGTCATCATGGTTCGCCGTCAGTGACCGGAGGCTTTCGACCAGTAGCTGGCGAAAGCGCATCGGCCGATCGGTGCCGAGTTCAGGGTCCCCGTTGCTAGGGCCCGACGACTATTCGAAATTTGACATCTTGCTCCTGCCCTACGCTTGGGTAAATAATCCACACCACCTAGCGACTCGACCCCAAACGAACATATGACCAGGTAGCTAAGTAAAGATATGATGATACAGGCGCACCGTCCGGCTCGTCAGTGGTCATCGGGTACGGACCGGCGGCTAACGCAACTGCTGCCGCCCATCATATAATTTCTTAGACTAATAAGTAGGCGGCAACTGGTGACTTGCTAGTGGTGCTTTGCCACCAGCCTAGACGTAAGCAAAAGGGAAACGAACGAGCGCGCAGTTACCAGCGTTGTTGAAACTGTTTTCTAAAAGAAAACAGTAAAAGCCATGAAGGAATGAGAATGTAACTTTCATCTATTACTCGTCCGCTTGTTGATTGATTTATTGGCTAGAACTTATGCCCAAATCTATTATCTATCTGGTAGGATATCACTGATGGGGATTCACTTTTTTTTAAATAAATAATCATTTCGATAGAAGGGCTGCATTGCGTCCTGCATGTTTCTAGAAAAATGGATTGTTCTACCCAGTTAATGGAGTATTTCTTCCGTTAGTTACAAGGAGAACGGGTTCTCGATGGCGGCCTCAGTCAGGCTTTGTGGCCGATAAGTTCCTGTGTGTTTCTAAACCAACCATTGCACGGTAAGGTAATCACACAGTTAGAAACGTCATGAAGAAATAGGAACTCTGATCTATATAGCAGCAGATTGCAGAGTTCGTTGTGGATAAAATCGTCGCTATCGCGTCGCTTTTGATCACTGATGGGCACGACGCTAGCCTTTCTCACAAACACATATATTAGAGACAAGCTGAGCAAAAGTGCACAGCGTTCAATGAATCAGAACAAAGGTTAATGTGAGTATTGGACGTTACCAGAGAGACGTTGCCGCTAGCTTTCTGAAAAGCGCTCGCTGACTTAATACAAAACTGTTCCTACCGCAATTCGTTCTTTTGGGTAAAATGATACATTTGAGCTTGACAGATGCTACATAAGCTTGCGCTCAATGCAACTATAAAAAAAGTTTTAACGGTTGTCAACTCAACGGAAGTTAAGGGTAGCAGCGGCAACAGAAGCTGAATTCACAGCTCGAATCTGGAGAAGCTTCGTTTTTCGCTAAGGGAAAGAGGATGTTTCCACGGTTGACGACATTTCTATCCCTTTTTTTGCACAAGCTCCTCTTGGACGAGTTCGGTTGCGAGATAAACAAGTACACACGTACTTACATGAGGATTTTGAGAACCGATAAGAATGGCTTCAAAGGCAACGGGATAATAGCCAGAAGTGCGAGACATAGTTGGTTGCCTTTGGATGCCGGAGCAATCGAGCACAAAAATGCTCAAGTAAAGCATGGCTAAATAACATTTTCATATTTGCATTATTTTTTAATAAATCCAAGCGTTTTTTTTTGTACGACTGCTTATCGTTGCATGTCCGCGCAAGCCGACTGACGTTTTTTAGGGAGCTACGACGTTTCAGCCGATACCAAGAACAACAATCAATAAGAGGGTGGTATTGAGCAAATATATTGGTTAGGCTAACTTTAAGAATAGTTCTGATAAAGATAAGTCAGTGGTACTTACAGCTGCAACTAATTATAAATCAGCAGTGCCTATATCGTAAATACAAATGCACTTCGACATTGTAACACAAATGTATTATACTCCGTCGCAGGCATAAAACTTTATAAAATAAAAAAAAATTTTGTGTGACCGGTTTAAGTCCTACCATTACAAGCGTAGTCAAATAAAATTATTTTATTTCAGAGACTTTGGAGATGATTTTTCATGTCAGATTAGATTCATGCCATGTTACACTGAAGAATGCGGTATCGCTCAACTATTAAATAATGCATATTTTCTCTGCTTCCGTCATTTTTATTGGTAAACCCAGCATCAGCTGCAATGATCATTATAAATGATTTGTTCTCAGTTCTCAAATGACCACAATTTGTCTCTTGTCAATGAGTGAACGACTTACCAGATATTGGTAGGTAGCTTAACGAGCAGTACATCAAAATCTGTAACAATACCCACTTTTAGCTCTGTGGACTAATTTCCTTCTGGGCTTTTACTTAACTATACTTCACTCAGTCCAGCCACTGCGGGACGACTTACTTCTACCTCAGCTTCTATCGCTACTCCCACATAACGGCTTTGTATGTAACTTTATTATCCTGGCGAAATTTCTGAACAGCACTTTAGCTTCAAAGGCCCATCCTAGCTCTTGCCAGTTCATTTAGGACCTTGTTGATGGCGCGACCTGGAGTCACGTCCTCCTTAGTGCCATCAGCACCTTAAAGATCTCAGCTTACTTCTCCTTTTCTCGTTCCCTCTCGTGTATCACATAACGACACATCAAGGTTCTTAGCTCTTGATAGAACCAGATAATGCTGACTAGTCTAATACGCATAGTCGAGCTTCTTTTAGTAGCTGCTATGATCGAGCTATGTTAAAGATAGTACCAACCTCAAGCCAGCCAACTTGGAACTCGAGCACGTCTTCACCAGGCGGACATCTTAACGCCAACTAGCAGAAGGCTAGCATCAGCTTAAGTGGTCAACAATAAAGTTCTGCTGCTGTTCAACGCACTATTGCATAACAGCAGAGCATGATCGGGCAGGTCGTGTAGTCCTTAGGAAGAGTATGTGTATTTATCATAACTGCCAGTATAATTTCAGAGGTAGCTGGGAACAGATACTTTGTGCGATATATCTGAAATATCCAAGGATACCACCCCCCCCCCCTCCCGCCTTTCCCCGGATTGGACAAGTGGTTGATCGACATAGGGGACACAAACAGATTGATTACTGGTACGTTTCATCCAGCTTGTGAAAATCAGCAAAACTCCGGAACTGGCTATACATCCGCTGCGCCCATTTTAACTCTGCATCCTGCGAAGTCGCAGCAGGCATTTGCTATCGATTTCGTTTTAAATAAATAATCAGAATAATACTGGGAACTAACTCAGTCGTTAGCATGAGCTTTTTGCTACATGATGGCACCTATTGGCCCTTTAAATCCTATTGTTTTTAAATAAGCTTTATTTATCAACATTAGGCTCAGAAGCTTAAAACTTGGCTCAGATATATGTATATTCCGTCACATGGAATTAACGTACTACATATGTATATATTTTTTTTCCTTTTTACTAAAGCAAGATTATATAGGCGCTGACATAATTAACTTTTGAACTAAGTTACTTCAGGTAGTTAACGAATTTGCGGTGACAACCTATAATGTGGATAGAAAAGAGACAAACAAAACACAAAGCTCTAACAACAGCTGTTAACTAGTTTAAAATGTAAAGCCAAGTCGCATTGAATTAACTTGTGCCCCTAATTTTAAATTCAGCTTCTTCTAACTTATAATGCAAGAGGCACTCTCGATGATCACTCAATCAACTGCATGTCTTATGTCCCAGCTGCTGTTGCCACAGCAACTAATCTTGCATGTTTAGCATGCAAAGACAGATCCTATCTTTCAAGTATTGGTATAATTTACTAACGCTACAAACTCTTCGATGACTTCACGGATACGGCAGTTATAAACACGGTTCGCCGTAGAGATGCTGATAAGTATAGGCCTCGGGGATTAGTTTCGGTATCTTGGCGGACCGTATGACTATTGCATCGTCTCTAACTGTCAAGGAGCGGATTCCCCCTTCATGCTAAAGCCTTGATAATATGCCTAGTTCAAGAACCTAACCTAAGCTAATAATTGTAGCTCTCGCATGCCATCGTCGGCTGTTCCATGGGATTTTTGTTTGTCATACTGCTTAGTGGGAAACGTGACTTCATGCGGTGACATACTGCGTTGCTTTTGCACAGCTGCATAAGAACTGGCTTTATTGGCGGCCACCATAGCATTCACCGACAAAATTTAGACCGAAATGACATACGGGTCATGTCAAGTAGTTAGAAAAGCGTTCTACTGACATGTTTAATAAAGAAAAGTAATGCCATATAATGAAAACGTTGTGCTAATTCGTTGTTAAATGATCAATTCTTGCTGCGAATTGTACGGTTACCTTTTAGCTGAATTTTTCGCAGCACCGGTTTCGTACGGCATGTACACTCTCCTTGTCCATACGCCAATGTTTAGCATACCTATTGTTCTCTGCAGGGGCTCAACTCCGTCGACTTGACTCCTCCACAGATTTTAGCTCTAAAGCTAATTCTCTCGCGAGCTAGCCTGTCAGGCTCCTGTTTCATGCCTGTGTGTAACACATTCCTCAGGACTCTACTGGTCTTTTCGCTACCGTCTCTTCCACAGCCTTTCCCACACTTTTACTCACAACATCACTTCCTATAGCACGACGAAGCGGCGTTACCAAGAGCCGCAGCAACAGTCATCCTTCAAATTCGGCCAGAGTTGGACAACGTTGTCGCTGGTCATCAGGGTTCTATCTCCAGCCATTGACTCTAATGACCAAGCGGCGTATCTAGCCAGCCATTAAGTAGACCAAAAGCTGGACGGCACCGGTAGGCGAAGCAACTGAATTGACACGCCGACTCTATGTTTAAGCCCATCGAATCGGTGGAAGAGACCCCAATTGAGATACATCATTTCAGCGTTAGTTATGATCGTACGAATTTATCTGTGAATGTGGGTGTATATAGGCTAGAGTGACGGAAGAAAAATTTTTCTGGTTTACCCAATGCGTCAATACGCCGAACTTAACTATCTGGCATGTTATTGTTCGACATTGCTAAGACTCACTTGTACACAGTTGGTCATTTGGGAGATGAAACCCAATGTGTAATGAACGCATACACTGCATTACTTTGGCAGGAAACGCCATTAGTAACCGAACAGCGGAGCTGGTCGCTGGTTTACATATCTACGGTATCCGGACGCCGGCATCGGTAACAGCATCGATGAGGTGTAACAGTTCATCGACCATACGGCCAACAATGTAATCGTACCAACGAGTTGGAAAAGTCTTTACTAGCCTTTTGTTCACATACATTTTAATCATGATCAACAAACATCGCACGTTTTCGTGTAACTATCGAACAAATACAAAATAACAAGCATTACGATACTAATAGCATCCAATAGAATGTTACGCAAACGTTCGATGAACACGAAGAAAACTGCTTGCTATGACCATAAGAAGAGATTTAGAAATACTAGGGATATAAGGTTTAGGCTGCTGGACAGCAGATTCGTCTGCTTAATAAAGACCGGAGTAAGAATCTAATAACGAAGAGCTTATTTAAAGGAGCTTCAGAAGTATATGATGGGTTAGCGATGAGTATACGACGAGTGCCTATATGCATAAAAGCTCAGCTCTTTTTCGCGCTATCGGTAAGCCTTAAAAGCAGGCTCAAATCGCAAACAATTACCGCTCCCACGTAGCGATATCTTCGTCGCCTTCGTTTGTTTAATTCTCTCTATGTCGCCGCTTTGCCATGCTATATATCAATGACAATAATTTGTAGTCGAGTATTAGTCTTCGTTCTTTTTCGTCTAACCTCTTACAAATCGAATCTAAACAACTTAGCCATAAGCCATCGTTCGCTCGACATTCTCTTTAAACGACTAATATTGGATACAGCGCTCCCAGGTGCCGCTTGAAAACACAGTGGCTGTTTTGGCGAACGTAGCGCTCCCAACTGCTACTACCTAAGCAATTGACGGCCCCTCAGAATTTTGGGAAAAAGGGCCATAATATTAAATCAGCCAGCTCTCGCTCTGTACTCATTTCGTTGGGGGTGCGCAAGAACGGCAAAGGCGCGTGTACACCACGTAATCACCGTATGTTCGCTGCCAAAGCCAGTGTCGATGCTAATGCTAGCCAGACAACGTGGCATTGCCGAGAGACCACGGCTGACACAAATTGAGGCGACAACAGCTATGAAGGACGACATGAAAGAATATAGGAAAGGGACCCGCCCAGATGCACCCGCTCCTGTCAACTTCCTGGGAATGGGAGGAACTAACCAGCTTAAAGAAACGGGATTGAAGGGCGGCGAATTTGCCAGACAGGACAGAGCTGTCAAAAATATGGAAGCTGATGGCAAACATCTGCACCAGCAAACCGTTTTATGTCGCACGCCATTTTGCCGGAGCCGCGGGCTTTGTAGCCCTGCCAGAGTTGATTGATGCTGCCATTCGAGCCTCTCTTTTCAAGAGGTTCCTCACTCGGACTGGGTCTTCGACCCATGCAACATATGCATTGCTTCTACAGACATCTTACCGACCACCACTGGCTTCGCCTCTGCGAAGTTCTGAAGAACTAAGCTAAGTAAGGCACAGAAGAGATGACTGACAGGCGAATCTTGCCGATTTCCATGGCGTATCGATAAACTGTAACGAATAAATAAAAACGGGAGCGGACCTGCTGAGGGAAACCATCCAGGACGAGAAAATACGGACCGGTGTTTTTTTCTATATCTGAGAGTGTGCGAGGCGAATGAAGTCGTTGCACCGGCGTGAATTCTCCGCTAAACCTTACGGAGGATCATTGCGCTATTTCGGCAACATACTCATACTGTTGTTATGATCTCGATGAATCGTTGAACCCCAAACCAAAGCAAAAACTCTACTAGCAGGCCACAGGTATTAGCAGTAATGGTATCCGACTTTCATATCTCCATCCTAACGTCTATGTCAGTCGAAGTCTACCGTATGCACGCGGATCTGTTTTTAACGAATGACCCTTCAAAAACAGATGTTGTGAGGGCCTTACGGTGTTTTAATCGAATCAGAGGTTCGAGCCAGCCAACGAACGTAACCAAACAGAATTTAAGGTAACATCAGTGCCTTATGAAAGGGACGTCCTTGTGCAGTAATACAGTAAAATCAACGAGGACAACATTGATGACAGAAGCGACCCTAGCAGCATTACAGTCTCCGTAGTCGCTGCAGATCCATCAGTTGATCGACTACACAACGCTACAGGTACAGTTAGTCTACTCGTATGGTGAGAAGGCTTGAATAGTTAGTAGCCAACGCTCCTCGTTCTGCTGGGGCTGCGTCCGAGGAACTAATATAATAACGTTCTCCGATGGCCTATTCGGCCAACGATGTGATTATGCAGCGACTCAATTGTCGTACAAATGCTTCCTCAGCTGTTCTGAAATGAACATCGACGTATAGAAAGGAAGAATATTACGCATGCACGCGGAGAGATTCGCATAGCCACTTTACATGATGAGGATATGCTCGCAAAGCTTCCGCCCCGTAGCCGGCCATAGTCTTGCATAAGAGACCTTGGTTAGAACTAGGCCAGACATTCTATAACACCCACGAGAGCCCTACCTACGTACAACGCATTTTAATTGTAGAATTACCGTGCTGGCAACTGTTTAACCCTTTGGTCCTTAAAAAAAACCATGCAAGGGTAGCGAGTTAGACAATTCCAGAGTAGAAAAAGGTCACTCAGAGAGATGCTCACGAACTCATTTGAACTAGGGATTACGTTATTTAATCTATAGATTGAGCAGTGTCTACAGCTATTCTTGACGATTGATAGGACCAATGGATAAAGCGGCTCATTACGCCAACGTGTTTTTGCGCGCGGGTAAGTTGTGGACACAGTCTATTTGTATTCATGAGGGTTACCCTTTAAGTTGAAGCACGTTTTCACTACAAAAAGCATGGAACCGCGTTAGAAAAGTAATTGTAATATGTTTTGTGAAGGAATATTGTTTTTCTTTTTTAATTTGAGTGTGATTCTACAAATGGCACCGATCGCCTTACATTTTAAAATAGAATAGTTCCTGCTGCCATTTACATTGTTTCATATAACACGTTTAATAAGCTTTTGGCATTTGGCCGCATTTGGCAGTCAGACTGTTCCAAGCCCTGTGATGAAAAACAAGCTCGAGTATTTACTTCCTGAGACAAATCAATCCTACTCTTTAATGCACAGGTCTGCCACGTATTTAGTTTTGCCGCATACGTCTATATTAGGAGACCCATTAGAAGAAATAGTCGTCGCACAGGTCTGCATTTCGACCACGAACACGAGCGGGCTTTGCCAAAGGAAATCGTTAATACAAAGACCAGCTGTACGTAAGACAACAACGGACGGTGTTAATCAAACACAAGATCTCCACATGATCTCTAATATCCTCTAGCAAACTAGAGAACTCGCTTGCTGTTATTGAATCTCATGTGTATATACATATTAACAGAAGAAACGATGCAGAACTGGGTTAACCCAATTAAATGTATAAAAATATTGTTTAATCATACTGATGTTTTTTAAGATTGCCAAGTAACAAAATAGTGCTTAGTGAGTTACCAGGGCTTGGCCAGATTAAGATGCTTCACCAAAGCATCGGAAGCTCGTATAAACTCTGTGAGTACGCGGGGACTGACCATGCGTTTAGCGTTTAGCATGCGGCCACAATAATCATCGAAAATAAGAGTAAGTCTGCAATTTATTTGATGCAATATTTATGTAGCTTTCATTATTCAAAATTAAAATATAAAAAATTAAAATATAAAAAAAACGTTAATAATGATGGTATGTATTACCAAATTGTCAATTAGGATGCGCCCGATGCCTGTAAAGTCAGAGGCTCATAATTCCATTTTCCAGGTGTTGTCCTACGGCAATTTATATCGACAAGTGATTTTTTGTGGGTATTCTTGGATTTGATCGGTATGATTTATGTAGGCACGTCTGAGTGGAGTTGGGCCGACGACTTCTATAGCCAGACAATGACAGCCAGAGACTAAATCGCTTTATTAACTTTAATAAACGATTTTGTTCAAGGACAGCCAGTGAGTATAATGACGTCTAGCAAAACAATGATCTCCAATAAAGATACCTAATAAGCAATTAGCCATACAACTAAGATATGTGAAAGCAGAAAAGTCGGGTTTATCTAAGCCGTCTAATGAGGAAAGTAACGCAAACATCCTTTATCATACATATCCATATGTGCATGTACAGATCTATTTACGTATACGTAGTAATAGATCTGCGCATGCGCGCATGGATACACGGTCAAATAACTCTGTTGCAGTATAACGGCAAGCGCCCGCGTCTGTATTGAAACAGGATCTACTTGCGTCCAACTGACGTCCTGCGAAGCGCGATTTAATCCGTAGGATAAACGTCCTGCATTAAAAATAAACGCGAACTGTTTTTATTTTAGAATGAACATTTCCACCGCAGTGTATCAAATGGGTAATACTTCGCTAACGAGGTTTATCTTAAATACTATACACGATTGGTAGCAATTTAATAGTTTCTGAAGTTAAAAGATTTGATTTGAACCTCCACTTGTGCATACGTATGTTTAACGTATGTACAATATTTCTATATGGAAATTACTTATAGCATTTAGTAGCTGTTAAAACGACTACTTATTACAGTGCGGTAATGGTGAGGACCCTTAACATGAGCGTGAGGCTTGATAGATCAACGACCACGATTTTTTCAATAATCGTGTAGTAGAGATAGTGGTAGCCAAGATCGTCTAAAATTTTGATTTTTTATAAAAGTGCGATGTATCTAACTTTATTATTAGTACCCGGATTAATGGAATCAAAATCCGTTTGAGTAACAAAATAATCAAACTCACAAATTTCAAACGTTCCGGCCTTCCTTGCTCGCTTGAATCGCTCGGTCATCAAAGTGTCCTCTTTCGAAAATTGCAACTGCTTTTTTTCCAGAACGGAGTTATCGTAATTTAGACGACAGTAAACGTTACGTAAAATCCTTCCAATTATAACTAAGTTTAGATCAATGATAAACTTATACATATATATATATATAAACCGAGCTTTCAGTAGAACGCTACTGTTCATACAAAGCCGCATAATCAACCTATGTATTTCAAAATAGCCGATCAGAAAAACACAAAACCAACAGCGGATCTGTAGTGCTTTGATTGACCAATGCATTAAGTAAGAATTTCTATTTAGCTTAGATAAGGAATAGCTATTTAGATTAGATCTCTGAGTACCGTGCCGTGTACCTAACTCGTTCGAACATAGTCCGAACATTTATTTTGCCTTCTTTCCGGGCTCAGGCGCTAGAATTTGCAATACGTCATCTACCCTCCGATTCCTCTACCTAATGTCCTTATCATTAAATTGTCCGATAGGTGCACCAAGTAAGCGGCATGAGTAGCAGTCGTTCTTTGTAGCAGGACTTTGCACAAGGACTTGTTTTCATCACTGGTGGATCCCCCTTTTACTATCAAACCGACCCTGCCTTTATAATAAAGATCTTTCAGCTGGGCAATTTTCTCCCTGTTCCAAGTTTTACGTCCGGTATCACCTTTAGGCGCTCCATTAAACTACTGATTTCAGCACGAAACGAAGTGCACTTATGCCCAAGTTCAAACCTGGACCACTGGTTAAGCGACACATGTAAGGCAATGAGTGAAATTTGAATTTCTACCTGGCTACTGGTATTTAGCTAGAAACAAACGCTCAGCGGGAAAGTGTATTGAACCATACAAAAAACAACGGTTAGAGCTGGTAATTAAGCTATATATAATTTGTAGTCTTAGTTTTGGCTTTGTCCATACAACAATTACAAGTACCAAAAGAAAAGTTAAATGTTATACTCATAGTATAAATGTAATGGGTCCCAAAAATCGAACCTTTGGAGGTCCTGCTCACCCCTGTCGAAAACATCTGGCTTTTTGTAGACGATCTATAGTGTACAATACGAGGTTCAAGGTTCATACCAGTCTTTGGTAATGAAGAGTTAGGTGGAGCGTTGTATTTATTCAAGTCACATATGCATTATGCTGAACATAAATCTCAATTTTGTAAAGGAAAGACTTTCGCAGCGATAAGAAAAGTATGTATACCTTCGAATCGTCTAGTCTTATGGGCATAAGCTCGTTAGGGTGACAACTATTGACAGATCAGAGCTCTGAAAATTCGAAATCAAGGATTACAAGAGATTCTAACTGATGCCGTCAGCCCCATCCGGGCAGAGAGAACTATTCGGTTACCACATTTTGCCCAACTTGTTTTTCTAGATCGATTGGCAACCAGAATCGTTCCGATATACGATATTATCATATTGTTTTTATAGAAATACCTCCCTCTACTTCGAGTTTTACGTCCAATGTTGCCGTTAAATATTTTCTTATACGGCTGGCTGCCAGTACGGACGAAGTCTGTCTATGTCCAGGTTTGAAGGTAGAGCACAACGTACAGGGGCAGGCAAGTACGTTACCCATTAAGCTGTTGAGCTCGAGAGACTTGTAGGACTCGAACGCGATAGATAAACAACGAAGTGCAGTAAAAACATTCTGTTTTTCTTAATCAATTGCACACTGAATGACGATCCAGATAAATCCGTATCGAGCGAACAGGAATCTCATTCAGTAACTCGACCTACGAAAAACGTAGCCACGACGACGCCGATCGTAGTTAGAATTAGGTGCCAGTGGTCCTGTTAAACAACAAACAATCTGAACAGCAATAATAAATACACAAGTATATGGACACGTTTCGTCACTGCGTTGTATTAAAGTGAGGTAAAAAAAAAAAATAAAAAAAAAACGTATTGTTACACGCACGCTATACTAGTGAGGTTCAAAGGACAGCGATGCGACAAAAAATACCGTCTTTTCGTTGTGTTTACTGTTGCTATCTTGTGTGTCACGAAATAAGCAGTCTGTTACGTGCGTAAACCACCGCAAAAACGGGAACCGAGTGACCGCAAAAAGTAATGCTATACCGAAGAGGTTATAGTAAAAAAACATTTAAAAAAAAACTAGTCGAGAGTTTAAATACATGCTATAAAATCGATCAGTATTCTTATTGTCTTTCAGGGCGTTGAACTGGTTGAGTTTTCTACTACAATGCCGATACGCCGTGTGTTTTGCTTTAGAAGGTTGGATAATGATCAAAATACCGATGACTGCGTTCAGCGTCTTGTTAATAACTAAATATTACTAATATGCGTGTTCTTTTTTTCGTTCGTCACGAAAAACATGTTGGTCCACAGTTAAAAGAGCATCCCGCTTTAGAAACCAATACCGCCATACTTGTGCAGTGTTTTTAGCCATTTTCGTATAGGAAATTCACCGCTTCTAACAAATAGACAGTTTCCGAACTTAGAACGACACACCTTAGCCCGCTAATAATGTCCTCAAAACAACTGTATATATATGTTACCCGTATCTACTAATGCTTTATGACGGAAGCACAGGAAAAACTTCGGGTTATCAAGCTATAGATGAACACGATAGAACCTGTTAGTCTCATAATAATGATCGCACTAACGAAGGGACCAGCTAAGTCGACTAGCATATTCATAGATCAATATTTATTTAGAATATTAGCAAATAACAAATTATTATCAGCACCATTAATTCTGCTCTAAGCTTTCTGTCTTATAATGTTTTAGGTTTATAATGTTTGTACCGTAAGCCTTTCGGTTTATAGGGGAGATGATGGAATTCGGTTGTTATAGGATGCTGATGCAAGCGTTTATGGGAAAGGGGGCCAATTTTTCAAAGACTTAGATGTTTCACGTCAACATGGTAAAGCTGTAATACAAGTACTTCAGTGCCTTTGATGTTTCTTTGGTCACAGGTATTCAAAATTTCTGAGTCTTTCTACATGTTTTTGGCTTTTCGGCCGTTGTACGGTTTCGTACTTTTGGAAATTTCGGCTATAAACCCAAAACTAAATTCCAGTAGTAGAATTCCTGTGTACTACTGTTGCCTATTACAGGCCGGCTATTCAGAAGTTATTTGCGGATTAAAAATGATTATTCCCAAGTTAGGTATCTAATTAAATATCAATAGTAATTGTACTGAATAAACACGATCGTTAGGAATGATTCTTCTAGCACATGCAAAGAGCTTCACTGAATTATGTTCTTTTATTTAGGCACAGTACGAGTGTCTTCTTAAAAGTTGTTTAGACCTGCACAATATATATATATATATATATTGTGATTCAAAACTATATATATCGAGTTATTAGACAGTGCAGAAGTTTACTACTGCTACGCTTAGCGAAGCTATTCCTGTACTTGCAGGACCGATATCCTATCTACCATTATGTTTTTACATTTCTTGCGTTTACAGCCGGCACCTATGCTGACTGTTCAACAATGAGTAACAGGCTTGAAAAAGGCCGCGAGGCAGGGCAGTAAAAAAATACTACATACGGGCTACTTTTGGAACTCTTGTTGCATTAGATTGTAAAAATAAATCGTATTATTCTATGGCACTTAACCCGCTACGATGAACATTTTTTCCCTTAGAAAAAGTTTTCGATTAATATATTCATAGCTTGATCACATACGATGACAAAGAGCGTTGTATCAGTGGTCTAACTAAGATGAGCAATTTGAGGTACACAGAAAAAAATTAGAAGAAAGACAATTGCTAGAACCACTGTGTGAAGAAAAATCCACTGCTTCGTAAAAATAGAGAAGCAAACTGTGCTTGTTTGCAGAGTTTGTAGAAAAACATAGAGTTTGTAAAAAAACTAAAATGTTATTGAAAAAGCATGTGAAAAGCGTAAAACTGGGAAACCATTGATGTTATTGGGCCGATAGGCAGGCACTCGTTATTTTTTCATTTGATCACCCTGTATTTTTTTCTACTGTCTCTGTATATTCTAATTAAAAGTCTGACTCCAATCAATGGTTTCAACCATTTATCAACTTATTATTCCCAAACTCTAGCTTGAAAAAAAATTGATGCGTTCCAGTTTCAGTTTGACTTCCTATCAATGTCAGAGATTTTCGTTTTTCTCCGGCAAGGCTTGCGTTACATATGGAATTTATTAACTTAGCAACTTTGAACGAGGTTTATGTTCCAGGTAAAGTTGAACGAAGCCTATTAATAAACACATGCAAACCTTATATACAGATTCCATATTCGTTCCAACTAACTTTCCTGCCATTCAGGCACTTGAATTTATCATGTGTCCTACCTGAAAAAAAAACGACCAGAATCGACATTGTCGCCTCGAACGCCGCCATAGCACCAAACACAGTCCAATTGTGAAAACGTACATTAGATATGTGCGTGCAATGAGAACTTGGTGGGAGCAGAATCTGGCGTGAGAGATTCGTCTTTTAAGGCTTCGGACATCCAACCGAGTCGTTCGCTTGTCCTCCCAATGTTTCTTTAAAGGTTCATAACGTCAAAAATGTATTGCGTCAAACAGTAAACGCGCCACCGTCAACGGTAATGTCGTTTTTAACAGAAAATTTGGCTAAGCAGGTCACTCGCCTACCATCCCCATCCGTCAGAGTCACCCAAGCTGAACAAATAGCCCTAAACTGTCTTTGCTATCGGTCTCATCATTTAGTACTCTCGGAAACATTGCAGCGCAAAGGCACAACTACCTGTTGTTTTGCCCTTTATCAACCGTAGGGAAGTTGCAGGTGGAAAAACAAGAAAGCCGATAACGAAGGTACACATAGCTAACTTTCCCGCTATCCGGATCTGACTCGCGATCCGAACCTGCTTAAGAGGGACAAAAGTGTAGCTATTGCAAAGCGTTCAGAGGGTACGATAAGTGATCGGCCGAAGGAAATCGTCGTTATCACATTGAACGCTAAGCAAATGTGTAGCGTATTATTAAAGGTGCTTCCTGTGAAGGTTGCGTAGTCGACAAGCATTTACGAATGGAAAGCGTAACGAAGAAATACAAAGCGTCGTTTAGGCAAATTAGCCAACGCATTTAACGAATAAGTACTATTAAACGGGAGACCTAATTTTCGAAGCTTTGACAATTCTACCAAAGACGCGAAACTATGTATTATATATGTGGCCACTAGCTATTTTTTAGTATGCGCTAGCTATTTTGCAGAATAAGATTTAGTAGGAAACACGTAGATGAATCTACGGGCATGTGTATTATACTCTATGATCTACTTGCGTAGTGCCAGTTACCTCTGAAGCGCACTTCAACTTGCGCCCACAACGCTAGCGATCGTAAGACGCGTGTAGTGGATGTTCGTACAAGTAGTCCGTCTGACGGGAAAAATTTTAAAAAAAAAATCGAAACCTGGAGGTGCAGAAAGGCTTAGATTGCCTCGAAGAGACTAACCGCGAGAGCTTATTTGGACGACCTAACTGGCAGTCGGTATTTCGCTCTCCAAAACGGCCGCGTATTTCCATCTAAAAATTCCGAAAAATAGTTCCTTGAACCAGTTCGATTAATTTTCAGGGCTTTCATATCTAAACTTCATTGAAGATCTTTTGCTTTGCCTTACGCAAATCTTTTTCGGAATTCTCTGAAGTCACATTCAGACTATCGAGAGCGTAGAGCGTGGATTTCGAGCCAAAAAAGGAAGTTTATTGGGAAATTACGCACAGTTTTTTTTAATTGGTCAGTTTATTATTTTCTCTTAATAGAAACTGATTTACTTCTAGCACGAAGACTAGTGCAAGAACGCATGCGCACTACGACAAAAAACAGCCCGTCAAAGTCTGCCTCATATTAGATGGGCCATTGTGTTTATACACATATAAATGATGCGTTTACATTACATACCAGTCTCGAAATGACAGTTAACAACCAAGAGATAACATAACGTAAATAATATAAAAAAAATAATTCTTTTGGCTAAAACAGCATAATGAACATGCTCGGTATAAATGCCAATTGTTTTTTTACCCGGAGGTGGATGTTTGAGTTCTTTTGAACGAACCATCTTTACCGAATTGTACTCAAGTCGAAGAATGGTCAGTTTTTGTCTTCTCCCAGTTAGGAAACTCATTGACATAGGCAAATAGTCGTAACATACGTAGACACTTATCGGTAGCGAATGCCTCGAGCACCAAATACGGTCGGTACCACATAGTCGGTTACAGTCAACAACCATGTTACCACATACTGCTTTACCGCGACCGAGGGGACGTGGGGCAACGAGATAGAAAAACAGCCACAGCTGTCCTTGAGCAGACCTGAATCGAGTCGAATCGGCTAGTCGATAATCGTTTTGCATGAAAAGCTCCATCTTTTTATCGTCTTCACGCCCCACCTCCGCCAAGGACGGGTACATAAGACGTAGTTTCTTTCTACGGTAATTTTTCCTTTTAAACAACCAATCTAGAGCAATGACGGATAGAACAAACGCCGTCCAGCCATGTGCTAGTGAATCTTATGGATGGTGAAAGGAGCAGGTCTGTGCGGGCGAAAGAATGTGATGAACTAATGGTTTTCGAGTCATAAAAACATATCCATAGCCACTGCAGTAATTGTAGCTAGCAATACATGTTTAGAGACTGCTCGTTCGGTGACAGATTGAAACGTTTCGGTCCACTAAGGACATGGTCACTGCTTACGCTACACTTGAATGAGCTGTAAACAGAAAATGAACGAGAATTACGCACTACTTATTATAGCCTGCTAAAAATTCGTTTGTCCCATTTAGCTACGTATAAATGACGGGGCTTTCTATCCCACCCCTGCTAAATGAAAACACTATGTTTTTTTATATATTAAAAGTATAGCTTGTTGTATATTTGCATTAGGGAGAGTAACTGGGAATATGTGTCGATAGTGAGTGTTCGGCCTTGTGCACAGAACGTACCATCATACAATATAGCTAGTTAAATAAACGTCCACTTGCGCCAGACTGAAAACCCGTCCTAATATGGATCAACAACATAATGAAATTACAACGTGTTTCATCTGTGCACGATAAGTTATTGAAAAGTACCTAGGTATTGATCTGTATCCTATTGTCCAAGGCGGGTAATGTTTGTACGTATTTGTATATTGCCCATTCCAAATAGTTGAGACGATTTGGGAATTTTAAGACGTGGGTCTGATTCGTTAACAAAACACAATAATATATATTATTGTGTTTTGTTATATATGAAATAATGATACATCAAGAGCAACTTGAGTGTTTACGTACAGTATACTGCTATACTTCAAACACACTCTTGTTTATCTATTAGGTGTTTCGAGTTTTACGTCTGGTCTTGCCCGCAACGGTGGCAAAAACGAGCTATATCCGAAGTTGAAACACTGCAAAAAAAGCTATTAAACATTTGCCCTCTAATCGTTTTATGCATATCTCGATCTATTTGGTACTGCTCGATACTTACGTAATTACTGACTGCAGAAAGATAACATTGAACTACATAGTTTGCCTACTGGCCAAAAATTTTTCGTAAAAGCGTTCGATATATATATATATATATATATATATATATATATATATATATATATATGTCTCTACGCCATTATTTATTTTTATAGTGATTTTTATGCATTATTTTATAAAAATTAACCTGTTTCTAAGATCTGTAATCGTAACTAATCAGCGCCATTTCAGGTCCCACCTGGCCTGTTGTGTAAACTATATATCATTCCCTTAAATTTTCTCCAATGATTTCTAGTTGTATCCACATAAGTACTGCTAATATATGCATTTCGTGTAGCCAAACCACTTATTTGGATCTAATAGCGAAATAAATCAGTAAAAATGGTCGTGCTTCTACGTATATGCTACTGACCAGATATTCATCTCTATAACCGATGCAATAACAACAGATGAATATAGTTCGTTCAACAACTAAGTTGAACATAACTTTTAAGGCAAGAATAACACACATACATACTCTTTGCGTTAACAGGATGACCGTATTTTGATGACGTTCTGTCGCTTTTAGCTGCTTTGGTTATATTGTACGCCTCTCTCTCTCTCTCTCTATATATATATATTATATATATATATATATATATATATATATATATAATAGCAGCTGATTTTGCAGCAGAGCCTGTTTGCGCAGGTTGTGCCTATTCCATAGGAGATAGGCTATTGTGACCTTCTTTCTTTTTTAAGTCCCCGCTTCCTTGCCTACTCTATGTATATGAAGAAGTTCAGGGACCGTTCCGTTGTGATCTGTGCGTTCTTCTAATGCCAGACAAGCTCTCAAACGCATAACATCGTCTAATCCTCTTGCTTCCTTTTTCGAGAATCATGATTCTACTATATATATATGTATATGTATTATTGGATTAGTTTTTCTGTTAAAGAGCTCGTTGAAAATCACTTATTTTTTTTTGTTTCGCTTTAAGGTAGTCCCAACACTGTTACATCTGCTACACTTTGTGTTTACAGCATATGCGAACTAGCATAGGGTATTATAATATGGAATCTCTTTTTGTTCATTGTGAGACGATTTGGAAACATATTAAACAATTAAAGAAATTATCTCAGTATGAAACCTTAACGCTGCTTGTGTATCACTTAACAACGTTAGTATCCAGCCAATTCTATCTAAGGATAAATGTATATGCAACCATAGGAGGTATTGGGTTCCTTTAAGACTCCTCTTGTGATGAGTTTGTTTTACTGCAGAAACTGTTTACTCACTCAACAGCTTTTGATCAGGTTGACATTCATTCGTCAATCACAGGCCCTAAGAAACCTTGCTGCCTAGAAAACAACCAGATCATTTTGGACATGAATTTCCCAAGACATAGCTTAACAGTGATGAAAAAGTTATTTACTATAATGGAGCCATGCGTATGACAAAAGAAGTTAATGTCCGCAATTCTAACTTATGTCTAAAGAACTATTCATTACCAACGGTTATCACCAATAAGAATGTGACATATTTTCGGCAAAGACGACCTTCACGTAACGACGTATTTCTATTCCACCAGGAAAAAATGGCCGGCCAAGTTGTTCGGCTCAAAAAATTGAAGACGGGCAACATCTTTGGCGCGAGCCGTTGGTGCGTCTGTCGGCCTGCTCAGTGGCCTTGCTCGTTTATTGAACTCTACGTGTCGCCCGAACTTGACGCTAGAGCAAGCGGAAATTGAAGTCTATATTGGAAGCGGAAGTAGCCGGGTCTAACGTCATTTGGGGGGCGAACTTCAGAGCGCCTTCTTGCTTAGACTAACCCCACTAAAGTAACTATTCGGTCCACCATAGATTCTTATTGATGTGACAACTTATTGAAACTGTTTCACGCAGTGACTGTACTGTCATATATTATGAAATCGCATTCGTTTTTTGTTTCATCATTAAGCCAGCCTTTCTAATATTTGGATTCGTTAGAGGCAGGCGTTCTGAGCAAACAAGAATACAATGGAAATCCTTTAGACACTAGTCTTCGCTAGTGAGGCTTAGCTGGTATCCTCCTTGAGGAACCTTTACCTGCTTTAGCCCAAAGTTACAGTAACCAGCTTGGGTCAAATAAAAAGCCAGATTAGCAATTCTTGCCATGAGGCGATCTTTAGAAGATCTCAGGCATCTCTGGTGGAGTCTTCATACTCCATTGCTGTTGTGTCTGCTGCAGGTGCATGAGAGCCAAGGCAAACCTTCCCTTGCAACAACTACTGTTTATGCCAGATGATAACTCTCAGACATTGCTTAGACGTGCCGCACGCATGCTTGTGTCCGTCGAGGCCAGGTAGGTGAACCAGGCTACGCCTAAAAAGATGTCGACTGTTGACGCTGCCTGAAGGCAGTACTGAGATAATTGGACGCCATGCGTTCATTTCCTATAGTCCAAAGGTCACGGAACCAGTGTAGCTCAAATGGAAAATGGATCAAGTAGGGCAGGCTGGGACATGCGGCGGAATGGAAGCTTTGCTATAATATTTCTGCAATATTGTACTACGGTCGCTTGGGGATCGTAGGCTACATTTAGGGAAGGGTACGATTAGGAATTCCCTTTGCGGAACCACTTGGCCTCCCAAACGGTAACAGGAGCTATCGCTCATAGGGCGTATACGTTTTAGCCAGCAGTGTGTCGACTCAGCTTGGCTTGTTTGCTCTTACTGCCTCGCTATTCTTGCCTGGTGCAGCCAATTGTAAACCGCCCATAGCACCTTGCTGTCATAAAATCTAACCGAGGGCGTCGTTTTTTATATGAAATTGTGTGGGGGCACAATTGCTTAGTTAACATAAGCACCACTTTTGCTAACGCAAGTAAACCGACGTAGCCGAAAAGAACGAAAATATCTTACACGTGCGACACGCAGAAAAAGAAATCATCTTGGGTTTGAGACTTGTCTGAAGCTGCACATTCTGGCGGACTTAATGACGCTGTTCTTTTGCTCTCAGAGGGACCCACCGTTGTTATTGTTGAGTTCATAAGGGCAGACCAGGTCCTGAAACCATGCAAGGAAGCGCACTGCAGGCATAGTATCAAGCGGGG
This sequence comes from Varroa destructor, assembly GCF_002443255.2. Taxonomy (NCBI): domain Eukaryota; kingdom Metazoa; phylum Arthropoda; class Arachnida; order Mesostigmata; family Varroidae; genus Varroa; species Varroa destructor. Next base: position 29,048,555 of record NW_019211458.1, on the reverse strand, counting down.
CTTTCGGTTAATATAACGTTATCATACCAATGATATAATGAAACAGTTCTCAGTAGACTCCTGCAGATTAAACTAAATTTCGAAATGCTATGTTGACAACTAGACGATCAGCGTATTTTGTACAAATTTACGCAATTCAAATACTTTAAATTAAAAGTTTAGTAGAATCGTCCGCCGCGGCTGATTGAAATCTCGCAGATAATATACCTCACTTAATGTATGATAATGGAAAAAATTTTAAATAGACAGCTACGAGCCGTGTTCAGATTATTTTCCTGCTATTTTCTCACAAAGTAGCCCAGAGATTCAGACGGTGCACTAGCTTGCTCGATATAGATACTTGTATCTGTTATCGTAAAATACTGTTGCACGAGCATACTGTATGATAAAGAATTCAGTAAAACATCCTCAAGGTTGAATCTAAATATGTTTCTAGTACAAGAATATTTACAGATCATAATTCTGCTTATCGTGTGAATTGACTGGCTCTGTCTCACCATTAGCATGTACCCAGTATAGAAAATCAGTAGTATTCATTAGGAATATTGACCTTTGCATTTAATATAACAGGTATAGGTAATTAGTAATCTGCGATCGAGGGCGCCGCATACGTTTTAGGCTTCGTACAAATTTACCAGAAGCACGACCTCATCACACACACGTTCTTATTAAAGATTGTTGGAAACTTAAACAAAGCCGAATATGGTTAATTAGCCTATTCAACTATAATTAGACCCTTACATTTGTCGATGACAGTTTCGTATGGGCACAGAATTTTGTAGTCCTAATTACTTTCCGCCGTGTGTTGCTTTGTATTGAAATAGCAACTGGATGCTTTGGCGACAAACTGAGCCATATAAAGGTCTCCTTAGACCCGCAACTTTTTTGGGTTCGGATACAAACACATGCTGGCTCTTCGAGGCCATGCACGCATGGCTGTCGAGTAGAAATGCATTTTCTAACCACCGACTATAGACGATTGAAGAATGTCACAGATGTTTACGAAGACTACGGTCAGTGAAAGCTTGCTGTGATAGGTTTCATTTGACACATAGCGTTAAGGCCGTTCCATTCGGGAACACGAACGAAAGGACTCATTGTCGTATATTGCTACCCATATATATATATATATACCCCTATGAAAACGGTCGTAAACAGAAGAAGATGGACCACAGCAGTTATGTGCATATCGAGAAATGACTATTGCACACTTGTCTGCTCTAATTTCTAATTTCTAATCTATTTCTAATTTGGTGAATTAGTCTGATTTAGATTGTTTGGGCACTACGCAACGTGAAAGACAGAATTTTTAGCCAAGAATGACATGAAAATTAGGTTGTTCTGCATGACACATATTTCGTTGCCGGGAAGATATAGGAGTTAATAGTCATTAGAAGCAATATTGACCACAGGATGTGAAGATGATGCTCCACAGTAGAGGTCACACATGCGACTTGTTCTAGGTTCAAGACTAAGTCGTTGTCAGCGTGGAAACAAATAGTCCAGGAAAAAGTGTGACAGTAATGCCCAGAACAAAAGAGATTGACACCGTAATGCTTGCTATCAAAACAACGCCTCAATCAATGTACTCCCGCACAATCGCAGCCACATACCCTGTGTTCTTGTTTACGCTGAACAATGTTGCTCCTTAGCACTGTGTAAGCTATTGCGTCAAATGAAAGTAACAAGCGTTAGTTGGCTCGTCCTCTTTACTGCCGCCTTCCCAGACGCCTGCGAGTATTCTCATCAGCTGTTTCCAGAGATGTTTGTCCTAGACATCGGACAACTACTAGCTCAAATTTGCAATTTCAAGAAGACAAAACAGATCGACAGTTTATGCTGCCTGAACGGGCAGAGACATGGCATTTGAAGTGGTTAGAGGGCGGACCGCGAAGAGCCTTAAAAAATTGAAATGAACTGTGGCGCTTAAGACCCAGCTATCCTCAAACGATGAACGTCACCGAAAACGCGAATGCCTATCTATGTGGTATAGACTGAAAGGCGCCAAAATACATTTGGCAAACCTAATTCCCTTAAATTAATCCCGTTGCTGTAGAACAGAGGATAAAAAAAAAAGTTGCGATGGACTGAAACTGGATTTGATAGTGATAATGCCCCTTAATGTTAATTAACCAACAGTGGCGTGTTTATGGGTTGACAGTAACATTTTGTCCAGCGTGAATCCGACGTTCGTGCGAACGGCTCGTGCCGAATCCAAACTAAAACTAGGATAATTGGAGTGAATGCAGATGCCCCGTTCTAAATCTTTACCCTCCCGAAGCTCTCTGACTTCGCAAACAATAAGAGACTATTACGGATCTGCTGCGATATAAAGGAATGACCGAAGTACAAGCGCAGGCTGATAGGTTTGAGCATTAATTAAAAAAGCGAAAAGTTTTTGGAAACTGTAAGAGTAATTTTGCCTAAGGGGTTTTCGTTGTAAATTCACCTGAAGCCGAGGGCAAATAGGTTAGACAATTCGATAACTGCGGCCGACGGATTTCAACGGCAAATGGTTCGATCTAATATGTAATGCTCGCAGTACTCTGTCACGTGTCATTACTATTGATTTTTGTTGCGTATTCATGTATTTGCCATCGCACAGAAGCATACACGCTTTACCCATGATTACGGTCTAGACAAGTGATGAATTTCACCCATGGACTTGCGGATACCTCTAAGCGACATTAAAATGTAGTGAGAATCACACTAGTCAACAGATAATAAACCAAACAGACACTCAAATATCCCTGAAAGAAATTAGGCACGGGTAAAAAGTACGGGTAATAGATGGGTTTGGTTGATGCTCACACCGTCTACGCTATAAGCTTTCGATATTAGGGTATGCGGCTTTTGTACCATTCATGTTAATGGCGTTGTGCATCAAAAAAATTATTTTTAAGAAATGAGACCTAAACAAAAAAGTCACTACTTAGAGGTGACCTGATCCTAGAAAGCTGTTTACAATTAAATCTGAACAGATTTGATTCCACTGTGATCGTTTGCATCCAAAACGCCGTGCAGTTCTGCGAAAACTACTTAACATCAAGTTCCATGCATCGCTATCTTGATATTGAGTATAGCTTTGAAACTATTTTTTAGAAAAAACGAATACTTTTGGTATCGAGGGCTGTTCCAATATAAGTAGGCGAAAAAGCGTCTGCTTCAACATGACCCCAATCCATAGACCTGTTCAGTTCTAAAATCAGTTTTAAAAAGAATAAGGCGCAAAAGTGCTCCTTAAAACAGAACAAGTCTAGCTATTCATACCTGTACACCGGGGTTTATGGATTATTTCAATATGGGGGTGTAAAATCAAATAAATAATTTCGCTTGAAGTCGAACTGTTCTAATATTTTTAGATACAATATCCAAATGAGATGATGGTCGTGACACTCTGCACAGTTGTAAGTATCCGAAATACTTTCAGAGATAATGTACATAAATCTAGATGAAGTACGTCCGGATACCGATTGCGGGTAAATTAAGATAGTTTCCATGGCTAATTATCTTTAGCACCAGCTTTATGGCTGTGTTAGATCGGCGAAGATAATAACCCAGAAACGATGCATGTTATAACAGCCTATGCAAACTCCTCTGCCAAAAATTCGAAATCTGCCGATGTATCAGGCCTCGATTTAGTTTTATCCAGTTATTAAATGTATGCCGTGGCCGGGCTACCCGTTGCTGAAACAATGATGTATCCTTTAGATGCACTTTCATCCACTTCCAGTAATTTATAGGGACGTTCAAGACGCCTGGTTTTCCATCTTCGTTGATGTTTCGCTCACAAGATAACCGCACTGATCAAGGACAAGTTAAATTTTTTTTATAAGTTTCAAGTTTAAAAAATTACTGAGTCCACGAATTTCAGTATTGCAATAGTTTAAGTAATTTCCGTATGTCCATGCATAAAGATACTATAAGTTTTCCATTGAAATTTGCGCAGTTTAGAATTTGCGAGTAGCGGATATACTTATGTACTTTCAAAATAAACACCTATTCATAAGCGCCATTGTAAGGGCCGCAAACAGACAAATTGATCACTTGTCTACACGGAAAACGATACCACGTGTATTGCCAATATCTATCCGTGTCAAATCAACGGTCACACGAATAAACTTGAAGAAAATGTAAGTTTATTGGGTCTGTATTATCTACCTTACCCCTTTCGCTATTAGGTTAAATCTCGGAACTTTGAGGTTTACCAAATTATCACAGTTCTTATTTTAGCTAAATCCCAAGTAATTCATGCACCGAATCTGTACAAGGACATACAGAACACTTCCATTCTGTTGTTTCTTTATGGACCAAGTCAATTTTATGCACTTCTAAGGGTCTAGCCGAGGTTTAATATTACGTTTAGTGAGCGTAGTAGCTTTTCGAAACAACTATAAATAGTTAAATCACTAATTATTATCTATCTAGACTCCAGTGGTCGTGTATTAACCGTTCACCCAAGAGAAACCGCATATTTTTTGAGGCCATATTAAATAACGTATCAAACTGGCTGCATGTGCTAGATGCACCCTCGCGCAGATCCGCTCGAAGACGCGTTCCCATTACGTGTTGTTAATCAAATGCTTACAAGTATGTAGCAATGTCACATAAAACATATTTTCCCCTTGTTGAAATAAACGCCATCGTCGTGTTTTATATGGTGTCTAGTATATAAGGCGTGTAACATTAATCTGGATGCTCTAGCCAACTCAGTTGAGGTCAACCGTATTTTGTTCGTACCTCATTCAACTCTAAATTTCTGCTGCTTTTTTCCACACTAGCAATTATCCTCCTCAAGCAGCGGGCCGATGCCCTATACCACAGCAAGCCCCCAAATCTTTGCTTACTTCCGTCTCTGCCTTTCTGTGCATGAATGTCGCCAGGTTCTTGCCTCCCTGTTTACCGCTTTGTTCCAACTCGAACAGCTGTTGCTATTCGAGTTCAAATAAAGAGTGCTGGCACAATGCTAGTTTTTTCTAGCAGTAGAATATGTATACGACCACAAGCCACTGGCTAGCCAACCGGACTGCCCGCCGGCACTTACGACGATTACACCGCTCTCTCTTTACAAAAAAAACTTCTAAGTAATCCGCTTTGTAGCCGCTAATGGCGGCCAAAACAAGCAACCAAACATGGCTCGGTGACGTCCTTACCAATGCAACGTTCATCCCACTGTCATCCCACGAACAGCTACGAAAACGCGACTCACGAATGGGACGTACGCAGTTGTCCTTGGTCCTAAGTGGGACTTCCGAGTAGCCTGGACAAAACTGGCAGGCTGGCCAGAGGCTGCCGGCTGGAAAACGCAGACGATGACAGCGTGGACAGTGCGGCGCATGTTGGAGAAAAGAGATCGGGTTCTAGTTTATTTCCTTTTTCTTCTTTTTCATCCTCCAGTATATTCGGTATATTCGGAAGATGAAGTTTTGACACTGCTAATGTATCATGGTGTCGGACGGTAGGAGAATAAGAAAACGCAACAGAAGCTCAGCGATAGAAAGATATGTTATATAGATGTTGGGTTAGTAGAGCAGAGGGGCTTGCCGCACGCAAGGAAAGCTACATTACTTGCAGGTATTATCAGATCCTGTATCGTTTATTAGGTTATATTATTGTTTGCTATATACAATGCAATATGTTCGAAAAAATATGGACCGTCTTGAGCCAGCTGAAAACAAATATCGTCTACAATATACAATACTGTTACTAAATTACATGTGCTCTGTTTCAATGATAACACCACAATCTCGTCACCCTAGAATTTTAATGGCTTCTGAACGAGAGATTGTGGGAACTGATATTTGTATCCCCGCATTGAAACAATACCATTGAGAAGGTTCTAGGAAGTTCCGAAACAGATGATAAGTCTACCTGATGGTGCAAGAAATCCGGACTGAACGGCGTATGTATTATAACGTCTTACCCCAGCCTCCTCGATTCCTTCCGGATGGCTAAAGATGTATGTGCTCTGACATAGCTATTGTAAGAAACGATGCTTTTTTTTGTTCGTTGGCTTCGGTCGATTTCTTCCATTAGGTGTTGCAATCATGTCAGTTCTTAATGGTAGAACGGTCATCTTGTCAGACGGCCGCGGTGCATGACGCACGTTTTTGTCCCAATTCCACCAGACACGCAGTATCACCTTTTTTTCTCAGTCTTGACGTACACATTATAATTCTGTGAAGTTTACACGTAACCGACCGATAGTTCAACTTCATTGCGTTTTTGTAGAGCGCCATATATGACAGTACAATCGAATACATTCTTTTGCGTCAGTTCGTATGACCCCCAAATATTGAGCCCCGTTCCTTGTAGTTAGTTTACCTTAAATAGTTCAGAGTCATTTGATTGTACACATTTTGTTTCTTAATGGTTTCTGCTTCGGCAATACTTTTATAAGCTTTTCCTGTAATTGGCCGACCGTTACGAGGAGCATCTTTCACATCGAAGTTTAACGCAGGAAGTGTCGAAGCCATCTTCGGATCGCTTTTCTTTTCAGGCCATAAACAAGTGAATTGTTTTATGGGTAGCATTTGTACCCTTATCGTAATAAAATGATGAAACATGGCGAAATCTTACAGAAATTTCAGTCATTTTTAAGCCGCTTCATTTTGAATCTAGATGAAAACATTTGAGCACTATTAATCGACAGACCTCAGCCTTTGCGCTCGCTTTACCAAGGCTATGCGACTCTAAAGTCATCTATAGAAACGCTATATACTTTTTCGACAAGCGAATATTTATATATATATATATATATATATATATATATATATATATATACATATATATAACAGGGTCTAGGAAGCTGTTCTGATAACTACTAGTCACAGTTACGGCTGTCCTCAGACGGTATAAACATCACTAACGTAAATCGTCCGATGTATTTCAGAAGTCCCACTTAAACACACATAAACACTGGTGGAATCGTGCAGTTACCAAGTATAGATTAGTGCCAGCAAATAGAGTATGCCTCTTTATTTAATTAACGTGTGCATTTACCTTATTTAATAATAACTTAACTTATTTTTATCTTAATTTTGTTGGCTAGAATTTTCGCTCAAGTGTCTCCATCTCAAGTTTTCAATTTATGTAATCACTTATAGCCGCTTTCGAATAGCGTGTTGGTTAGCGTGTAGACCTAAATCGATGTCATATACTATAGATAAAATATAGATGGAAAAAAAAGACAAATTTTAGTGTTTTTATGCGCCATTAATCGACGATTTAATAAAGAATAAAGTAGCACCTTGAGTCCAAGTGCCCCCAGTCGTGCAATACGTCAGGATGTTCCTACACGATGTTAAATGATATGTGTAACATTTCAGAGCCAGCTCGTAGGCTGCCTGTATGGTAATAAATTGCGATTATCAGCGTACGGTCAAATAAGCTCGGCGCATCGGGCATGCGCTCAGGCTGGAATTAGTTTTTTCATCGGACTTAGACGTTCAAGCTGGTATGAAGAAAAGTGACGCGCGTTTCTACATGTCTAAAACATTTTTTGCCAGCTAATTCGGTGCTTCGTTATTTTTCTATGAATATCTGTAGTGGAACACATAAGCCTTTGCGGCCGCCTAGCATGAACACAGAGCAATAAATGCTTGCATTAGACACGTGCAACATGATGTGGGTTCCAGATTAATTGTTCTGGATAGAAAATAATTTACTAGATATATATATATAACCATCATTTTAATATTACCTGTATGTATATACACGTGCACTGAAGTGTGCGCGATATTTAGGCTGATTTGATTCTGAATATCTTACCATGTCTGCATAATCTGAGATCAGACAGGCTCTAAGCTTTTCGCTGTCATTGGCAGCGCCTCCATTTCTGGGCTTTCAAATACGTTTTTGTCCAGACTCTTCTCGAACCCAGTCGATGCAGCAAACTAGTTAAATTATGGCCTGCTATGGTGCGGTCTGATTTCGAGTCAGCTCATTGAATCCATTTAGGACCTGATTTTGAAACGTTTAATCGCTCAGCATCGGCCAATAATTCGATGTTCTGCTTAATGGAGTCGTCGCCCCGCAGCGTAAATAGGTTGAAGTCCAAATTTGTCGTGGCTGACGTACACATAAGCCTTTGCGGTCGCCTAGCATGAAACTGCTTCACTGACGTATTTAACTAAGCCGCTCAGAAGCTTCGTTGCGACGTCGAATATAACCAGGCGACGCGGCGTAGCGATAAATTATATTTGAAAATTTTACTTTGGGTATTCGAGCTGGGCATTACGGTTCATTCTTGTTGTTGATCTAGTGAATTCGGTTTTCTCTGCCTATTTTGTCCTTTAAGGAACACATTATTGCTTCTCTTCATTGCAAGCTTCTGCGCGTTACACCAAAAAATCTTCATCGAGTGCTAGAAGTAAGCCAACACTGATGAAATTTTATAGAATGCTGATCATCTGAAGGTAGGCATTTTGCCAACGTTTCATCTGAAGCTCACAACATCGCTTATGTCCTAGCTGGTTGGAGTGTTCTGGAACCATCAACTAAGCAATCATTATTGTTTGGATAATTGCTTTGTTTTAAAATAATCATGGAACCATAAAATAGCAAAATTGTTAATATATGAATTGCAATGACGGGGCACGTGCCTTATAAGAACAAACGTTATTTGACAGACAGGACGTCAACGATTGACGTTATAATAATGACAAATAATCTAAAGCTATATGGGCCATTGCGTTTCGGGTGCACTCAAATAGACTGAATACCATCGATGAACATTTTACAGAAGGGAGTGAAAAAATGAAGTAGTATCACTTCGCTTAAGGGTAGCATGTGTATGTATTTGCTTTTCGAGTTGAACCGTCATCGTGTTCTCATGTTTATCGTTCCTGTCGAAATATATATATATATATATATATATAACAATACATACGAAATATATAACACATACAACAATTCCTTCCAGGGAAGACTTTTCATTGATGTAACGCATCGTTGACATGAAACAATACTGTCGGGAAAGGCGGCACATAGCGATAATAGCCCACAATATATCATGAATAATTAATTCCATCTATTATTATTGCAATTATACAAACTTCAGATCAGCTTTGGAGTGCGTATATCGTCACTGTTCATCGGTACTTCCTGAATGAAACTTTAACTACTCAAGACCCGTCTTCACATGATACAGTACAACATACGTGAACTTATGATGGACGAATCGCTTACCTACCTAAGTTAGCACAAACTGATAATAAAGCATCATCGTGTTTTGCAGCCATAAGTCAAAGCCTTTCTGAAAAATGAAGCTTTGTTGGATGACTGAGCTTTTCGCACCAAATTATTCTAAGTGCCTCAATTGATATTTTTTTAAAAAAGGATGAATTCCAGCAAGCTAATTTAGGCTACATTCTATACAACTTCTATCAAGTTAAGAGTTACAATAAAGAAAAGTTAGTAAGATAAAGGTTTCTTTTTCGTCTCTGCCACCAGTCTTCTAACAACAGCATGAGACAAATCTTGGCCCATATAACTTGAATGATATGTAATAGAAAATGTTCTCCAAACCAACCAATTTGTATTAATGAGACAGTATAATCAGTTGTAGTGAGACAAACAAGAACTCAAAGCGACACACCTGAAAACTATTGCCCGCCATAGTTTGATTTACTTACTATTTTTTGTCTCGTAAATACGTACACTCTGTAACAATTCGTGTTTCACTCATCGTCGTTTACCTATTTGATACTTTATTGATTGGCTGTATCATGCGTTTGCTGTGACTCTCCACAAGATACCATGTTCTGAATCCAGAAAATTGTCTAAATACCCTTTATGTATACCAATATGTACAAACACAAGCTTAGGATTATTGCTTGATGCTAGCCATCAGTTTCTTTAAACTGTCCGACAAAATGTACACCCTTGCACAGTGGATGCTGAATTTCTAGACTAATCGAGCTAGAACGATGCCTGTTGACTATGTCTTAAAGGCACTTTCCTCTAGGACTAGATTCCTTTAGGTCCTAGGGCTCTCGACGGTCATATACCTACCATTCGCATTCCTATACGTAACTTCTTTGTCTATGGACGTTGGATATTCTTTGCTCATTGAAAAAGTAAGTGCAGATAACTATGTAGCGTGCATTCGATCGCTGCGCCCACAACTTATGTATCTTCTGAGGGACTCGAGCTATATCGATTGTTTCATTTTCGGGGAGTGTGTGATAGTAGCAGATGTCCCTACTATTCATTGCAAGAACCGCGGTCACCTTATGCTCGACATTGAACTTGATTTTTTTCCATGGTGACGACATTCTTTCACCTGCTCTCTCACCAGCTAGCGCAAAAGCTGAAGCCATCCTTCGTTTGTGACGGCCAAAGGCGAATTGTTTATTGATTAAGGTTTTGTAAATTGCGCGTGAAATACGCGTGTTTCCAACTGACCTGGAGTTAATTCAAGGGAGACTCATAAGCCGATTTCCGCATTTTCAGTATTTCGGTTGTCATTCTGCAATGGAATGGGAACATGTAAAATGCCAGTTCTGGCCTACAGAGCCCTTGAACTCCAAGCGTTACTTTAATGAAAAGCCTCCTAAATTGCAGCAATGCGTTCTTATGCTTCAGGCACCGCCACACGGTCACCTCCTCGCCAGTCCTTAATGCTCCAATCTCCGTTCTTGAAATCCTCACACGTTTCACTTTATTGTTTTCGCCTAAGGCCTTCTTGTCTGATGTCTTCATCAGTCATTGATTAATATCTGCAACGCTCTTCTTTCCTGGACCGATCTTCACTTACAGGTTCCTAGGAGACTAGAATATTTGCTACCCGACTTTCGTCTGCTTACAGCGCGTACTTCAACGATTATTCAATTTGGAAGTCAGCCAGATTTGCTTGCAATAACCCAATACATAATTAGCGTTGCTTGTAAACTTAGATCCACTTACCTTTCATGTTTTTAACATCTTCTACCACAGCTTGAAAGCCCACTTATGCATGATCTATCGGGTGGTGACGTGACGTTATATATTTGAACTGTATAACCTGTGTAATCAGTAACGGGTGTTACTGATTCGTTTATCTTGATGCATTTTTTCTCTGAAAGGTTTCACGATGCACATTAATGGCATCTATAGTTCCACAGTCTCTTTCATCGAAAGCCCGTTCTATGCCCTATATGGGTGGCTATTCGTCGCTTCACCGTCTACAACGAATTGATTGCAGACATTGCGGACTATCAGTTCGCTGTTAACAGAGCGCCTTTCTTTTGTAGGAACCCCACAGCTAATTTGACAAAATCCATAGATTCTATCTTTTTATCACGATAAATAGCTATCGTACGTGTTTTTTTAATTTTGCTAGAGACCTTGTACATTGACCTTTTTTTGCCAATGCCTATTTCAGAGACGCACTTAATCTGACCGACATATATGCATATAATGCTGCATAGTCCAGTAGCGAGTTTTAATGGTATGATCGGGTACGGTTTTGTCGTGTCGGTATTACGTCGCCTCCCCGTTTCATATGGGGTGAGTGAAACAACAAGAGCTGTTCTGTTTTATTACACTGTTAATCGCAGTGGTAGCAGAGGCGTAGTCTGTCTTACAACGCTCTGCATTGCGTTAGCTTATCAACTATTGAGGTGCCTTTCCCCAGCCAAAAGCTTGCTTTACTACCCTTGAATATTGTATCCTGTCTACTCAGGCGCAAGTCCTAACGAAGGGAATCCCCATATTGATATCAAATGATTTTAGTGATATGGAAATTTTATGGATGAACTGGGTCGGCCGGGTGAGCAGCGTCTGCCACGACCCATGATGATTTTGGCATGGGCGCGTAATGAATGTTTTGTCAGAGGTAATCTGGCGAGCAATTCGTAGACGTAGGCATAGTCATTAACAGAACGGTAGAGAAGAGAACCTGCTTCAGAAACTACATTCCACCTACAGTCGATGTCGGGCAACTGGAGACGTTCACAGTTTCCAATACGGTGCCGGGAATTCCCGACTCGGTCCGGCTTCTGGTCATGTCCAGAACTTTCAAACTACTATTGCGTAGAGTATTAGGAATTCGTTTGCTATCGGTAGGCCATGAATTGTTTTCTATTCTCCATTTATTTGAAATCAAAGATTCGTCTAAACGTAGCATTACGAGATAAACTCTTCGATTGGGGCTAGTTCAACTGTTTTCTAACGCAGTTGTTAAGCTGATTTTCTGCCAAAAATGAAACATTAAATTTTCTCTTTCAGGTTATATTTTAATATTTATTTTTTGCCTTCATATGCTTTTTACAGGGAAACAAAGAACCACCCTGCACTCATTTCTTAGACGAACGCAGGACGTCTTGACGTGTCTCACATATTTTTACTGTATAACTAAGATCAACATAAATAGCTAGTGGGCGTGTGCACAGCAGACTGCGGAACAGAGAAGGCACAAAATATCGTTGATTCCCTTTTTGTCCAAGCGCATCATATGCGATTCTGGGAATTGCCATTTAAACTATGGGTAGAATGATATCGAAGTACGGTCGGATTAGTAGCATACAGATTCCGTCGATGCAAGGTAAAACTTACTCTAAGTTGCCAGTTATTAACTTGTGTGATCATATTTTAATTGTACTGCTCCATTTAGAATGCTCTCTAACTTGAATTTTCAAAATTATATGGGTTAAGATGAGCCTAAGCAAAGCTAATGTACGATAGTAACGTAGCGGGAGAGATGTGCATATAGACATTAGAAACTCTGAACTTTTTCCCTAAATGCTATACCTGTGTACGCTACCATCATTCTGCACGACCATACGTATCGTACATCGAGGAAAGCTGAAGCGCGTGGATAAGCCAAGTTGGAGAACTTGAGTAGACATTTCTTAAGGCGTTTTTAAGCTGACTACAATGATCACGTTATCAGTACACAATTAATAGGACTGGGAATATTAATTTTATATAAAATATTACGAATAAATTCTGCTTCAGATGTGTACACATGATGCACGATAGAGTTTGGTTACACTATAAGCTAAGGTTATACAATGCGTAATTTGAGGTAATAATCTATTCAGGAGCCATACGAAAATATAGATAATATGCTTACCTATAGGAAGCTTAATTTTAAGCAATATGGCGACGGCGTTTTATGATTTATCTAATTTTCCGTACAATTACGTTTTCAAACAGCTGGCTCTTCTCAAAATAAAGGTTCATTTCAAGCCGCTCCGATACGTTGTTTCAACAAGACAAAGGTTATGTGATCGGCAAACCATCAGAATGCTGCTAAGCCCAATGCTTTTGACCACGCGCTTACCCTGAGACCATTTTGCATAAGGCTGCATTTGGGGGCTATTAGCTCTTTGCAAAATCTTTGCTGGAAGCTAAATTTCGTCTATGATATTTGATTTTTTTGGAGCAGTGGCTGTTGACTAAGGAAAGAATCGATGTGAAAATGAAATAATGCTTTTGGGTTTTGCCTACTCTAAGACCTGCGGTACGTTCAACGCGATTGGCATTGAATGCGAAAACGCTACACAGACCCAATGAGCTGGATGCCATACACCCTGTTAGCATTAATGTATAACACTGCTTCGTCCAGACCGACCTCGTGGTGAAGATCGTCTCTTCTTAGCATTCCCTGTGTATTTGTACAGGGTTACTACGCCTTTCAGAGGCTCAAGGACCTATCTTACACAGTCGATAGACCCCTTTGTCCATAAATAGCGCAGGGTCTTCAAGAGCAGTCACACATCGGTACTTTTTATAATTGAATTTGAAATGGACATAGGGAACACGCACACAGCATCAGCAGCATCTGCTCTGCACCTCCGATTCAACAATTCTCTTGCTTTTTTCGTTCCTTCAGAACAACCCTTACATTAGAATAGCAAGATATGAACTCTAGAAGGTAACAATAAAGAAGGTTCGGTCTACGCCGAGAGAAGGCAGGCTGCTGGCAGTTGCGTAGCTGGGTCCCAAGTGGATTTGTGTTGCTCTGCCGTTCAGGAGAAAGCCTAAAAATTGTTTTAGGTAGACAATTCCCTTTGTGTGCCAGTCAGCAGGCGAAGCTGGCCCTAGTAGTGGTCGACGAGCGGGCGCAGGTATCATTAACGGTGCTTAGCTCAATTTTCTGAAGAAGAGTGAAGTTGTACCAAAGGCTATACGAAATTGGCCGGATGCAACGACTGGCAACAAGTCGAGAGGTTTTTTACTATCTTTCAAGGGAAAGAAGCAAAGCTGTTATTTTACAAGTTGGCTCATAACCTGGCCTGTGTCGTCGACATGTTGAAAAACTTTACATGGAAATTCCGCGGGGTAACGAACGATTAGGAGAAAGACAACAATCGATGCAATGATAGTTGATCACCATGATATAGTGAAAAACGGACCCATATGGGAGCATCTAGCTTCATTTAATCATTCGCGAATCGAAGGTCACTTTAAATCAAATAGGTATCTAACGTGGCGGGCATTCAGGTGTAGCAGGAACCCTTCTATAAGCTGAGACGCTTAAGTGGTACGCTTTTCGGTATTTTACGTCCAGTACTTCAGACGGCTTGTTTGAACTTAAATCACTGCATGGTTTTAAATTTAGCAGGTAATCCCTATTCACTGCGCTATAACGGCAACGCGTAAGTGGTTAGGCGATAAGAATTTTCCATGTTCAGTAAGCTGATGATAAGAGTATAGCATGGTTTTTGGGCTAGAATGGTTTGTTTACAGGTGTGATACGATCGTTCGTCCCTATCTTTGACACATTGTATTAAGTTTTAAGAACACATCATTGGACATTATTACTGATGCAATTACTTATTTGTAAAATAGAATGGCATCAAGCGGCACAGGCCGCTTTATAAATAACTAAGAACATATAGTACTTGATACAATTAGTGAACACATATGTAGGACAAATTATTCGAATCCCGGATTCTATTGCAATATACTCGAAGTGACATCTTGAAGGTTTTAGGCCTATGTCGTATATTATACATTAAAAAATTGTGTAACTGAAGAAGTAATTATTTATCCAAATAATGCTTTGAATAAAGTCAATATCGCATTTTTTCTTCGAGAGTCTCGGAGATTTTTATACTATCGTACACCATGTGACTCGTTCACACAGCCATAAATATTGTACGAGGTTGAGTATATGATGGACTCCGCAACAATATTAAGAATACCGCCATCAAGGAAATGATAGTATCGCTAAGATGCGCCTGATCCAACTCAGGCCATAGTACTGTTCACTACGATGCGACCGCTAGCCAATCCCGCGTTTTGCTAACATCTTATCATATTGTCTGAAGGTCTATTAATTGCATGGGACCTTTTCTTTGTATAGATAAGTTTTATCGTTTCTGAAAAACGTGCCTTGTAAGACCTATCTAGTTATACTTCGTGCGTCTTCAAACTGAATTCAACTCAGCGTTATACACAGCGTTAATCACTTTACTTCCGGTCCACCGACTTTCATGGGGGTTCTTTGAAGATCTTTCGATAACAAAATCCGCACCGAAGTGTAGTCATCACTGTTCCCACTAAAAGCCTGTAAGATCACGTTTCGGAAGATGGAGATAATATCTATTTTGTAGGATGTCTAGCATTAGTTTTTATAAGTTATATTTACAAAATGTAAATCTTTTTCTATTACTTTCTGAAGCCAGGTTCAATGCAACACACTTTCGTTAGTTTTAATGATATGTCGATTCTGCGTATCCGATTTTGGGGGAAAACATTCATTCTAACTAGAAGGATTGTAAAATAAGAGCTGTTTCTTATGATTTTTCTCTCGAAATTTACTACCGACATTTTGAACTTGTTCAAATGTTCGTTCCTCGAAATCGTAGATTAGTGGATGGTAAATAGATTTAGTTACAAATAACAAAAAGTTACAAATAACTAAAGTGTAGTTAGTGAACAAAGTCATTTGTCGTCGATTTTGCAACGTAATCTATTTCGCCAAAGAAACACTTTAGACTTTTCGAAGCATTATAGATACGAAAAGCCTCGTCTTAGAAAGCCAAAACACAATTATATCATTTGATTTTCTGGATTTTTCTAGATCTCAACAAATTACGCTGTTATTCTAACGAGGCTATCTCTGCGCCTTCTTACAAATTGTATGATATGACCGGTCGTTGAAGCTTTTTGTTGCATTTACATTCATCCTGGGAAACTGAATGATTTTTTACATCAATGTTTACGCCACGTATCATTAGCGCGTTCTTAGATTATATAGTATCTTAAAATATAGCGTGAATAATATATGTAATATAATATGATATATTATATTCATTTATTGCCAACTTGTGAACAAAACGTTCTTACGTTAGGAACTTCGAAACGAATAGATCTTTTCGACGAAATGGCCACGGGATTGCAGCCCAGCCCATCTTAGTAGAGACTCATTTGTGTATATATCGTTGAGTCTTTAGGGAGCTACTTGAGCATTAGCGATTTTTCATTTAAGCTCGCTACTGAGTTTACTACTATAGCATAGTGGGGAGAACTACCCAACATTACCTTTTCAAGTTTATTCGTTCATCACCCCCTCTTTCTACTTGCTTCTCTATGTTCAAATATACGAAACCGCGATTTCGTCCGCATAACTGCAAGACGTTTTTTTCATTCATTGTTGCCGCTACCTCTTCCCCTGGATATCGAAAAAGGGTATTTGTTCATTCGCCTCCCACAATAATGGGGTCACACCTTGAACTTTTTTTTTATAATTCGTCCTATGAAGATAAATCGGTGGTTCTTCCACTGGTTCTCCTTGCCATTTACTTCGTACCCACTTCGTCCTGCTGTCGAACCAATAGTGACGAGCGAACGTTCAGCCTCGCCTTTTGCCAGGTGTGGGTGTGAGTTGAAACGCTTATTTTCCGTCTGGTTGTCGTCAACGGCGGCGTAGGCTGTTTCCTACCTGACGGTGGTTCCACCATCGCAAATCCTTGTTACGCTACTCTTTAGCTTGGTCGTTGTCGGTACTAGTATGGTGCCAGCTATTTCTACTTGCCTCACATCCATGTTCGTAAGGCCAGAGGTCTGTTGCTTTTGTCTTGTGCTTGCCAATCCCCCTCCTTATCGCATATGCCTGTGTGCTTGTTATTCCCGCCGTCCAGCCGATGTTGTACAGAGCCTTCCCAGAAAAATGCTCTAGGGCTCTTCCGCCCTATTACTTATTTGCCTTCTTAGGCTAAGGACTCATCTTTCATCGTGCGCCGGAGTGTCTCTTCTGTCTACGCGGCTAGCGCCGCCTGTATCCAGGAGCGTAAGCAGACGCGGACAGAAAAGCTTAATACAAACTGAACTGCCGATGGCCTGCTAGAGTATCGGCTTCACGAAGGACTTTTCATGCCTGAACAGGCCCCTTACGCTACGTGCCTTCATGTCGCAACTGATTGGGGAGAGGGATTGGGTTATAGACACTCTTCGCTCCGTTCTTGTGTCTTCACGGTTTTCCGGCAGCTACAACAGCAGATGCAACAAAAGAGTAAAGTATCAGTCCTTGAAGCAATAGCTCGAACTTACCAATCCTCGACCACCATCTACGCGAAAAGTAAAGCTAGCAGGACCTATGTTCGCGTAAGTAAAGGCTGGTCTTGCTGTAGCTATTTTCTTTTCTGCAGCTGTCCCTTGCTGGCCTGCTTGAAGGAAACTATCAGCCTGGCTTCTGCCCGGGCTAACAAGTCGTTATATTGTCGTCCGATCGTGTCAACTGCGCGGTCAAGTCCGTAAAAACCGTTTTCGTAGTCTTTGAAGAATGCTTGACCGTTTTCCTATAGCCTGATCCGTTTGGCTCAAGCACCAAATTTCCCGAGCTGGGAGAGGTTACGCTATCGCAGCGTAAGACACAGGATTTGCAAGATAAGCTGGGTATAGCAGAGCTGCACAGCTAAAGAAATATCCTGGAACAGACAAGAGTAAAGAGGCGGCGGCGTCGGATGCTGCGGCGCCAAGGAGAAATGCTGGTTGAAACCTGGTGATCTTCATTGGCCAAAGGCCCATATAACATTGTTTTAGTAAGACGGATGACTTCGAAACAGTTTTGGCAAATAGTCCAAAACGTGCTAATAAAAATCCGTCTTTGAGGGCTAGCAGTCAACTGCTACAAATATTTACATACAGATAGATAGTTGTAGTCAACTAAGACATCGGCACGTGTTGTATGATTTGGAGTCGGGGAACTGAATTCTAAGTCTTATTGGTTACTCAATGCGTACATTACATATTAGCTGACATATATACATTGGGATATGGCCCTGTTCCTACATATGTAGGTAATTTAAAATTTTAATAACCTCAATTTTCATTTTTCAATTTCAATTTCAATATTTTATTGTGTACATCTTATAATACCATAGCATCGTGGTACTTTTACATTTATGTTAATTGAATATACAGTTTATCGTGCTTGTAGCTTGGCGTGGAAACCACTAAAATAATATTGTCCTCAGTTTGGTGAAACGACAAAGGTACTGCGTTATCAGAAGCACCGAGGTTAGGCTAATTTAATATTAACGATCATATAAGCATCATATAGACACACGTAGTGATTAGATAGCACAGAAGGATTAAGTTGTGTATTGATGAATAGTGATGCCTGCAATACGGCGGAATCATTCTTTTCTTTCATATGGGTGAAGCAGGTCCCTGGGACTGGAGGCAAAAAAGGACGGTAGTAAGGACTAACTGCTAAGTATATTGCTACGTCTTAAACGTGAAGAACCAGTTGCACTGGGCATGCAAGAGCTATTATCGCTCGATTTGATCCCTTAAGGATGTAAAAGAAGTGACGGAATGATGAACTGTTGGCGTATCGATCCTGACTGATCCTTGACCCTGACAAGAAATGGGCGAATATTTCATCGTACCACATAAAGCTGCTGGCTGCAACCAGCCCAGCAAGGGTTCAAATGGCTCACCCAAGTGAAAACAGCCGTTTACTAGCGTATTGCCGCGGAACAATTTCTACATTAGCGAAAAGATATGCTCGATGATTTCAATAGCGGATATTAGAGAGGCCTGTGATAGAATACAGAACTTATTTCATCTAACCACAACTGTTCTCTTTGTTTTAGCAGATTTATCACATCAAACCGCTGTCCTTTGCCCGATCTGCTGCAAGCTCGTCCAACAGCTACGTAAATTCCCTTCGCATTTAGGGCAAATTGCTCTCTCTTACAGCCCTCACATACAATAATTACGTTGTTTATTCATATAAACTGCATAGTACTTTTGTGTCATTGATAGAAATTGAGGTTGTTACGCAATAGTAGCCATACATAGTACATTGAACAACGCCGTTTGTTAGCATAACCAGTTAATGGTCCATAAATCGGACAAGGCAATAGATAAAAAGAAACGATGTAATTGCTCAAGCATTGTTAAACGCTTTACGCGAAAATCGTCAGACTAGAAAGCAGTTCCTAGGTCCAGATTTAGGTGTGGCTATTTAATAATCCATAGCTGCCTAACTGATGATAAAGATGAAAAAACGAGTTACACTAGAGGTTCGCATAGGAAAAAGGATTCTGTCCTTGCATAAGTGTAAAGACAAGTAATTCCGCATGTCTAAAGGAAAGAGGCCTTTTTTTCAAGACTCGAATATCAGCTTAAACAGCCGTACCGAACAGCAACCGTATGCTAGTGTCAACCTTCATGGCTTTCTTCCGAAGTTCGTCTAATGTACCTATCTGTCGGATTTTCACCTGCCTGGTTATAAGGCTCAGTTCTACACCGGGATCAGACTTAGCTATCTTGGGTAAAAAATTAACAAATAAAAACGCGATTTCTTACATATGCACGGTCTCCCATACTTAGTACTGACTGAAACCAATAATCGACAGCTCAAAGAGTTTAAGGAAATATTTCGCTATTTTTTTAAATTCCTAGGCCAGTTCTCAGGTGCCTGGAGTGGCTCGTATCTTCTGACTCGAAAGCGTTCTTGGATTTTACTACTAGGGTTGGGGGAAATGTACGCACTCGATCCTGTGGCCAAGCAACCTCCATATATCTCAAGCAATGTTATAGAACCTGGATGGCATAAAATCTTTTCTCAATTTTTTTCACTATTAAAAAAAAGTAATGAAGTTTACTGTATGTTGTCATAAAATGTTATCAGCCCTTGTCGCTGCTACTGTTGCTGAGACGCTGCTGACAAGCAACCGATCAACAGAAACGATAGCCTACGTCCTTTGTTGTCCTTTAATAACGGCAACTACCCAAGACTTTTCTCCCAACTTTTCTCGGCTGTGGGCGCAAGCGCTATCCTAAAAGCGCTATCGAGCTGCCACTTGGGGGTCAGACCGGTATTAGAGTAAGACACCTCAACTCGCAGATGACAAAGCGTTAGGCACCGATGCCGGGCAATTGAGAAAAGGAGGTAACTGTTAGGTCGACCAGGAGTTGCGGCAATGTAGGTGCACCTAAGGGAACAAATGCAGCATAGAGCAGAGATAACAGGAAGCGTACAGCGCCTTAAATTAGAAAACGACTTCTGTGATCGGTGCTCGGATAAGATGAGCCGATAAATTGGCTACACGAGAGGGAACTTACGAAGTTGTTTGCCAGCCGGTCTAGATGGTAGAATTGGGTAGAGTACCGTCCCTCTAAGTGAATGAAGGAAGAAAACGAGGCTATACAAAACTCAAATTGTCGCCGAGCGAGTATTCTCTGGTAAATCTATGTATTATGAGTGAAATAGGTAAAAGTATATAACGTTTTTCTAGCTAACGTTGAAATAAATCTGTGCAGATATGAATTTGTAACGATGAACCGATATCTTTGTCTTACAATTTGCTAGTACTTTCCTTCAGTTACTATATTCATGTTGAGCATTTTAATTAATTAACATTTACATTTTTATTTTACGTTTTTATAGATTATCTGCCATTGCATATATGTTCTATGTGTAGAATATCTATTATGTTAGTGTACACTGTACGGATGATATTCAGTATCAGTGTCACAATAGCATCATTTCTATCAACTGTGCTTTTGCAAAAAAACCCAAATAAAGTTAGACCATAATATTCGCAAGTTATCCTGGAAATTGGTCACACGGTTTAGGTTATGGTAGTAAAACCAGGTTGTTCTAATGCCTTAATTTAGATTATATAAACTTAAAAACCGAATCAATTACGAAACAGTATAGTTCCGGACGGTCGCTATACTTAAAAGTTGGCGCCATACTTTACTAAATTTTTAAACGAAAAGGCTTTCAAAGCGAGTATACCTGGATGATACGCACTAAATTTGCTACGAAGCTCAGCACGATATTGCTCGGCCCAGTTATAGGTCGTTAAGTTTAAAGTGTCTTTTTGGTTTCGGAAGGCAGCCCGAACAACATTTATCGTAAATAATTGCGTGTGAAATTTGTGAATTTTTTAGCTTACGCAGAAAAAAAAAGCGTTTTTTTTTTTTATTGATTCCCATCTCAGTTTGATTGATTCAATCCACTCGTAGGCAGTCTCCTGAAGACTGCGAACAAATTGAATCAGCCGTTTCTTCGGACAAAACTTTCAGCTGACTATAAATTCTACGTATGTGCTTTTACGAACATTCTCGAAACTCGGTACCGATTTAAAGGCATTGCCTGAACCGCCTAAGCGTTTGCCGATAAACATAGCCTTTTATTAAGCTATGTCGAAGAAACAAAGTCAGCCCTGCCTAATAGATCAGTCTAAGTTTTTGGACCTCTTCAAATTCTCGTGTGTTTAGTGATACCATAATGAGTCCTTTCGAATTGATTGTAGAACAAATTTAACGACCTGGCCACGTGGAATGCACTAAGGAAAATCATTAGCTAGGTACTAAAATATTAAAAAAGAGAATCATTAATAAGATAAACCAATTCCTATATATTTCTTAGGATGGCTCAGTGATGTATGTACAAAGCCATGCGTCTCCGCGACCGTGCGCGGGATAACAGGGAACGTCGCAAAGCGAAAGTGTGTCATGGGCGATCCAAAGCCCAGATACGCGGCAGCTCTTTTAACCTATTTAGAGTTACTATTGGAAGTAGACAGATTTCAACATGTTCTAGGAAACCGAAACCCGTTTCTAGGACAACACTCGCAACTTCAGCATATAGTTGTGCAAACATTTTCATCCTGATTTCGTATAAGTACCAATCTATATCCTGTGTATTTTATGTACATTCCCAACTGGAAGACAACTCGTTATATCTCTGACAGAGGACCTAATATAATTGACTATCAGAAAAGCAAATTTACACTATGTGTGTATACATTTATAGCTGGAAATTGTCTAGCTGACCATATGAACGCCAATTAACTATGATGATAATAATACTCCGAGTGTTATCACACAACATTTCATACTTAAAAAAAATACTTAATAAAAATTAAATCAGAAAGAACATATCATAACATATTTCAGCACATCCAGTACTTTTGTGTACATTGATTACATCTGCCGTATCACAACGTTGGGGAACAATCGTATCTAGTAAACGCATTCCTTTACAGCACAGATCGATACGTTTTGCGCCACTTTCAGGACCTCACGTGTTACTCGCATGCTGATTAGCAATTTAAATTATGTGTCATATCAAATATATAGGACGTCCTCGATCAGAATTTGCTTTAATTAATCCCTGAATCTCTGAATCATACATATTACGAATTAGTTTAAAAAAAAAGCTAGATTTATTAATGCATCCTCAGCCATAAGACAACATTAAGGTTCGAGAGGAAACTATACAAAAGCTGTGCGTTGTTCTACCACTACTTAGTCCTTAGCACCGGCTATAGACCTAATATTTACCCGCTTAACAGGCGGCCGCTATCATGAATCAGTATACGTTACCGTCGTTTTGTAACGGTAATGCCTCAATGTCATTTCTCCCACGAATAGACGAAGTGATACTTCACAGGAATGGAAAGATCATCATGTAGTGAAATTATTGCTACGGCTACCTGTACATCGTTACGCGCAAAAAGCATAGCACCAAACCCAAAAGAACCTCATTAAACAGCGTCAACACAATAAGTTGAACCATCGACACTTAAAACGTGCGTCTTAACAGCCAGCTATTCAAGTGCCAGCTTCTGTATCCTCCTAAAAGTAAACTGGAGGAGCCAGTTGGCAGTGAGCTGGGCCGAATGTTCATAGGGGCCACAAGATGTTCGTAGCAGGAACAGCTTCAGCAGAAAAGGGCCTCCAAATTCCGATGGGTGCTCCGAACTCCTGTGCTTGATAGAAAGTGACTGTCTACGGGTGTTCCTGATATGAATGCCATGTCTCCACTATCGCCGAGTTCTACTGTGAGTAATGTATAGGCTCGTGCAGGCGCATCCTTCACTTCGCCCCAGCGGATTTCCTGCTGTAGCCGCTTACTTTGAATGTGACAGGATCCTGGAAATTTGTCCGCTTTGCCCGTCTGGTTGTTGTCACCGAATTTTAATTATTCGTTGACAGCGTAGAAGCCGCTGTCAGCTCTGAATCTGCCGGAAGATCTACAACCGTTGCCAGCAGATTCTGGCTTACATTCGTACTCGACGGTACATAAGGATCGTCTTTGTTCATGGTGTTGTTGTTCACTCGCTTTTAGAGTCAAAGGGGCGACGCGACGGTCACCCCTCGGTACAGACGCAAGTCTGTACTGAGGGTTGACAGCAGGACGGACAAGCTACGAGCTGACACAGTATGTGAGCTAGCTTCAGCGCGTGGAGAAGTTCTCTCAGCGGTCAGACGTCAGATAGAAAGTACGCAAACGAAGGCAGAACACAAGAAGTGGATGTGAAGCACTTCGCTGAAAAAAAAACGACTTTTGCTTAAAACGTGCTGTAGTTGCGGTAAAATCAAGCTTCAATTTGTTATACTTACTGTTCTTGTTATTCTAACCGTTCTTACCGGATGCTCCGCAATATGATATTGGCATGTTTATCTAAGTAGAAAATTCGAGTTATTCCGGATGTTATCCGAGACCATGTAAGTCCGTTCACAACAGACACCCGTAGATATTTCAAACGCACTATGGTTATATTTGAAATCCGTTCCTATTATTTGTCGCTAACTAATTCGCCCTTCTAGTCGGGCTAAATTCTAGGACGATGCGCGACTGGACAAACGCGAAATACATAGACCGGAAAGAGTAACTGCCTAGGCATTTGTGGGCACGATATTATAAAATACTATTGTAACCCAGGAAATTTAGACTGCTAACAGTGGAATTACATATTTGAAGAACAGAGAGGATGGTGAATCACCACTTAACGACTAAGACGAAGAATACAAGCAAAAGACAACGACCACTTGAAAAGACGGAGGAACCGAGTTTCTGTCGGTATTCGAGTGTCTGATTTATCGGATCAAAAAAAAAAAATGAATATTTGCTATTGATCCGTTTTCTTTGATGAGTCGGCGGGGAACTGTGTAGCAAAAAGGAGAAAGGACAGTTCGGCATCACAGGGACTGTGGAAAAGGAACGAGGTCACTCCGTAGATGGAAATCGAAAAGGGCAGAGTGTCTCCTCTTCAGCAACGTGCTAATAGCTGCCTAAGTGTTGGATGACACTATAATGTTCGCTTATCGAAAAAAATCAACAGACAGAACAATCTAACACTGATCGTCTGTAGTTAATGGCCGGGACTGACTGCCATACTGCTCATCATTAGTGCATACTGTTATATCAGTATGGTATTTATCGATTTCATTGATAGAGCACATTTTTTCCCATGTGACCTATAATAGAAGTAATACGAAAATGCATTGCTATGATCTCTCTCTGATAGGTCCTGTAAACTGTGATCAACTATACTGTATCTTTTATGGTTCGATGGAATCGAATACCAATAGATCCTGAAGTAATAGGACAATATGGTTCGTTAGTGATATTCTGTTCTGCTTGCTTTGGCAAACATACAACGTGTTACGAACGTCGTGAAAGGGCAAACAAAAGTGAAAAGGCTGACCTCCGACAAAATAGATGGGCTAGCGATTTGGTACCTTATGAAAATACTGATAAAAGTGAAGTACCTAATCTAATGTTCATTCCTTTTCACCTACAATAAAAACAGCCGAGATTTGCTACCACCAGAAGCAAACTCTGTCTCTTACGCTATAACTAGGCGAAGTCAACGCTCACATTATAAAAAAAAAACCCGCAATAGATGAAAGGGGAGCCGTATACACATAAAATGTACGAAACCGTAGGGTTTGACTTGAGCGTGTTTTCCTCGAGGTCCCTTACATCGAACATGATGTTTGTCTTTATTTCCAGCAAATAGTCTCTCTACACTCCAGACCCTGTCGTTGATCGCACTTCGCCGAAGAATCGGGCTTTCATTTAAAAGAAATCGTGCAGCGCTTGCAAACGTAATATAAAAAAAAAAGAACACGGATCCAGCATCATAAATAGACCTGATATTTGGTTGCTTATTATTATTTATTCGAGCATTAATTTATGTCTGGTAGTTCTTTGACCCCGATCACGCAGTCGTGCCTTGCCCGGGCTCACAATTCGTGTCTCACTGCTAGATATCTCCATCACCCGGATACTAGACGCTTCTCGCGAAATAAGGACTCTTATGTTGACATCATGAATGCAGGTCCTTGTGTGCAGCATATTGACTGCGACCGTCACGTCTCACTGTCACAACGACCTTAGCGAACCACAACGACTTAGAGATGCCAGCAGTATCGATGCCTCTGCATGTACGTCGGTTTATCGAAATAGTTTTGCACAAATTTCTCGTAGGATTAGTAAATACCTCGGTATCCAGCCTGCGATGGCCACCATTCTATAGGATGGACCAATTTCTATACAGACTATTCCATAACCGATCCGGAAGCAACAGAAACCTAACAGAGGTTTCACACGTCATACTGTCCACCACAAACGGTTGCCTATACTCCTTAATAGACCCACTTGTGCAGGTAAAACTCGTCCTCTTGTTAAAAATAACTATGTACATAGAGCACAGTAGGTCGAATAAGCAATACAGGTTGTACTGCAAGGCATACAAACCTGTCTAGGACGATTATATTCGCGGGCGTGTTGTATTCATTGACATTACATGCTGTCTTAGGCTGTGCTTACGAATAATGATTAGACCCTCTCAAGTCGATATGTATGCTACGTCATAGAAAGAAACACTTTGAAACTGTTAGGCTACATTCTGTATATGCAGCAGTACGTAAATAGGTATAGGCGCTAAGGTTATGCAAGATGTATACGCGAAATAGGAGCGGCGTCTCGTGTTCGAAACTATACGTATATATATATATATATACGTATACGTAGCCATGGAGCAGTGGGGACTATGAAATGCCCCGTTCGTAAAATTCGAGAATATTCTTTCGTATGTTGAACATGCCAAGCCTGTTGAATTTTAATTAATGACCCTGTTGTACATTAGTCTATATGGAATAGTGAAATTTGCTTGTCATACCTGCAACATATTTGGCTAACACCGAGTGATTCGGCCGTGTAAAATAGGTACAAGCTGTGATTTTGAACATCTCGATTATTGCAACACGTGCGTTAAATACGACACTGTTTATTAATAAAAAATAAACTGTAAAAGATAAAACATACATTCGCTTTGCAGTTTGTGTTAATAAGATTAATGCGAACAAAGGTGGTATCGAGGTTTCTAGCTTGCGCTGAAATCTTAACAAAAACTTTGATATTGGATCATATCTTTTTCATCTATCCTTCTTTTTAGTTACATTGTTATTTCTCGTACACACTTATTTTTATTAGATATTTAAGTGGGTTCTGTGATTATAAACGATAATCAGCTTACATTGACCTCTTCATTGGGACATCTGCCAGTAAAAAAAATATCGAATTTTTTAGAGAATCTCAGTGCAACACTTTGGTGCGAAACAAATGGACGGAAAATAAAAAAAAAACTGGTAAAGGTATTGATGATAAGCTCTGCATAGTTTTTTTTTGGCTAAGTAGGATAAAAGCTAGTAAATGCGAGCGTGATAAAACTTCTATAGTGAAAACGCTTCCAAACAATGAAGGTCAACAGGCACTAAAAAAGCAAAAAGTATCATAAAATTAATGAAACATCAGCCAGCTTACTAGGACAAAGATAAGAAGCCTGCTTTGCATTTTGGACGAAAGAAATCGAAACTATTAGCCAGACAGGAATATATGTGATAGCAACGACGGGCCCGATTCCAGCAGAAAACGCGCCGCAAATATCTGATCGTCCTATACGATCTTACATCTCTTCTATACACTTCTCATATAATCGAGAGACTACAAACAATTTTATCATATAATCATCCTTTTGAAAGAAAATGCAAATGTTTTATTTAGTTTCACTTGACTTCATTAACTGATCTGGCCAATTATGCCCTTTCTGATAGAAAATAAAAACATTTTGCTTTGTAGATGAATAGAACCAGGTATCAATAAAGGATTCCTGTCAATTCTGAACGCTCTGTCCCGTTTCGCATGACGCCCATACCGGCATAGAATACGTCAAATATTCACTTGCCAACAATATCTTAACCTTTTTTTCTAGGTAAATGTTTTTAAAGTTACATACGTATTTCAGGTCATTTGGGTTGCTTTAGGTCAGAATTAGGGCCATCGAAAGCCAGGGTTTGGCAGTAGTAGTAAGAATGCCTCTATTGCGACTTGGCATAGAGCGTCCTTGAAAAAATTCACCGTATTTTACAATTAGTATTGTAAAATGATGAAAACAAATGCTACTCAAGCCCATAGAAACGGGTTTCATTTAGGATTAGGAAGAAACGGCCAAAAACATATTCTATCGGTTTCGTTTAGAAATTTCAGCATGTAAGGTGCTCGTTAGTGTAGTCAATCATTGTGTCCGTTGACGCAAAGAGTTAATGTGATTATTGTTAGCGCTGAGCACAACGGGTACCATACGCGGTACGGTAACCATGCTATCCCCGAGGAACTAAGTATCGAACACCAGAGAACTTAAAACTGTCTCAACAAAGTTAGCTAGAAAAAATACAAATTGACGCGAAATAATTTCACCGTATTTCCACCTGCGAAACTCTACGTAAACGTAACGTGATCGAGCTATTCTTAGAGCGGTTGAACCAGATTGGAACACCTAAAACAAACTAATGTGCAAATAAAAAAAAAATGAGCCTGGTGCTAGAAGAAGGTGACGCTATGTGTCCGACGCGATTAGAACGATTGATTTGGACTTCTACTATCTAGAACTAACGAGATTACAGTAAGGTATCGAAAAAAATCCATCAAAACTAGGGAACAAACAAGGTTTCGTATTGGATCATGACAATGCCATATACACATACCCCTTTAGCCATCCGGTAAAAATATCGAGAACATTTGGTTCGAACGCATCTTGTGCCATTAGACCGTGTTTATTTTATCTCGGTCTCTGTGGAAGGGTGCAACAAGTACTTGCACAACAGTTTTTCGCTCGGGATTGTAATGTTACCATAACAAGACCAGACATACGAAAATGGCACATTTTCGATGTCGTAATATTATTTTAGAATATAAGAAAGTATCTGCTTGAATTTTCGCTTAAAAACGGTCGATATTCTTCTGACAGCCCAACATTACGAACAGAATAGCAGTTGCCGAAGGTACTTGCAAATACTTGCTTTTGTTGCAGGCCGCTTATGCGTATATAAGCTATGCCTTTGACGCCTTCACACCTCCCCTACCGTTCGATGACATGATGCGCTAGCAACGTCGCAGACGAGTGCACGAGACAGTCACACAACGTTAGCAAAATAAGAGGGTAACTGGGGACCGGTTTGTCTCTTCCAGCATTTTTCTCGTTCTACACGACAAGGTTCATGAATCGGTTAAGTACTACACCACTAAGGGAACGCACACTTTCTACATGGTACTTAACTATATCAGTAAGCTTCAGACCAAATCGTTCGCTACCTCGGATCAATCATTTTGCATATCCGATCACGTCTATTGTGTTCTATAGTAACTAAAAGAAATAGTTGATTATAGAGTTACCAAGTGATCACTTTTTGGCTGAGGTCGCTTGTTAAGTGACTGTATATAGACAAGTAACGGTAACGTCAACGGAGAACGGCTCGGTCTAGGAACGTCTTGATAAGCTGATAGTCTTGAGTTATATATGTATATACACATAAATCTCCCGCACAATTGTAATCAATCGATAGAATAATCAGTAATAGTATAAAATTAACGCTGAGGTTACATTGCATCATTATTAGTATTTAACAAAGTGAAGCAGTTACCCAGCAGTGTAATTGAAGAGTGAGAAGGGACAGGAGGCCATAGAAAATGTCCTATTTTGATTAGCTTTTTTATATATAACGCAGCAAGTAACGCAAGTAATTTGAAATCAAGTTGCTGGCTGCAACGAGGAAATCAAAATTGTTATGGAGAATTCATGGTAATAACTAAGCTTCTAATGCCAAATTTCATAACCTCGATATTTTGAGCCTGGAAGTTGCAACGTCGTTAGCTTGGTATACGCATCCAGAGTCGGCTACAAAGTCAACCGTGCGACGGCCGTTTATATGCCAAGCCTGAGCTTGGCAAAAATCCTTCTCCCCAAGGCACAGCGATGATCCACATACGACGCCCACAAACGCTAAACACAGAAAAGCATGTAAGAAATTATTTACGTAAAGAATAGTCGGGAATTGTCTTAGTCGTATAATTGAATGGTCTCAAAGAACTAAATACGCCTCATATGTGAATCCATGCGGTCACATCCGTGAGTGCTTCACCCATTGTGTACACGACTTCAAAAAAATGGAATTCAGTAAGATCCAGTTTCGAAATACATCTCATAATGTTAAGATTACTTCAGGAATCGCTGATCTCGTTTCATTGGTATGTGCCAACAGTTCCTCGATGGAGCACCGTCGTTGGAAGCCCCAATGCGCAATGGCTAAAATAATGATGTTTACAATTATGCATGTTTTACTGTGATAAAGGCTCATAAAAGTACGTCTACGTGAAAAGTGTCAGTATCAGGTACACGGCAACTGTGCTGATGTGCCGCTTCAGGCTTCTGGAAATATTCAAACATTTATGGCTGGTAAACAATAGGGCAGGCCTCCTCTCATAATGAAATCGAAGCGACCGTTCGAGAAAGTCTGCGAACCGAACACAAAGTCCCGCCTAACTGCTTGTTGTCTCCTTTCGCTGCGCAAAGGCTCAGCGACTCAAAACCACAAAGCGAACGGTCGTAACGATAACGGCAACCGTAAGTCTTCCCCAGATTGAGAATGGCGTAACGCCGGGTGAGAGCAAGTGACAATAGTCATTGTTAAAAGGTTGATCGTTCGTGTAAATTCTCGAAGCCGAGATGGCTTCCGAAGGGGAGAACGACTAGATCTCACGGACGGCTGAAACATTAAGTGGCCGAACCGCACTGAGATTCTGGTAAGACGAAGCAAAAAGCAGTCAGAGCTCCGGCAGTACGTCAATGCTCACTCCGCGTTTGTACCGAACGACAACAATAGGGCGGCGATGAACTATGGTCTGGGTCTGTGGGCTCCTGCAGGTCATAATCTGCTAGAAGAGCTTTGATTGACGTTCATCCCTGATGTGTCAAGCTTGACTACTATTTGGAATACACTAAGTTCGCTGCTAGTATACAATCAGAGATTCACTGACATTTGGCATGCTAGCCTAAAGTAGTTCACCTAAGTTCAAACAACGCAACTATGAGGTTAGAGTAATATATTACACATCATACAGTGTACGATGCATGTATGCAATATTGCATATTGGCACTTCCTTAGAACGTACCTTTGTTACAGATACAGAACTACTAAAATACCGTACAGAGGACAGACTCATTTTCAAAAATGAGATATACGTTCATACGTTATTTTGTTGACACTTGATCAAAATAAAGTGGTTATTTTTGAACGTATTTAACAGTTATGTTCATTTAGGTAATCATTCAATCACTAGCTTATAAAGTTAAACTTGAGTGCATTAACTACAAGCATCTATGTTACAATTAGATATTACAGGTGCTAGCACCCAGCAACGTGTTTATAGCACACAGTTCCATGATGGACACACGGATGACAATCGAACAATTATGTCTGGATATGCTCTTTCTTTCTTTTCGCTTTTTTTTTTTATTGCGGAAGGTGCGTCATGCACTCTGGCGGATAAGGGACCGATAGAGTCGACCGTCACTTGGCCCCTGTCCTAATTTTTTAACACCCACCTATGCACAAGTGTAAAGTTGTGCAGGGATACGTAATAGACGTTTCAGCCGGCATAGTATCAACAGAGCGTAAACTGTAGAGAATCCATTGTTGCCAGGCGCCGTTCTCCAGGGCATCGTCGTTGCGTTTCTGTTCTCTTTTATGCGCAGAATTCATTCTCTTGCTTAGCGTTTGCCGTTATGTGTTGTACGAATCCTGCCGCAGGCCCGCTCGGCGGGTGGGCTTTACAAGAGTCTAGTGACAACGTGTCTACTTAACTTAGGGGTCGAAACTTCGCTGATAATTATGCTATTTCGTATGAAAGGCTCGGTAAAATGATAAATAGTAATACTCAACAATAAAAGCAAGCGTAAGATTTGAACCACCTATTTTACCTGTTGCGACGGCTTACGGCAAACATCTAACAGATGCAGAAATGCGCAAACATGAGCCCCTTATCGAAACGGAGATCAGTGGTTGGGTTGATTTCAAGCTCTACTATACCTTTCGCAGATCTAAAAATGCGGGGGAAATCCTACGCCAACGTATTTTATGCCTTTTCTCCTATATATCTATTACCCATATATCGATTCATGTGTGACCATACCTAGAATTAAGTTAGCTGGCCCATCCGACGACCATATGCTGTGGATAGAGTAACTACAGGGAAAATCAACGACTGCTTGGATGTGAACGAGGCTGAATTGAAGTTCAGCTAAGCTGGCATCTAATGGCTAACAATTGAAGGCGCCCAGTTTATGCGGCGGCGCTGTTTGCCGACACCTCGATAGTATATTACAGATAGGTCCTTCAGTAATAAACAGTATCAACAGTAATTGTAAATACTATTAGTTAGCCCACCCTAGCCATGGTTAGCTGACTTGCCAAAAGAAGGCGGGCGGTGATCTTCACCGTTGCTTTTGCCGTTCCTACGGTCGCCTCTATCCCTGCTGCTGCAACTATCCCTAAAAATTGTCCTGTTGTTGCCAGTGCCTTGCAGCCGCCGCCATTGAAGTGACGGCGATAGAATGCAGAGACGGTTTGAATGGATAGGAAGCGGAACGGAGTTGGCTGTTAGAGCTGACCTGTATTTGCTGCTTATCGGTGCAATGCGAGGAACTGCCTGTCCGTGTTGTCTGCTCGTGTCATTGTTAGCCTCGTGCTGTTGGTCTGTAAGTGTCGCCGCTGCTGCCTTCGGGGTAGCAGCCTTTCTTGGCTCAAGTGAAAAAGAGGGCAGAAATTTGAAGATGCAATGGGGATACAACAATAATAGTGCTGCTACTTAAGGGAATTTCAGAGAGGAACAGAGCTGCTGTCTTTGTTGATATAACGCGTCGTTTACTTCGAGGTCATTCTAACGGTGATCCAATAGCTCCAGTGACTTGTGGGTTTACGGGGTTAACTGCAGCGTCATTCAACCTGAATAAGGCCCGACATTCCGAATCCTGCGAGTGTCCCCCGTTCTCCGCCAATATATTTCTACCGTGCCGCCTTTTTTATAGCTCGGTGTCCGACAACGCAACTGACGTTGCAGTGTCAACGGATGGGTAATGGCGCTACCCGAGCTAGACAGCAGTATCGGTGGGCAGGCTTGAGCTCAGCAAAGCTAAACGACAGGTAGTCAACAATCTGGGAGCCTTGAGGGACAAAGTAGATAAGGAAAACGACCGGCATTGCAGCAGATAGAAGAGAAAATGAAAAAGAAAGCGAGACTTTTCGTTTTACCATATGACAACGAATAAACTCACGGGCAAGGTGCTCTAGGATCAAAGGTGCCACGAACGCAGTGCTGCTGGTGAGCCTAATTGTAGTGATAAGATTTTGAAAGAGCTTTTGAATAAAAGATGGAACTAGTAAATAATTCCTACGTTGTACTGCGCGAAATGGTTACGCACCGGAATATATGGGCGCTGAAGCTGAGCAAAATACAAATTGTTTCCCTTTCTCCTTTCATTACAGAAATTGAAACATATACCCGTCTGCTTTCGTTGGCACCTGGAGGGATTACTGGATGAAAATATGACATTTCGTAATCACTAGCGAGTCTCCAGACGGTTATAGTAGCAATGACGTTGTTAAAGTAATGTGGAACCGCTGCTCTGAAGGGGTACGAGCAAACCCACAAGAGACTTCTACAATAAATTTGTTGAGAACTGCCGACTGCATCTGGATTTATGTTAACCTACCTACCGAGGTAATAAGGTTCTATGAAATAAACATAGTTTAACACTATGGTTAAATAGTGTATGGTGGTCTCTGTCCTAAGGGCTCCTCTACTCTGCGCTCAAACAATGGCCTATAACAGCAGTGAAATATTCGTATAGAAGCCAGTTAAAAACGCCAATATCTTCGTCCTGTGGAGCTACACAAGATGTAGCAGTATGGTATAAATGGGGCTAGTTGGCACACTAACGCTTTATTGCAAATAAGCCAGCGATTTAGCTCAGGGTAAAATATCTGCTACTAAGTAAGGACTACTGCTTTCACGTTTACCGAAAAAAACACGTCGCACCTTATATATTAAGGCATTCAATTTCGTGTAGTGTTCTGAAGTAGCAGTAATCTGAAGCCAACAATTAGTAGTGAAAATATTGAGCTGTCCGGTAGAATTACCAGGCAAGGCCTTAACGTCGTTCTGGGGCATCGTACGTTAAAAATGGTGAAGTGTATAATGGTAACACAATGTTCCTAGTATTACGGTCGAGTTTCGCTTTGCTAGCGTTTGCCTAATAAATAGTATATGTAACTATAAGGGTTCTATTATTGAATCACGATCATTTTTAGTTAATATCTATATTTGTGTGAATAATACTCTTTGGCATGTTTCGTGCTTGGTAAAACTTTACTTTCTTTAAAAAAGCAAAAAGCCTTTGGCGGCCGTCTAACTCCATAGCAGTACCTAATGTAAACGGCCGAACTTTCGCTAGTGCGAAACGTCTGTGCAATCTATGACGTTATTAAATGTGACATTACCAAACTGCAGTAAGTAAACGATGTGAGAACAAATACAGTATATCAATATCGTTATGAATATGATGTGCAGGTATGATAAATAGATGGTAACTTAGGGAAGTTTGTCATTGCAGTTAAGAAAGCGCAAATTTGGACTAATCTACGATCATACTTGTAGTTAAAATTGAATCATTTAAATACACGCAAGGCAAGATATGAAGCAAACAGAGTATTTTAATAGAAACCACCGTCCTCATTTCTAGCGTAGTTACAAATATGGTTAAGTTCCCTCATCTCAGACGGAAAAACTTGTGGTCGTAAAAGCATGCGAATAACCATTTTTTTCTAATACGTACAAATGGGGCGCTGGTACGTTTTTCAAATACGGCCATGCCGTATATGAACAGCTGCCGGTAGCATGTCAATACGTATGGAGAGCACTATCTATGTGTCGCAAATACTCGGTGCAGAAAATCCCCGTCGCAATTGCGGTAATAACTTGTAAACCGTTGACGGTAGCTTTAATAGGTACTGCATCACAAATTCTGATAGTGAACACCACGATGCACCTATCAAAAGAAACCATCTTGCGACAATGTGTTGATAGCAGTGACGGGCTAGATCATTGGAATTGCGTAAGGCATATTCGACAGGATACCCTAGTCTGCGATCATGCGTCGATGATTTCAAACCAGATCTTCGCCGGTTCTAACCTAACATGGTCGCATACAAACTGACAGTGCTGTAGTTTTTTCTTCGGTACTTTCTGTGGCACTAGGGCGTAAAAAAAACAAATAAAATTCCTTCAGACTCCATACAGTTTATACGTATGTGGTACGATACGAAGATCGACTGTATCATACGATTTTTAAACGTCTAGCGACACTAGCAATCATAAATGGTAATTTTGAAAGAGTTCTAAGAACTAACAAGTACTTTATTGGGGGGTCTTGTTGTGAACAGCAAAGCATCTAGGAATGACTGGTGAACCCGGCGAACTCCGTAAACCAGTTCGAACCTGTTAAAACGTAACGTGCACACATTTCAATGAACTCTGGGTTGCAGGAAAACTTGCCGTTCACCCCCCTGAACGACACGAGAGTGATGGTTGTTCACGTTTTACGCCTTTTGAGGATTTAACTGACGCTCCGCATCTTCTTAAACAATGTAATCGGAGTCCAATTCATACAAATCATCACCATTTTTAGCGACTATTTTGCTTCTGCTCACAGAGCTGCCTGTCTGCCAACAACAGGTCTGCATCAATCATCGGTGAGAAAGCGAAACTTACTACCAGTAATTACCTTTATAAATGTTTGGAGGAACTTAGCCACGGTACAAGACTGCGCTACCGTAGTCAAAATAGAAACTGGGTTACCGAAAATTCATGATGAGCATCCCAGTTTAAATGGAGCCCTCTACAATACACTTTAGCGGCTGTGCTATTGGGGGCATTTGCTGCACGAAGTAACTGGCTTATTTTAGCTTACGATGGTTCGTCTGGTTATGGAACTTTGGGCGGTATCGCGCAAATGTTTTTTTCGAGCCTGTAGCCTACCAGTAAACCATATTAGCATTCCTTAATAGAAAGCGCAAAAATGAACGTTCCCGTTTAATTCTCTTACATTATGCACACAAGCACAACCCGTCTGAGGCCACCTCCCCCTCTTTAAGCTTGGGTCTTCTTCAAAGCAGTACTAATTTCATTGTGGTGATAACCGCTACTGTATGTCTCCGCTATAGAGAACTTGTCCAAGAGGTGGGATCAATCAGTTCTTGGGGAACCGGCCAAGCCGACTGAGTAATGAGCAGTTTTATTCAGAACGAAATACTCAGACGCAAGGATAGGGATAACATCACTCTAAACCAAACAAGTCCATCAAACCACCTCAGCGTCACGCTGGGCATATGCCCCAATATGCAAGTTTCTAGTGCCCAAAAAACCACTCATATTCCAAAGCTAAAAAGAAAAACCGGGAACTTGTTATTATTGTGAACTATCGGAATAGTTAACACCGGAATAAAAAAAAACGAAACTTCAGCCTGGTGGGTGAAACGAATGGGAACAGCAGCCATCTACCTAGCTTCGAGATTCGTAAAGTTTCTGATACCTGCTGAAGAATCAGGGAATTCTACTTTATCAGCTGTGACACGAGTGAACCACTTAAACGAGCACCAGCGACGTGAACCCGAGGGTGAGTTCGGTAACACCAATTCTCATTTGCATGTTTTCACCACTAACTTCCGCGTATTCCCTGAGAACATTATCTATTAATGTGCGAAGCTGATAATTAGCAGATAAAACCGATGGCTCGTTACCGGAGGGCAGCTGGTACGCGCCACCTTCAGAAACTCCCGGCAGGCCACATTGGGCTCCCTTATCACCTTATCATAACCTGGTCCTTGACCTCTATAGTAATAGGGTACAGCGGCACGTCGAAACGGCAGCTGAATAGCCGACTGCATTCCGTCCCCCATCTTGCGTTAGTTAATTAGCGATCACCTTCGCCGGACTAGTTTTCGACTGTATTCTGTAACCGCCGTTTTCTCTAGGTAAAACGTAGCTCCAACTTAGTTATTTTCGAGATGATTTCCTCAACATCTTCTCTACGGATGTTTGATTTACAGGCTCAGGTAGAAGATTACAGTTTCATAGTGTTCCTTCATTATAGCCTTAAGTCCCGCGAGATATCCGGTAGCGACCGTCTCCTTCTAATGAATTTGGTCGTTCTTCGGTGTTGTTAGAACTTACCAAGCTGGCTGGGATAAGCTGCCCCGCGGCATCCCCGTGGTAGTGGTGCAGTTGTGTTTGCCTACTAAAGTTAAGAACCTGTGAGGTCATCGTAGTTTGGCACTTCGTTTCGTATTGAAAGCCGACCGTTTAAAACAATGTCTAGCAGTAGTGTCAGAGGTAAAGACTTGAAACACTTTTGCCTTTGTTTCGACCACGCAGTATGATTATAATAAGCATCAGCGGTTGCTAGTTTCGTTACTTTTAGCTGAACGACTGTTCACAATATCACTGAAACAGTGCAAGCAATTAAAGAGGAATCGGATCAAATTAAACTGACTTTTGACAAGTTTTACCTTTTTGATGATTTGAACGCACTTTTTATACGTGTTCTTTAAATTCACCGTATCCGTAAACGTATCCGATTCACGATGAAAAAGAGCTTTCCAATAAAGAAAGCTATGTCTGAATACAAGTTCAGTCTCAAGATGGACCCTGTCATCACGATTTATTTAATAATGCGTGCTCGTTTCCAAAGGCCTCGTTGTTGATTGCGCGCAGATACGATATAAATATCAAACGCTAGTTTTGTATTTTTTTTTACTGATTTTATTCTTGGAACGTTAAAGTTATGATGTTAAAAACTTTACGAACAAAAAATGTGTTATCATTAAGATTTCATTTTTGCGCGTAAGGGTAAGTTCATAAAACGCCAGCGTACAAATGAAGCATGCTGTTAATGAAGGCTTTAGACTTATTTCAATAATTGTCGCAACGTCAAATTACATTCAGTTTATTGCATAATTTTCCCTACGTCTTTGCGCGTGTATAGTCTCGTTGTGCCTTTATCTCGCTCGGTTATACAGCATTACGGGCCCATAATTTGCAAGAAGTTTACATGTCCACGAGAAAATACAGAGCAAGAGATAACTGGAAATGTTTTCGTGTTTGTTATCTACCTTCCTCATTCACCCATTCTGCAGTATCTGAATGGATTCTTATCAACTCGAAATTTTATATCCTTCACCATTCTGTTCAGATAATTTCTCATCTAAAGCGCGTTTCTTATGGGAAACTTATCAAACATTTATAGGACCGCATGTATATGGCTTATGTAAGCAGTTTGAAGGCAGGACTGAGGCCTAATTATTTTAGGTTGAGGCGGAATTTTCGGCTGCTAGCTGGTTGTCGAGATGGCCCAAACGTACGACAATACCTGCTAGGCATTTCCACGACCTTGTGGTACCAGACCACCATAATTTCTATTCTATCAAACAGTTTAGGAGCTATCTTGGCTGTGTAAATGGCGGTTTTTTCTGAATTAAGTCGGACTGCTCGAGTGATGGTATACACCAGATTATGCTAACAGGAATGCGTTTAGCTGACTCTCGATTTCCGAAATGCCTCACATAGAAGATAAGCCATTATTTTGTGTATCATTTAAGGAACTTCGCAAGAAACGACGTTTGAAGATTTATGAAGGTAAGCTAGGTCTTGTCCTGAAGAGCCGGAACCCTGTCTCGGTGGTTCCATAATCAGTTCCGGTAGACGGATGTAGAAAATAATGGGTTATTCACTGGCTATAATTGGAAGTCAAGATATTTGGGTTGATTTTTGTCACCAGCCAGCGACGAGGAGCCTTCGCAGTACTTTCTCTACATGGTTTCACGGGTAGTATTACGTGATCTAACACGTTCAATGGAGGAGAGGGACGCCAATAATAGCTGCAAGATGGAAATACTGATAACAACTGGAACAATTATCATGCGCTAGCGCAAACTCGGCCAGGACGTAGCAAAAAGCGGGTGATGTACAGATGACCAAGGGACGACCAGATCGGTTGACGTTAGGGGATGTTTCACAGCTGTTTAGTAGGAAATACTTGAGTCTGTCTCTTACATAAAACTATATGATACCTCTTTCGGTTCAACTATAATTAAGATAACGACCCCAACAGTGGTTTTATGTATAGTTTAGTCACCAATATTCGTCAGTTCATTACCTCAGTACGAAGGGGCTCGCATTCTAGAGTGAGACGCACTCGGTGTTGCATCGTCTGCGTTCGACGCTGCTGTGTCCGTGCGTGAAATTAACGACACATCTGGCATCGATCTGGTGAAACTTATTGCTGCACAGTGCTTCATCTGGTAGCCAATAAACTCTGTTTGCAGCCGCCTGGAAACTAGGGCTTATACTATCGAAACATACTGAACCTTAGGCTCAAAAGTAAAAAAAGAGCTGGTATTTGGTGGCAGTGCTCAATAACAAAAAGGTGATTTTAGTGGAACTGGCAGATATCGAATCTGTGCTTGTTCGGCGTCATGGCACCGATGGTGCCTTGGTTACGAGATCGTGCGTAATCGAACAGCCACAAGACAGAAACGACGAAGAGATTTTTTGATAAATTAAGTTAAAAATGGATAACCAGACTCAGCACACCCCTTGTCCAGGCTGCACTTAAATAACAAGCTGGATCAACAAACAGAAGTCCCTACATATACAGTAAAGCTTACCGTGTTAAAATTGAGATTGTTTTTTCGTGATAAAAGTCTTCCTGTGTGTTTAGTTTTCTTTCTAGCTACGCATTAAAGTTCCGTATCTATCTTCTAAGTACGAGTTATCCAATTTTTCTCGAATAAAAATCTAATTAGTGTGAAGCTGCGTGCAACTACGTACATTGCGACATCGTAAAAACTACCAGCGGAGTTCCAAGTGATAAAACTATCAATGTCAGAGACGAGTGAGTCAAGTGTTGCTCAAAACGCTAAATTTAATGAGGTAAATACACTGGGGATTTCAAAACGATCAGTACATGCACACACATATAACGTTACCATCCCATCTGCAATAAGGGTAGCCAACGCGTTTGAATGCCGGGCAGGTAGTACCGCTTACTAACCTCCCGTTAAGCCGTTACGTCATGAGGAATTAGTGACGTCTCCATACTTTTGAGAGGGGTGTATCCATATAAAGCCTGCATCGATTTTTTAGAAAGCAAAAAACTGGCCTCTACCTATATGTGTTACAGTCAATAAACTAGTACGAATATACTATCATAGCAAGTATCAAATATGAACACTTACTTTGAATATTTCAAGAGATCATTGATTTTCCCTTAAATTTCACATACTTATATCATCGTTAAGCTAACGTATCGATATGTTCTGTGTTTCGAGTAATTAAAGCAGCCGTCAAACTTGCGTTAGCGGAAAGACTAGATAGATACCTGTCGCTATAAAGCCTGTGTGCCAAATCCAGTATAAATTTCCTTACATGGATCCCATATATATAATACTTGAACATACATAGATGAGTAATAATGTATGTTTAGATATATGAGTCCGAACGACAAGTCCGAGGCACCGCCCACTCAACTTCCTTGTGAATGTCATGACCTAACACCGAAACGTAATTTTTTCATAGCCCGAAGCGCCTCTCGAAAATATACATATTCCATACTGTTTTTTGTAGGCCGTGAAAGCGGTAAGCGGCGCTTGGCCGACGTCTGTTTATGGCTCTTAAAAGTGCTGAAAGCGATAATTGAAGTTGGTTGGTGAAGTCGCGGCTCCGCCGAACGCTTAAAGGTTACGTAAATCGAAGCCACGCACTGTGTTTTGGGACGCTGTCCATTCAACTAGCTATTCTATCTAATTATAATTATGCGCTTAAAACAGCGAAGCCTATAATAGGCCGTCAAAGGGTGAAACGACTCACTATCACAGTCCCATACTGTCTGCATGAGATGATTAACTAACATTTAAATGAAGGCGGGCCTGCACGAGATCTCTGCTATGAAATCATACTGTTGAGGTGAAATTAAATAAACGAACATTTTTTTTTACATTTTATAACATAACTAAACGATAACGTAACAGTTGTTATAATATAAAAAAATTCACGTTTTTTTGCCTTGTCCAATGATACCGAAGTACCTCTTATAGTTCTGACTGAAAATGTCTAACTATAGTCTATATATGAGCGCCAGGACTAATGAGCGATGTCAGTTCAGGCATCTGTTTTCCGTAACACGTAGAGTCCTTATGCTGCCTTGTACCGGTTGGATAAGTGCATAACTAATATATCTATTTACGTGCACGTGTATACAGTGGCCAGACCAAAGACTCGACCTATGTAGTTTTGTTGTTGTGAACGTTACATGAGAGTCACAGGATTTCATTGCCAAAATTATTCATCAACATAAGAACATTCTTATCAATGGTCGAAAAGTAGCTCTGGGCTACTTAGGGCTACTAGAAAAATCTGGGCTAGAACACAGAACGCTAACCACTTTCAACTGCGGCACCTATATCATAGATTTATATACCTAGTATTCACTGTTTTCAGCCTTATCGACGATTGTGCTAGATTATAAACAGCAATTGATTATTATTTATGTTATTATAGTTTAAGCTTTTCTATTGTTTCGCTATAGGCTATTTTTACAGCTTGCTAAAAGGCCGCCTTCCAAATTATTGTTCTGTTTGCATATATTTCCCAAGTTATATCTAATTCAGTTCATTTTCTTTTCGGCCGAACAGTACGTTCGATGAAGTTTTCTGTTACTCGCATGCACAGAATCACTGAAAACAAAAGGTAAGTTTCCGAAGCAGAAATAAATCGGATTTTCGCGTCCCTCCAATCCTAAAAGTTCTTAAAATCTGCAGGCATATGTGAGGTAAATCAGTAAAATAGTAAGTTTTCTGCAAGTTGCCCCACTGATCAATGTTCTGCTTCTTCAGGGATTCACACAAAAATGCGTGTCGGCTACCCAAGCGATTGGACCCCATTGCGATTAGGTCTAAAGGACAACCTTCGACTTCAGGGT
Organism: Varroa destructor; assembly: GCF_002443255.2. Lineage (NCBI taxonomy): Eukaryota > Metazoa > Arthropoda > Arachnida > Mesostigmata > Varroidae > Varroa > Varroa destructor. The sequence continues at coordinate 29,006,934 of NW_019211458.1, read as the reverse complement.
GACCTCTCTTGATTTTTCTAGGCGAAAAGAAAACAGTGATTTGCTGACAAGTTTCATGGTTGGTCGGAATGTAGATGCGATAGCGTACAATTCTTTGAAGTTTTCAATGTTGACCTATAAGATAACTTGAGTAGCACTATGCACCCAATTTTTATACGATGTTTCGTTAATTCAGGCTCCATTACTTGAACATGCGGCAGGTAGACGTACTTTTAATAAGTGTGCCAACGCGTATTCACACAAAATAATAATGAAAAGCTGGTAAAAACGGGAAGTGTGCAATTTTTTTAAAAGTAGTACTTTTGATTAAAAGTGAAACACAGCAGGACGATAAAAAGCGTATGACGTCATTTTGGTAGAGCGTTGTTTTCGTGATAGATACGCAACTTTGCTAGAATATATATAAGCACCACGGCAAATGAAGCAGAGGATTAACCGACGATACTGTTCCACAAATAGGCCACCCATTATTTTTGCAGCTACGTGCCTATGTGCCTCATGAGTATGCGAGCTTGGATGCATGCCAGGTGTATCACGTGTACTAAACAGTACTACTACCAGGAAAATCAATATGAAATGGTTTCTGTGATAGCAGTCGAGAGACGTGCAATCGTATGACACGTACTGTTCTTGTTGTCAGTCTATCGAGCTATAAAACAGGATGAATTATGCGTCCTGATCGAACAGATTGTGGCACTTTTGTTCATAGAATCTATTGAGTTTAAATATAGTAACTTCGATACGAGTCCTGCGTCATAGTGAAACAATAGTAGGCAACGGCCGCTCCAGAACAATGGCTTTTGCTGGGTCACAGTCTTTGAAGCAGTACGATCGCGATGCCGTGCTAGTATTTTCTCTCACTGTTATCATTATGTCTACCATGAGTAGGGAATCTCAGAAAACTTGCGTGGAACTTAAGAAAACTGGCGATGAAAATATGCCTGGCGCATGTCTGTTCAAAACGATAAAACGGTGTAGCTAGCTCATGGTTTAGTCAAATTACTATTTATTATTATAATGCCGGTTATTGATACAATCGTGCACACAAATCATTTCTATATTTCCATAATAATTGTCTAAATACAGGCCAACGACTGTCTCGACCAGCCCTTGACATCCTTGATTGAAAATTTCGTTGTATATTTGCTTGTTAGTGAGTACCTTACTGCACGATTGAGCTAGACCAGCCTAATTCGGCTTACCACAATGAAAGTGGACTGTCCGCAATGTATAAAAGCTTTATTGGCCTTTACTTTTTAGCCTGTCGGAGCTAGGCAATTCGTTGTTTCACCACCTGCAATGTTTGTATCGCTGGCTTAGATAAACAGAATTTTTGTTTGCTGTTCGTGCTCACGCTCCTCGCCTCAAATTGTGGTAGCCCTTGTGCAAGCTCCGATTTATCGGAGGGAACGTTCTGGTCGGGTAGTTTCCCATAACTAATCTCTTCACCAAGAGACATCAACACGGCCGAAAGGATTCGTACGATTGGTGCTTCTAACGAATTACTATGACACGTTGCTAGGTAGCGATGCCTCACCTAACCCTATCGCACTCTACTTGTATTTTTCCACGCTGCATTTTTCAGAGACGCTACCGCTTCTTGTGACACGCACGACAGTCTGCACGGGATAAAATCGTTATATGAAGACATTTACATAGCGCAGTACCTGTATGGTAGTTACTTTTAATCGACCGATTTTTGTCCGTATCACACTGCAGTCTATGCTACCGGCTGGATTTATTTAACATCCTATCTAACAGCCTCTGTACTAGTAACGACAACCGGGACCAACTAGCTATACAGTGCTTTACAATAGATCGTTGGGGCGTACTCACAACCAAATGACCTTTTAACGCTTTTACGCAGCACCGTTTATTTTGCTGTAATGAGGATCCTTCTCCTATAATCGTTTAACGTATACCATCGCTTAGGCTCTCATAACCGAATATCTAGATACAGATAGAGCAACGGGCGACAAAGGGCGTCAAAAGTATCCCTATCCAAATTTTAAACATACAACAACGTACAATTTGTAACAATAGCCAACAAATGCAAAGAGTTTCGGTTACTTGGGGTACACTTCAATCCCGGCAAACATTCGTCATTGGTCTTTGTAACGTATTTGCCAGCCAGTTAGAGGGATACGTTGTGATTTAGGTTCGAATCCAAGCATAGACACATTTTATCTCGTGTTGGGAGACACCCACCTAATGGAAGGCCTAACAGCGGTGCCGCACGTAAAACTCGAAACGTAAAATGACAGTTACATTGTATCAAGTCAAACGTATCAACACGGCTGATGTATTATGGCTTTGTCGTTCTCGATAAAAGGCTATAGGATGAGATTAAGCGTACGAAAATTGAACGCAAGTAGTTTCGAACAATTCGGCCGAAATCGAGTCTTGATTAAAGCCAATCGCCATTTAGAAAACGAGCCATACAAGTCTCCTAAAATAAGCTTATCTACGATGCACCATATTCACGTTAGCTGCAATTGACAATAGAAACTTTAACAGCGAAATGTGTTTCGCAATTGTGCTTCTGCACCCAGCCGACTCAACGACAGGAAAAGCAACCGAACCTAAAGGTAAAAAATTACGTGGTTTAAAGAGCGGTACTAGAAACTTTTGATCCAAAAATGAACGTTGTCGAACCACGAAGAAGTTCCAGGTCATGGTGTCATCTCACGGAACTTATACAATCAAGGTAATGTATCTACCTCAACCATAGCAATATTAGCTTTGTGAATGCTTCGTTTCCCTAAGGGTTAGATTTCACCCGGCAGGGGACGTGTGCCAGACAGGCACGGCCGATGTTACCCTTTGAATTCAATGATGGATTGAATAAATATTATATTGGTCAAAGGTATGCGGGATTTGGGTTTAAATGACAGTCACTACGTAGCGATCGCAGCACGGGTAGTGCCTTCAACTTTTAGTGCGTAAGCTTCGAATCATTAACTTTCACAGTAACACTAATATAATTTAATAGATGCTTTTAACTTAAGTTGATGCAAGCATTGAGTTTTATCGATCAGCCGTTCAATGTTGCCACGAAATTACATACACGTTTTATCCGCAATACTGTCACTGATTCATAACTGCGACGATATAATACAATCGGTTCGGAGAACTGGTGAAGGTACAATATAGCTGATTCTTGTTTATTATGACTTTTATTAAGATTCTGTGACTTCCGGTCAACGACTTCCGTCACACTCCCCGTCATCTGAAGATTATCATCTTCATCATAATCACTATAATCATGCGAAAGGAATACGGTCTAACATATACGAAGCTATAGCCCTAAAACCAACTGCTTCTTCGAGTTATTCTTTACAATCATTCAATAAAAGGGAAACTACTCATAGAATAATATGAAAAATCTTCTTAGGGAAACTATGAATCGTGACAGCGGTTTTAAACTAAAAATAGAACAACTGCTCCTATATGAAAACAAACTCAATAAAAACACTGTTTATAGACTATTACACAGTATTAACAAACCTTTTTACGACGAGATAAGCACTTCTCAAGTGTTCTCCGCTAATTTATTAATGTATAACCGATCGTAACAAACTGCGCACCTCGACCACCGCACCATCGTTGAAAGTCAGCGAGAGCTTATTATTTAGGTATATAATAATCATATTAAAGGCTCCTTGACCTCAACTGTGTACTCCAATAATGATAGATGTTAAGGGTCGAAGAAGCTGGAGCGTCACAAACGGGTACCTTCTGACGACTGAAAGTTGTGATTATCCTGAAAATATTGAGGAGAAGGTCTGTCGACAGTTGATCTAGTGATATGGTTGTATGGTATGGGGTCCTGACGAGCTTAGTCAAGTAGTAGTAGTAGTAGTTCCTGCAGTGGTCAATTCGACCAAGCACGTTTTTGCTCTTATCGACGACCTTGCGTCGTCGATGAGGGCAACAGAAATCGTTTAACTGAGAAGTAAGGCACATGACGGTGCCCGTCTCTGCCACACCTATTGCCAGGAAAAGATAGACGTAGGTTGCAAGGCCGCAATGGCCCATGATAGTGTCTATGCTCAGTACAAATGACTCCGCCAACGAAGCTTCACGAGAGTCACATGAGGAAGAATAATCGCTTGACACATTGTTGATGTTCCTAGGGCACGGCTGAACATACGATGTACATACACTAAGGTTTTCTACGCGTACATCATTAAAAACGTATTGTAATAAAAACAAAACATTGCCTTCACTCGAATGAATACACATAATACTGCTACAATGTAGCATATTTTTACAATGTGAAATAGAACATTACTGTTGAACAAAGTTAGCACACCGCTGTTTTATGCAGTGACTAGCTCAGGTGCTTATGGTATGTCACTTGTATATTGGGTCACCTGTAATACTATTACTGTTCTTTAGCGAGTCAGCAAATACTCATCACCGGCAGACGAAGCTTAGTAGATATCTATGTAAGGTCTTCGGTTGTCACGACTATAAACTATCGTCATTCAAGAACCTATCGAATTTTTCTTCTTAAAATGATTACGCAAGTGACGAACTCGTATTTCACTGAAGATGTTCTTGCCCAGAATTTTTACTAGCTTTTGATGTGTTTCACCCACACGCTTACCCTTGAGAAACAGAGATTTGATCATTAAGCGTTGATTTTTTAGCACTGGATCATAACTTTGCCTTTAGAGGTATTACCTCCTAAGACTAGATCAACTTATAATTGAAAATTACCAAAAATCAAGTGCGTGTAATTTGAAGGTTCTTCAAAATATTTGACCCATTAAATATTGTAATTGTATTTGCTCACGAAATTATCTATTTTATGCTGGCAGAGCTGTCTAAAGATAGAATGAATCGAGATGAACTCTATTTCAAACCACCCCACTACCCCAAGCCAAATCGGTATGAGCAACCTTCACTATTCCATTTTTACAAAGTGTAGTATTATTTGACTACCGTTCCTTTTGTTTCCGTCCAGGTTTGTGTTGGCGGGCAACCTTAAACCTTATCGACACTTGATTTCCACGCTGTTAGCCCCCCCCCAATGAACGTGTACGCAAATTATCCGAATCTGTACATTTAGCACACGTTACAAGATCTGTAAACTGTCGGGCTGTTTTTAGGACAATTTAAGGCGCTGAGTCTCACAAAGGACGTATACGTTCAACAACATCGACGCAATACTTACCTGCGCTACTTAATAATTCACCATCTATGGACTGATACAACAAAATAATAAATGTCCAGTGATTATATTTGTAGCCAGTCGTACAGCCGAATAGTTTCAATTAAAACCATAAAGGAAGCCACAAAAATTGGAGTACCCGATAATACTATAGGCGTAAACATTTATTGATTCATTTAAATAACATCATTTGTAATTACATAGGTAGCGATAAACATATTGTTACTGATTTAGGACTTGCTGAAATAAAACTGTATAGAACCAGACTAAGAAAGGTATTACATAGCAAATGAAAAACACGTTAGTAAGTAGGAGAATAAAGGACAATAATTTTTATAATAAGGACAAATGTTTCAGGAAAGGTGTTAATTGTCTTCTGGGTGTTAATCTTACTACTAGAATCCCTACTAAATACAAAATGCATGATTTCATCTTTTACAATAAAAAAACGTTAAGTAAAATTTCTATTTGAGTTGCTAGAGTTGAAAAATGCCCTATCTACCACAAAGGGCAAGCTAACATCTGCATTAATACGGATCCAGAGTTGTTTCAGTTACCTGAGGAATTGAGGACGAAATAGGAATATGGAATTAGAAATTCCATAATGGTTATACCTAGCAAAAAAAGGTATATTGTTAATTAATATTTCGAATATAGGATTAAGCTGTTTTGTTAATTATTCTTTAGTTATTTTGATCTATTGCCTGCCAGCAATTAGTTCAAAAGGTTGTCATAAATACACGAGTATTACGGTTGCTAGGTTAGGGAGGCCTAATATTACTGTAAGTATGTAGCTACGTTGAGCGCAAAACAATGTCGAACTAGCGCTACATCGTTTTCCCACAACTTGAGCCGTAGCATTATATGCTACTCATACTAGTTTTCGTTGAACAGTCGCACGTCAGTAGCACTTCCGAGAAAAGGCACGTCGGACCGAGGAATCGTTTGTGCGCACGTAGCACTTCGCTTGTTCCTGCCAGGATAACAAACTGCGAGGGGCCTCGACGTACACAGGTAAAAGCTGAAAGCTATGCCCCTCTCTGCTGTTCTCATAAAGCCCGTCGCAACTAAAACGCTCGTATGCCCACAGAATTTGAGCGTGAACGGCACGCCACCAAACCCAATCGTCAAAGTTTTCCATCTTTTGCGTTTGCCAACGCGTTTCTCATTATCGACATAATTAGTCTCTCATCGCAAAACCCTGAAAGACTGGATTGTCTGGTGATGTTCAAAGCAACCTTCTCATTAAGCGGCTGTGGTATGTACTTTAAGTTTTCCCATTTAATCGATTACTTTCTCGCCCTGAGACTCGATTTCAGGGTTGCAGGATGGCCCGTCAAAAGAAGACAAAAGGCCAGTCAGAAGCAACTGTCAGATTTTTCTCTTGCGCAGCTTTTGCGTCGGCAACAGAAACGTTTTGTAGTGAGAGTTTCCACTTATTAACAACGTAATGTGAACCGCTTCGGGTACGATACATTCGATTGGTGTTTTATTGTCGAAAACCAATAGTTCCTATCTGTGTTATTAAATATTACAATTTTATGTGGACACGCAGCGTTTAAATTTAAAATATACAATATAGATACGTTAGATCGACGCTTGTGTGCGGGAGTATGCTATATATGCAGCGGCAAATAGATTGCTCGAATAAGCTGGTTGTGGTCTATCTAATCGTCAACTTGTTGTGCAGAAAGATTTCGCTCCAGCGTGCACGACGCTCTACGTAACTGTTGTTAGATAAGTAGAACGTAAACAAGAAGCTGAAATCCTTGTAACTTTAATTGATAGAAACATCATTTATCTCGATTATTTAACTAATTATCATCTGGTCGATTGAGAACTGTACAAGTATACTGATGACTCATCTCGCACTATACTCAGTGAGCTTTTTACTCACTAGCTGACTTCATTCAGCTCTAGTAAAGCGTTCCGCCTATATATGGCCGCAGCATGGCTGGTACCATAAACAAGTCCAACGTGTTAAAGTTTATTTCGAAAATTTCTCTGGCAAAAAATCGGGGAAGGACGGCTATCATGTGAAGCATCTGATCGTAAAAATCCTACATTACAACGGAGGCACATTTATGAAAGAAGAGGTGCCACCATATGCGTTCAATGTTTGAGAGACTATTTTTTATAGTGCAGAAATCCAAAAGATTCCAGAGCCGGAAGCGATAAGGCACATCAGAGGCTCAGGAGTATGTTGAAGATCGAGGATAAGGCAAAAAGCCTGTTTTCTTATCATCGAATCGTCGGCTCGGTTCGTCCTTAGTTGTAAGATTTAACTGGATCAATTCTTCTGCCTCAGATCTGTGGTAAAATACAACCATAGCTCCGTAATTCTTTATGAGCCATCAAGACGACCACTTTACTCCTCACGGCCCGACCGCTTCAAATATATCTGACGGAATGAAAACCCTTACCCATATTATCATAAGATACTTAGACAGTCGTGAAAATATTGCTTCATTTTCCTTGCAACTAATAAGGTTTGTTGAATAATACATGTTTACCTAGTAGACAGGCAACTACAAATGGGCTTAATTTAGATAGTTTGCTGTCCCTATGTGGACATGATCTGAGAGAGGCCAGAAGAATTATTACTATAGCAGTCATCTAGATAAACGTTTCACCATAAGTAATTGGTTGGTCTGAACAGCATTAGTATCACTTGCCACCGGAGCCGCTCCATTTAAGGATAAAAAAATCCGTAATTCCAAAGCGCTCCACTTAGCGCGGTTCTTGAAGAATACTCAATATGAATGTTTTTGTGCAGTCTACTAGAAATACAGAGTGAATTTGCTAGATGGATATGTAATACCTCTAAACATACATATGATCATCAAACTATTTAGAACAGAATTATAAAAACAAATCAAATGCCTCTTTTTCATTTTCTGTTAGAGCTCAACTATTTTGAACGTAGTGAAAACCTACATATCACAAAGAACTTTGCTTCTTGCGTCTGCCTTAGAAACGACAAGATCTCGACAAGATCACCTGCAAATCCGCCTACTTAGTCGAAGGTGGTACGGTACCGAAGGCGCTTCAGAAAGAAACTTTACTTCGAAGAAACGTAACGAATGCGGAAGCCTTACTGACGCACGAAATGTCGTCTCACTCATCCTCTATGTTTCGAGCTTTACGCCCGGTATCGCCGTTAGGCGTTTTATCAGACGGCTGGCTCCCAGTACAAAACGAATCATATATCTATGCCGCGGTTCGAGTCACGATCTAAATGCCCCTAAAACTAGCAGGCCTCACTTATCTACCAGATGATTAAGTCACTTGTCGTAGTACCGGAAAAATAGTTTCATTTATAGACAAACGTTACGGTTTTCAAAAGAATTTTTCCATGTCTACTCACTATTATGAAAATTGGGCAAAATTTCTACTTTCTTGTAAATACCAAAAAGTGAATACGACTGTTGTAGACCTTAGGTCGGGCGAAATTTTCGTAGCGTTTTTTTATGTATTCCCTTCAAGATGATCTAGATTTTATTTTACCGAAATTATCAAACAACTCCTCAAAGTCGCTTATTTCTTTACAAGTCTTATACTTATATTATTAATATCTAGTGTAGCCAGGCCTTTGTTAGTTTTTTTGATCAGATTAACGATTAATAAGCTAATTTCCCCAATGAATAAAGCGGATTCGCTGTCGTCGACTCGTATCGCCGCGTCGGTATAACTTCGGCCGCGCACTTAAATACGACAAGCCGTAGTCAGACTGCATATTGAAACGTCTTCTTCCCGTAGAGGATTCCTTGGTTTTACCTTGCCACTCGAAAGCCCTGTGGAAACATTTTAGTTCCCATAATCTTTACCACCTGCCCCAGCGTTATTTTTCCTCTCCTGTGAAACTACCCTGTCGTTGTTCGGCCGCTCGACTTGCTCCACGAAGATGCACCATGGCTTCTGCTAGCGTTTCTTGTCGCATGTCTCTGCCAGTGCTCTTTCCACCTTGGTATTGATTTGTCTTTCACTTTCCAGCTCCACAGTCCAGTCCCCCCTCCCCTCTCTCGAGATTTTCCTTCACAGCGACCCTTCCTCCTTTCTTGGCTGGTGACACTGGTGACTAAATGGAGAATGTCGGGGCTCTAGGAAGCATGAAAGCCACAACTATAGTGGCAACGGTGTCAGCTCTTCTTGCAGAAGAAACGTCAACCCGCTTCACCAACAGGTCACCAACCCGGGTCAGCTGGCGCGTCTGCCGCTTTAGCTGTTACTGGTCAATAGCGAGCAGCTTTGGAATAAGCCTTACTGCTAGGAGCATATTCAAGCGTAATAGTGTGTCATCCCTGCTAGCAGTGATGTATGGGCATAGCAACATAAAAATTCACGTGATGCATAAACGTAAACACACATACGGCTGTAGCACATCCCTGCAACTCTACCGCCTGCTGCTTTACTTGCTCCCGGGCTTCGGCACAAAAATGAAGCTAGGACGTACATCTGCATTAAGGCTGCTATTTAGACCCGAGTGCTGGGGCACTAGCGCCTGCAGAATCAACATTAGCCAGTACGTGTAAATCCGTTCTTTGTTAACAGTAGAAGGGGATAAATCGGGGGAAAGACAAAAGTAAGGGATAACGGAGGCAGACTCGTGATTCATTTGCGCGTCGGCACTACAGCTATGTACGCCCTGCGGAAAAAATGCGTCATTGTTATGCATTTACCATGTACGCTGCCTGGAAGCTCATACGTCCTGGCCACTTCACACGCAATGTGGATAATACATACAGCTGGAATCCGTTTCATATGCAGTAGCAACGACAATGAGCCAAACAAATAAAGGGGTGCAGGCAGGCGTAACAAGACCGAATTGGGAGAAAAATAGGAAATTATGGCAGACCCTCATTAATGTTGTATCATCACTAAAATGTTATGATGAGTAGCGTAAAAACAGCGTTTGTATTGTTATGAAAGGAGACGACGATAAGGGCAGCGGCCGGTATAGCTTCAAAAACTTTCGAATAAATATGCAGACTGCATCTTAACAGGACCCATCGTAGGATGAACGATAGCAAATCGAACAGTAAATAGAACGACACTGTACCTGTCACTTACCAACAATCGATCGTTGCCTTGATAATTTAACCAACGGGTAGCAATGTAAATAAATAAATAGACAACAAATAAATAGATATTTATTTGTCAATCGTGTACTGCAAGGAAACATTAGACGTGGCGATTGAGTCATCAGCACTAAGATATACGCTAAGCACTAGGTATAGCTTTGTCATACAGCTTTTACTACGATCGCAGATAGATCATAATTAAGCTTCAATTATCTAGCGGCGCGGTTCGCACTTTTGTTCAGTTTGCACACGTGCCTAGCATAGCATTTTAAAAATCGCCGTAATCCTCCATACTTCAGTATCGATTTATTGTCCTATCTACCAGTGGAAGAAGTATCGTCAAAGATGTCCTGCATTTCACTAGATGCAATGTCCAACAGAACATTAGTTCCGCTAAATGTTCTCAGGCTGTCTTGCACTGCAGTCCGAGTGAGCTTTTATTTTTTGCGATAATTCATATAAACAATGTTGAACCGTAATGCGGTCCGATTTTGCGTGCGTTTCACCTCAGGGCGTTCATGAGCCGGATAACGGGCTCATTGAATACCAATCCTTTGCTAGTGGTGGAGATTGTATCCGGTTGAATTGTCGTTTCGGTAAACGGTCGCGTTCACTCATATCTAGATGGTAAAGCTGATTTGAGCTTTACCATCTAAGTATGAGTTTATTTATCACAGACTGCTACAGGCCCTCTAAATAGGCAAATGTCGTATGATGGCATGATAAAAAATTTGCGTCACCTTAAACCCAGTAATTGGCGACGCTATACCTATAGTTAGAATGAAATAACGCGATTGGATTTTGAATTAACTAGGAAGATTATTAATCCTTCCTTTTTTTTTTAAATAAAAAAGGTTAAATCTATAAAAATAAAAATTTATTTAGAAATATATATCTATATATGTTCTTCTGATAACACCTTTCTTCAAGACAATATTATGTCTGACTGTTAAATACTAACAAGGCCTTTCACCAGACCATAGATCAATATGCTTTTACCGAAACCAATCCAGAACTCAGAGTACAACGAGGCAAATGCACGATGGCATCCTACGCATCGTGCTCTTCCTCGAAGTTTTCTAGTTTGTATGCCTATCCCTAACTTCCGAATCGTTTCCGACTGTACTAAATGCCGCCCGATGGTGTGCGTGTGTTCGTGTGTATGAATGTGTGTGCGTGTGTGTGTGTGTGTGTGTGTGTGTGTGTGTGTGTGTGTGTGTGTAATTTGTTTCTCTCTGAAAACTAGAAGCTGCTTTCTAATATCTATAAAATAATAAAAATCGTTTTCGAAAAAAGTAATTTCGTTCCTTAAGAAAGGGCAAAGTGTCTGATCTTGTTGAATGCCGACTCAACTGAGACGGCTAAGTTTCTTAGTGTTAAAACGTCCAGATATACTATGCTGAACTGCTTTAAATAGTTACAGACGAGGTCAGTGCCTTGCTGGGCCCCACATTCGGTGACGTCGTGATGAGGGTAGAAGTAGAAGTAGTGACTTCACTGTTCGGAAGCTTCCGCCGTGAACACGGCTGACTTCCTATTGTCCGCCTGACTTTTCCGCTTAACTCCAGAGAGCGGCTTATTAATCTTTGAAACAATTCTATTTGTATTATATAAACAACATTTGCTACACAGTATTACAGCAATTAAATTCTACGAAATTTGACCCAGAAGTAGCGTGCCATCGTGGGTCCAGTTGTTAAAGAGGTGTGGGTTAGCTAATGTGAGTGGAAATGTCTCCAATATACAGCCGAACTTGTTCGGAGGATTTAAGGCTCTAACTAGGCCTAATTGAGGTCGACCAATATCGGAGCGCATTAGTATACCCGCTGCTCGTTTCCTGCATCGTTTATCAGTGCGTTTCAGGGCGGAGCACTGAAGCACACACATCAGCCCAAATATCCTCTATAGTTTTTAAGCTCCATTAAAACCGCGGAAATATTTGTAGCACTTGCAGCAATCGGCACTTACGGAACCAAAGTTGCCCACGACGCCCCGAAGTGCATACTATACTATATATGGATACGATATATGGATAATATAGTAATAAGACATGGATAAAAAGGCTACGTGTAGCTCATTTATATAGACTGAGGGCAGCATTTCAGACCTTGTAAGAATCAACTAAATGTTACAGAACCCAGTAGCTCGACTTTATAACCCAAGCATACATAGTACGAATGATATTCTCCACTTGTGCCCTTGAAAAACGCCCTACTCATCTCCAGTGTTAATAGAGCCAGTAAAGAATCCAACGCGTCTGCATTGCTAAGTACAAATGAACCAGATTATTTGATAAACCATCTGTCTTTCTCACCTACGGTATAGCTCATACAGCTCAAAACTCGAAGCTGCTATAAATGCTAGGTGATATCAATGCCAATATATGCTACAGATCCCTTTCCTATTAATTATATTATAAGTTAGTAGGTTGATTATACTACTATTAAGTACCCGTTCCCCCTGATCAAGTTGAAAATAATACCATCGAGGTTTGTGTGTTTCGGACAGGTGTCTCCGGAATAGATATAGATATGGGAGGTGTATTTAAATTGTTCAATAGAGTACCTTATGGATGGCATTGTCGTGATGATTATTGTGATGGTTATCGTTGTGATGTCCAAAGCGTTTCATCGCGATGGCGTTCCTATGTCGGATCCGTGCTTACGTGAAGACCTGTTGATGATGTTGGCGTTGTTACAGTTGTGTGATGTTTGTTGGCCGCCAAAATTCGTGATTATCACAAGTACTGTTGACAATTTTTCGAGATAACGCGCGCGGAGTCCCCACTACACAGGATCAATTACTCAGCTACCGCCGCTGGCGTGTAACCTCAGGCGACGTTAAAGCGCGCACGATCCAAAATAACAATCCGGCTTCAATGAGCGCTGATAAAAACTTCCGCTTGATCCAATTAATCACACATTAATATCAAACGAGGAGTTTAGTAGAATCTTTAGTCATACATAGATTACGGTATATGTATCCTTAAACGGTGCCAACTTCCTTTTGCATAGACAATATGAATGGCTTGATTTTTTACTGTCGCTACTAATTCTGTAAACAATACTTTGATGTTTACTACGTATCCACCGGCGCACCTCGATAACGACTGAGGTTACGACTGCCGTTACTGGTAGCACGCATTTGTGGTTGATGCCGCCGCCGTCGTCGTCTTCATCGTAATTGGCGCTACGCCGACGCTGCACTTCAGATAAGTGCCGGATGATACAATGCTGCCCTTCCCTTTCGCTCTCTGAAAATTTTTACCGAAAAGCAACAGCACGAATCTGTACACTGATTACACGTCTGGAGAAAACCAATCGCTAAGCTGATGTCGCGCTTTAAGCACAGCTGGCTGGATCGGCCTATAACGTTTGCCTCAAAGCAAATTTCACGTCAGCGGGTGATGACGGGGCGTTTTTGGTTTCACTTCGACGCGATCGTTCTCGACGCCGCAGGACGGGTCTCCGCGTTATAAAATGCACGACCAATTAAACACGAAACTTTCTGTATTGCATGGCTGACCAATGTGATTGCCGGCTTTCCTGATCTCACAGTGCATTCGAAGTGGGAAACGCCAGGACTTGTTTCAATAAAGCACCGATTAATAGAAGTGCGCTTTTGAATCGAGACTCCAAAACGTCACCATTTACTCGATCTAACACAAGGACGCATGTACCAACAACCACCGTTATTTATCTACCGATCGGAACTGGACTTTATTTTTTCATCAAAAGACGCTTACTATTTCTAGACAGCACTATCTCGGCTTGTTCCAACTTGTTGGTATGTTTCAAAGTGGAAATGCAAATGTGACACGTTCCCACTTGGTAACGAGTTTCTGTTATTAAAAGCAGTATCACTTACTATTGCTGCCATGGAAGTTACTCGTTTTCCATATCAACAGATGGCCAGACCTGTCCGATTCAGGCCCTTATGGCAATCGCTAACGAACACTCGTACGTGGTGATTCCCTCCTAAACTCTGCCTCTGTACGTCTGGTCAAATGGAAACATGCGGTGCATGGGATAATTTGTAATAACGTACTTGCCTATGACTGTTTTTTGTGTATGTAGAAGCATATCGCGAGCCAAGCAGCTTTGGCCTTGGTGTTTTTGTGCGAAGTACAACTGTTAATGGCTCGCTGATTCATTAACGGCCGACGAATTGATTGGTGACAGTGCCCACTTCAATATATACTTACGATGTATAGAGAACCCAGAGACTAAAGTGATCTTGAGATACTGCGCCAGTAAATATCAATAGAACTGATATCACGAAGTGTCGCATTATTGTCAGAGTTTAAATGAATCAATTTAAATACTTGCGACAATGTTGCCAACTGTTTACGCTCGGCTAATGCACCCGACCTCAAGACTGCAAAATGACGGAATCTACTTTGGCGTGTGAATGGCGACTAAAAAGCACCACTTCGTTTAACTTTTTTTTCTATAGATACGGCGACGATCACACAGCGATTCCTTCTCTCCGACGGTGTGAAAATGTTTATCTAGCATAATACGAACAGTATCTAACGTGAATTGCACATACGACCTCTTAACAACGATACGCGCCACTCGACTCCTTGAGTCTTATCAAGCGCCCACTCTTTCTTTGATCTTCAGAGGTTATTGATGCAATTTCAGCAGTAAATCGCAAAGCTCTTGCTAAAACGCCGCCTGACTGACTCGTTTCTTTATTCAGCCTTTATTTTCGTTCTTCTTCTACGCTTTCTACCTTTAATGATTCGTTTCATCCGTCGCCGCCACCCAATTGCACGATAAACCCTACGAATCAGTGAACAACCGAAGTTGCCGTAGCAGCACTTTTTTGTGGGGTGGACACTTGTTGAAGCGTTCTCAAAGGCTCTTTAGACTGCAGGGGGTAGCGACGACACTGGAAGTAGCTACACTCTGTGTCTTCTCGGCAGCGCTCGTTTTCTGTAAAGACGTCTCGACTCGGACGGATGGTAGTGGCAAACAGCAGGACTAGCGGCAACTGCGGCTGCAATTTCTGCTGCTGCTGCTGCTGCCAAGGCCCAGGAGCAGCAGCGGCACCATGCACTCCTCGCCCGAAAGGAGGAAGGGATCGGCACCTTAGCCTGATAGAAGCGGCCGGCCGGCCGGTTGGTCTTTTGCGCACAGGCCACCCCAGCCTGGCCTTCGGGAGTGCCTGAAACAGTGTACTCTCCGTCTCTTTAGGCAATACACCACACTGCAACGTCCGTTAGAAAAAGAAGGTGGCTTGCCAGCTAGTCACCCAGCCACCTCTCCCCCCCTTCCGCATAACCCTTACTCCCCGTCGAGGGTAAGCCGCAGACAATCTCAATCAACCGATTCAATTCAGTTTAGTCTAGCTTCGAATGAGCACAGTAAAGACGCAATATGGAGAAGCGATATATCGATGCTCGCTGTGCCGCTATCAGCTATGTCCCGTAGCTACGACGTGCAAGGCTGGCCAGGCCGTCTTGCCGCACTAGAATTTCATTGTGCGCGCCAAATTCAAAAAGGGAGAGGGAATGTTTGTTTTCAACAAAAGAGGGTACATTCCGGGGAAGAGGCAAGAAGACGTAGAAAGAGAAAGGGACAGTAGAAATCGTGTATAAAATGCAAGCATAGAATAAAGATTGAGTACGACAGTGATAGACAAAGCTTCTACTGTCATTATTCTCGCGCTGCCGAAGGGCTTACGAGTGGACGACGCAAGGCAAGGACGGCTTGCTCATATGTATAGAGACTGTACGGCAACCGTAATGAAAGAAACGAGACCTTGTAGTAAATGTGTGAAAGATGTACTATTCAACAGCCGAACTAACCATTAATTGCAACAGCAGGTTGACGGTGGATGGCAAGATCAATGATACCAGTTTTCCCATTTTCCCTGATACGTCCAGCTATTACTGCATTTCCTTCTTTTACCCTGGCTACTCACTGAGATTTGAGTTCAAATATTTTGGTTTACTCTATGTCGGTTTAATCGTCTTCACTAAAAACCTATTTACTGTACATAGACGTCGCTGCTGCTGTCTGCATCGCTACCTGGCTACCCATTTACAAAAGGAATACATGCCGACGTTGCCAGTCGGCGGCTACTACATTCGCACCCAATCAAGTTTTTTATGCATACATATAGATAGGCGTTACCACTTTTACACAGCAGGAGACAATCACATCAGAACAGACGAAATTGTTACCAGCCAAATTACCATTTGCACGATAACAACAGGCAACAGAAATAGCAGCGACAGTACTAATGCTATAAAGGACCATTACCATGCTGCACCTATCGTGTCCAGTCGGCCTTACACGTCCATTACAGCCATGCAAGCCCCGCGCTCACTCATAAAGCGGAACGCAAAATAAACCCAGAAGGATACACACTCAGACAGCTAAAAATGACGAACAGAGACACCGATAAAAAAAAAGAAAAAGCCAACCGAAAAAAAGCCACGAGAGATTTTCCTCTCGAGTTTAGCTCATGCTAAAACTAGGCACAGGAAGACGCCATTATTGTGGAGGGGTTTTCTTACACTCTGTTCCGTTTTTTTCTTTCTGTCTCTCACTTTGGCGACTGCATTCGACTTGGGGTGAAAGGGGCGCCGTATACGCTGCAGGTTTATGTCGGAAATGAAGGTAGCCCAGTGTTGGCAATGCAATGAAGATTAGAAAGGAGAGGAAATATGACAAGGAAATATGAAAGAATTTGAAACAAGGAAGGAAAATAAGGGTGAGCGGAAAAAAGGTGAAAGAAAAAGTAGGCAAAGGCCGGCAGCAAATGAAGGATAAATCCTTGGAATATCTTTTGGCTCATATAGCTTTCGAGTTTCGAAAGTGTCAGTAGCAACGCAGCCAGCAGCGTCTTAAGTATTTAATTGTGCGGTGGGTGAAACACCGACAAAACTTGGTGAAGTCCGGGAAAAAAACAAAGATCTGTGTTTTTTTTATATA
Organism: Varroa destructor; assembly: GCF_002443255.2. Classification (NCBI taxonomy): domain Eukaryota; kingdom Metazoa; phylum Arthropoda; class Arachnida; order Mesostigmata; family Varroidae; genus Varroa; species Varroa destructor. The sequence goes on along the minus strand of NW_019211458.1, from coordinate 28,989,727 downwards.
TATTGGCCTACTGTCCGTATAACCACCAGTTTTTAATACGTTCCGTCTGTGAGCACATGTGCAAAAGTGTAAACGATTATTTTCCTGATGTCACTACGAATCTCTGGGATGGACAGCGAGCGACTGCACTGGAGTGGTAGGACCGGCGTCTTCCTATTGCAGCGAAGCCAAAAAGATAAAGGGGAAGTAAACCCAACAAGGCATCTAGGGATCGCCTAGTCGAAGGACTGGCTGCGGCAGGTGTGCAGCCCACCAAAGCGACAACTAGAGCGAGATGAAGAAGTAGATAAAGCGAGTAAAGCAGCAGCAAAAAAATCCTATTCCAGCCGTCCTATCCTCTCCCTCACCTATTCTCTTCCTCAGTGTACGGCCACACCTCTCACTCGGCGCTTCCTTTCTGCGACCCGTTTTTCGCTTGCAAGACGCGTTGTTTCTATTACTTCTAGGTAAAAGTTGCACGGACGCTATTCTCAGAGCAGTTCGTTGTGGTTTTGTTACCTGACGCACTATACTCCAGCGGGCTGTCCGCCAGGAGACGTGCAGGCCAGCAAGCAAACGCTCAGGGCGACACGGAAGATTGAAGGCAGGCCGAACAAGCCGATAATGATTGGGGCTGCTGTGTTTGCAGCAGGTGGTAGTGCAGACAACCAAGCTTAGGAAGGCAAAAAGAGGCTGGTGAAGAATGTTAGAAGCACATTTATTTCCGTGGCCTCGGTTTATACAAATAAAAACTTGCGTGTAGTAGGTGGCACAACGTTATTTTACTTCTGCTTTATAGTTATATATATATAGTTATAGAATATAACTAGGGGATTGGGAGCAGCGAGCTTGTAAATATAGAAAGAAAATTAGTATATGGGCGTACATACATTATAGCCTGTATGCGTCTACCTATACCGAGTTTTACCGCTTACCGTACAATTGGTAGCTAGTAGATAACGAAGTGGATTATTGTTCCAATACTCAAGAGATTACCGTAGAAAACTCCAGGCAGTAATTGCCCTAATCAGCGAAAATACCTCTGAAGAGAAGCATTGTTTTCAAAAAACAGCAGCAGTTACATGAGCGATGAAGGTTTTCCGTTTTTCAATGTGTACAAGGTGCATAAATAGCCAAGTTATCCTAGATGAGACCAAATTAAACTTTGAGACGCAATCGTTATAAACGAAACTACTTGTCTACCCAAAAAGGATGATCACAAGCGCGTTTTGTTCAGGTGATTTCTCTTTGAAGTTCAGCAGTTGTTGTTGGGTGCCTAACGCAAACATCAATCAGTATAAAATTGCCGTGTAGTTTATCCTCTGCGGTTCGAACTAAAACGTCTGCGCATAATTTTTAACCATTGTTGGTTGTAATTGTTTTCTTGCCAATTTGATGCCCATAATGCCATCGAACTGTCGACAAAGTTTCATTAGAGCTGAATTTGTTGTTTACTACGAACCAGTACTTGCCACGCCTTTGGACGCTTTAGAGAAAACCATCACTGCTCACTATGTACGACTCCGAATGATTAGACCACGACGATTTCGAAAGCTAGGCCATCTCTGTCACGCCTAGACAAATTGCGAAATACCTTCCTCTGTTCGTGAAATGCACTCGCCCTGAATAGTGTTGTACAATGTAGTGGTTTTTCAAGCACAATCCAATTTTTACATATGCTTGCAACAGGGTATGCGGATGTGCGGTGATACAGCCCATCTTCTGACAGAGTTAAGTAAGAAGGCATTCAGTGACAAAGCAGTTGTCCTTGAAGCGCCTCCGTACATTTATCTACTGCATTTTATCAGCTCCGCTGAAATGGCGCGGCCTGATGAAAAACTCCATTCCATGTACGTGGTATTTGAGAGCTTTAGCTAATCATTATGGAGGACAAAATATACAGGCTTTACTGCTCGCCGAAAACTTAGGACTTCTTTGCTAAAGTTGAATACGCGGAACCCTTGCGCAGCAATCGATTATCTACAGCTGTGCAATTTCGTAGAGGCGGCGTATTTAGTTGGACAAGCCGCAGATCTGACAAGTTAACAAGATCGCAGCAGTATTTGGGGTTACTGAAATCACAGGCCAAGACAGCCCGCCATTTTCTTTTATAGTTCATATACAACGAACGGGTTCAGTATATAAATGATTTAACCGGAAACTGCTTGGCATGCGTGGCTGGCTCTAATAAAGCTCCGTCACCATGTGCCTACATGCATCTTGTTTAGCACTACGAATGTTAGATGCGACTACGTACCACGCATATGGTTCTGATAGATATAGAGCACGCGACGTTGTATATACGCGATAGACGCGATATACGTGCATCGTTGCCTGGCTACGTAAATCAAGCAATGCGTGCAACTCGTGCAAAGGCGAAAGAGTTGCCATACGCTCGCGCTTGTCTCGATGGTAAGCACCGCTATGTATCGTTTTCGCTTTGGTTTCTCCCGGTTTGTCAAGCTAGCCTTCGCCTATACCCAAATTCTGGCGGAAGCGTCAATATCCTTAGAAAAAACTTTGCGAGACTAATGATGCTAGTTTTAAAAAAGCCTAGCACGTCTTGACGTCTTCACAACATATAGTACAGGGTTATGATTGTTTCTGTTTGACGCGTTAATTCTCGTAACGGAAAAAAGTGGGGCAGATGCCGAGCGGTGCCCCTGTACAGCCCACTATAAAGCCTTTAAAAATGCATGTTGGTAAGACAAGTCAAGGTTTTACGAGCAAGAAACTTATAACTAAACAGATCTAAGGTGCAAATTGCTTTACACGTATTAGACGTACGACCCGCTCTAGTAATTCATTTTCTACTATGTGACGGAGAGTAAAAAAATTAATAAATGTATAATTAACAATTAAATATATCTTTAGTGCACCGAGCAGCGCAGTTCGACACACACATCGTACATTAATTAACGGTACTCTTACGCCACAACGGTTAGCAATTAAACGTCTTTTAGCATCCTTTCCGGCCCGATACGTTGTATCGAGATTGGACCAAAGCATGCTTAGGCCAAATGCTGTGGAATTTGCAAGTTCTGTCTTTGGCTTTTGAACTATTAGGGGAGCCTGGCCTTCTCACGACGAAGCTGCTGGGAGAAGTTCCCCAACGGCCGGTAAGTTATAAGGCAGATCAAAGAGATGCTTATCACAACCCCTTCCGTTAGCCGGAAAAGGATCGTCGATATATTCAAATGAAAAAGCAATGCATCTAGTGAGAACAGCTCTTTAAATTTGTCATAAAGGCAAAATTGTTCAGCTGTCTTTGTGAGCTTTTTGACAGATGCGTTATTTTGTCATCTGTTGCCCGGTGTATTGGATGGAATCAGTAGTACGAATCCAGGGAAAAGGACGGATTGCGCATTCGGTGTAGTCCAAAAAAATGTTTTCTAGTACCATAAAGCGGCTCTCGATTACGACCATATAGCGCAGCTGTCTAAGATAATGCTCTTAAATAGAAAGTTAAAGTTGTCGATTATCAATGCTCTTAAATAGAAAGTTAAAGTTGTCGATTTTCTGATAATCGAGTGAAATATAAAGGAACAATTCGCCTAAAAGGTTTGTATGAAATTACTGGTGCACATAGTATACTATTAATCCTGATGTGATGCCTTGATAAGTTTTACCAAACAAAAGAAAACTTTTACCAACCAAAGTTTTCGCGCGTAACACAAACTTTAACTAAGAAAGGCGTCCAAGCACCATACCGATAACATTCTATTTAGGACTACGATTATTATACTTAAATACTTACTCTGCGCAAAAAACGCTTTACGTTTTCAACGACAAAAATATCTATGGCCAACACGTCACCCGTAATGCATATTGTTTATGTTACTGTATTCGAATCGACCGGATTAGTAATATTAATGTTGCCGTTATGGCGCTTTAGATCGATAACATTTTGTTGACTTTGACATATTTATAGTAATATACTTACTCAAAATTTCAGCGTAAGACCTATGAGCCACTACACGGTTGATAAATCTAGTTCCCATGACGGTGCAGAGAGTAGTGTTGAATGTATGCTTAAAAACTCATGTCTGGTTCGTACCGTACCTGACGCAATGACAACTGAAACGGACGTCAAGCTTGAAACATTTCAACTTAGCCGTTACCAACAACCCAGTGTGTAGATATTAAACAATTGCATTTGCATTATACAAGCCAAGGTCAGGCGCTCAAGAACACAGTAAAATCCGGACATAACTGATAACAGTCGCTGACGTTCAATAACGGTAAGCGTGATTCACTGATTAACCAGATATGACACAGACAGTGTCGCCAATGAAGTTATGGCAAGTTATACTATGCGGTGAATTTATAGGTTGCGAACCGTAGAACTCATTCCTCCACCGTTCTGTTCCCAGCAGCCTTTAAGCCTGCTCGCTTATAACTTAGTCTAGTCTCACAAATATTTCCGTTCAGCAAAGCATAACCTATAGCTTAAGCGAGTAAATCTCTTCAAGTTCGTATAGATCTAAAAATGCAACCTCAAGGTGACCTACCTTTCGAATAGAAACGATACAAGATGAGAAAGCCAGCCAAGTTATAACCATAATAAGATTATCATAGTTAGAATTACGTTGGGCATGACCAACGAAACTACGATTCAATTACTGGCACAACTAGAAAATTTCTTTTTATTACAACTACAAAAAACGCATTTTTTGTCGGTTCGGATTGGCTATGTCCTTGCCGTCTGAATAACAGCACACGCAGGGAATGATCAATGAAACTGTTTTAAATTTAGCTACGGAGAATTATGACAAAACTAATAGTGTTAGCTTACTTTTAGCGGTAATCTGATTTCGTTTCTGCCGACACTGAGAATGGTATAGTCAGCACAGCCATTTGCAATCTAAGGACAGCCATATGGGAGATTTTTTCGTGGTCTTTGAAAAATATCATATAATATCGGTGTGTGTAGTTCATCTGTATTACAAGGCCACCTTTCTTATTTATTACTATGTCGTTTTATTCCAGTTTATAATTAATAAAAGGCTGTTTTTTAAAGGTGGCAAGAAGGGACGCATCCGTTTTTTAAAATCGAGGTGATATGTGCTCATAGCCCGTAGCTGAATGGCCATCTGTGTAGAAGATGAAGTTTTCTTTGGACCTTTTGTTTAATTATAGGAACGCACAAATACCACAGTGACACGACTTTAACAATGTATTTGGTCCAATATGACTGACGGAAGCCGCAGGCGTAATTTCTGTTGATCTGAAACAGCAAGCAGCAGATTTACGTGACGCATACGCATTTTCTTCGTCCTCACTTTTCTCAATCTTTGACAATTTATAAGCAACCTAAAGGTTGATTAGGCATTAGTGGTCTTATTGAATCAATTGTTAACGTTACACCACAACCAGTTATCCTGGTAAAACGAAGTGCTGTTCACGATCTTGTTCGGAAACGCTCGTATGAGGACTGTTTTTTGGCAAACGAAATTCGGCAGGCTACTTGAAAGTATCGGCTCGTCATCAAGCCACCAATCAGCCGCACAGATATGTGTGATGTAGACGAACTTAGCAAGCTGCTGAAACTGTTTGCAGTGGGTGATGCGCCTAGGCACACTTCGATCGGTACTCGAGGGCAACCGATTCAACTGATTTCAAATCTCTACGGGATTTCAGTTTCCGTTCAGGAGGTATTTCATTATGATGTGTGTATCACGTACCATGGCTGCAATCCGAGTGCTCAGCAAGCAATGCTCATACCGCTAGTGAAGAAATATCGGGCTCCGTCAACAACACTGAACCACCAAGTGATCCGTGAGCTGGCACGCCAACCCGTGCTAGCTGGATGCGTACCGGCGTTTGATGGTCGGAAGAATTTGTATTTAACAAAGCAGATCGCGAGAGAAGAACAAATTCTCCAGACAACGGTTACCATTCATCTAGATCCGGAAAGCGATCAAGACGAGTTTGCCCGCACTGCCTCATTCGACGTGGTCCTTAAGCTAGTTGCTCGCATACCTATGAATAACTTGCGTCCTGACGTAATTCAAGCTCTGGATATCATGGTTCGTACTGGCCCTCTGCTGTGTCCAACTAACGTGGCCGTAGGGCGATCATTTTTTACGCGGCAAAATAATAGCAGCGATATATCTGTCGGCGGATGTCGTGAGCTGTGGTATGGCTATTATTGTTCGATTCGACCTGGCCAATGGAAACCGATGCTGAATGTAAACATATCGGCCACTTTATTTCATGAGAGTCTGTCGCTGGTCGAATACACAGCGAAGTTCCTCAAGAAAAACGTGTCTATGCTCAATAACGGTCTGCTGGATAGTGAACGTAAAAAGGTCGAGAAGGAACTGCAGGCCGTTAAGATAGAGGTGAGCTTCAATCTGATGCTGGCGTTGGTCGATGGATAACTTGGTTAGATTGCTCAATGGCGAAATGTGTAACGCTTATGTGTATCGTCAATCGGGCTCAGATAAAATTCCTCGATCCTTTATTACTAGCATTATTATTTAGAAATATTCTATATGAAAACGCTAATCAACTATGTTTACGTTACTCTAAACGATAAACCCGAAATCGAACAGCGTCTACATGACAAGATAATTGTAGTCAAGAAGTGCAGGGTTGTGGGGAGTGATCGCTTAAAGTCCGTTGCGGGGCTTGACAATTACTGGGGAAACAAAGGCTTACTCAACTACCTTTAGTCACTCCATAAGCGAAGTTCATCATAATCATCTGATAAAATTTACACTCATTACTTGCGGATCAGGCCAGAGATCAGTTAATCGTATGCTAGAGTTATTTTTAATGATGCATAGCTACAAGTGTTCTTAGTTTGCTAAGGAAAAATTGTTGCTGGCAGGTAACTCATTTACCGTATCGACGGCGGTACAAAGTGTGTGGCGTGTCGAAGCAACCCGCGTACAAATGTTTCTTCGACGTTGACGGACATCAGATCAGCGTGGTAGATTATTTTGCTAAGCAGTACAAGCTACAACTACAATATCCAGGTTTACAATGTATACTTACCCCAGGAAAAAACGAACAGCGTAGTTATTTACCTATGGAAATATGTCGAACTATTCAAGGTCAGCACGCCAAAGTCGTTGAGCCAGATCAAACAGCTGCGCTGATTCGCAAGACTGCTCTTCCACCGGCTGATCGATTCCGTAGTGTGGACACGTTCGTACAGGAAATCGTTACGCAGAGCGCACATCCACAGCTTCGTGAGTTCGGACTTAAAATCGAGCTGACTCCGACAAAGGTGAAGGGTCGAGTACTAGCTCCGCCTCATCTAAATGCTGGCACGCCAAAGCCGGTTATTCCTAAAGAAGGTTACTGGAGAACAAACAGGTTTTTTGTTCCTGTCGAAATACAATACTGGGGCATCGCTGATTGTTTCGGTAGCCGTCGAGTGCGGGAATTTTCCCAGAATTTGCAAAAACTCGGCGCGAAGCTCGGCATGCGTATTTCACCACCAACATTCATCAATGACTACAGAGGCCGGGATACGGATAGTGAGATGCTCTCAGACATCAAGGCGAAATTCCCCTTGACCCAGCTCACTGTTGTGATTCTCGGTAAAACCACCCAGTACGAGCAAATTAAGCAGTGTAGTGAGACAGATCGCAGACTACTAATGATGACGCAATGCGTCCGGGGGCAAAATGTTGACAGCCGTAAGCACGATCAAAATTTTTGCATCAATATCCTCATGAAGATCAACTCGAAGTTGGGCGGAATCAACCACGCTCTACAGGATTTGTTTGTGCCACCGTCAATGCGTCGGCCGTACATTGTGTTTGGTGCGGACGTCTCCCATCCGGGGCCACAGAACAAGGATCAACCCTCGATCGCCGCATTGGTCGGTAGCCTGGACCCAGTCCCTTCGCAGTATCACACAGTGACTACCTTCCAACGGAGTAAAACATGCAATCGTCTGGAATACGTAGCCGCGCTGAAGGACATGGTCAAAGACTGTATGTGGGCTTTTTACCGAAAGAACAACGCTAAACCGATGCACCTGTTTTTTTTCAGGGATGGAATATCCGATTGCCAGTTCGAGGCGGTTCGAGCATTCGAGGTTCTCCAAGTCCGCTTAGCGTGTAAAGAGTTAGAGGAAGATTACGAGCCTCCGTTAACTTTCCTTGTTGTGCAAAAGCGACACCAAGTACGTTTCAAGCCCGAAAACCTAGGCGACGGACATGGCTATCACAGGAACATCCCGCCGGGGACCGTTATCGAAGAAACTGTAACGCACCCAACAAACTTAGACTACTTCCTCTGCTCTCATGCGGGTGTACAAAGCACTTCAAAGCCTGCACACTATCAAGTGATTCATGACGATGCCAACCTATCAGCTGATGAGTTACAGGCGATCTCTTACAACCTTTGTCATGTATATGGCAGATGCTCGCGTTCGGTTTCCATTCCTGCACCAGTGTATTACGCGCACCTCGCTGCCTCTCGAGCTAAGGACCACCTAAAAGCCGTTAGGAGTAGCTCACGCTGTTCATCTTCAAACCGTTCATCAGGATTTGAGGATGATACAGTTAGAGATGCTAATGATCTCTCTGAGCTAAGGAGGCGGGCCGGATGTGTTGATACACGGCTCCGCAATTGTCTTTACTTCGTCTAAGACATCGAATGCTCATCGCGCTCGTTGTATGAAACACATCTTTCGATTATGGAACTAGTGAGTCGCTTCAGGAACCGCTACTTCGTTAACCATTCAAATGAGACGACTTCAAAGTAAGAAGCTGAGAGCTAGACAACGACAAACTATTCAAAAAGTAGAATATTATGTAAACATATCCAAATTGGCTTTAGGCCGCCACTGGAAACGATTAAGACACGTAAATCAAATATGTTGGTCTTAGGGGACTAGCGGTGTAATTCATCCGAAGCATTTTCAAAGAAACAATGGAATAACGATGAATAAATTTTTCATGTCGTAATAATTAGGTATTTTGTGTGTATGTATAATATATATATATATATATTATATATATATATATATATATATATATATATATATATATACGCGTGGTTGGTTTTCGGTGACGTTTCTGAGCTCCGGATAGAGCTAGTAAGCGAAAACCTATTCGGTAACTTTGTTTTTTTTTGTTTTATTTCTCAGAAGTTGGTGTTACATGTTATACCAAATTGTGCTGTGAACATTTGCTGAAGTTCTTTTGTCATTTGGGGTTATTTACAATAAATATATAATTGAATATAGTGTCCGTTTAAAGTCGTCTTGCTCTTTATAAAATACCGATGCTGACTTAGTTATTGTTGATGGTTGTACTCGTGACAATATTATTGATCTTAACCTATAATTTATAGCGTGCTGCTTAGTTTGACAGCGTGAACTTCACTACTAAGAATAATTATTCTGTTTCGTTTAGTGAAGTGCGTTTCTGCAGACACTTCACGCAGGGGATATAGTTCACCTTGCGTATACGAGTGGGAATTGATTTTCGACGGCAAGTGCCTTTCTATTTCGGAATGATCCTCATTAAGCGATGCACCCCTAGTTTTTACTACTACTGCCTAAAACTACTATGTGGGTCCCAAATTTCGAGGCGCACGAGAAGGCTGCGTGAGCCGGGGACAGTAATCCCAAGCCTGATATTTCGCGATTGGCTACTCGGAAAACCTTAAGTTTCGTTCCGAGGCTAAAAGCTCCACGTAGGCCACAGAAAACTCAATTTTTTATATTTAACAATATATTTCAGCAGATGCGAACGAGACAGATGAAGCGTTGGCAACGCTGCTCCTGTAAGCATTAACCACATATACACTTCTATCGTAAAATCTAAATGGCAGACATTACCCTGCATAGAGACAAGAATATTATTAAAACTTTCAAGTGTATCCGTTGGACGAATTTGTGTTTCCATTGAAAAATTTTGAGTTTCTGACACTCGTTTGTAATAATACTACAACAATAAGGCATTATAGGGAGGGGGAGTCGAATGTAAGCCTTTGGGTAAAAGAAACAACCAAGAACCCGTTTATAATGAAGTAGACTCCGAACGGAATGGTAGAACTCAGGTGAGCTTATTGGCACGCCTTATTCGTCCTGGTAATAATTTGTAATGGCGTAAAAAGGCCTTCCCTAAGGATGAAAAATGAAGCATTCCCACGAAGCGAGTCTACATTGGCTTGTCATCATTAAGGCTTATAGATTCTGCTAAATATGGTTGATTTTGACAGATCATTAATATTAGGTCCGTTAGCAAAATACATCAATCAGACAGCCTAAAAATAATCTAACCCGAATCGTCTGACTTTCGACTGTAGATTGGTTCTGTTTATTGTGCATCCATTAGTTGCAAGGTGATGCAAACAAGCAAATAATGTATCCTCTAGCTAAGTTCTTAGTCATAACTTTATCTTGGATTATTTTATTAAATATCTGAACTTTGCCCGTTCGTTTCGACCACCAGCGTTTTTCAGAACTTGCTATAAGCGTTATAAGAATCGCTGGTATTGCATGTCATTTTATTGTTGGTGGCGAAGCTTGAAGTGGACGATGAGAGCTCTCGATAGAATTGACTCAGACCGTTAGTATTTTTCATTAAAATATATTTTTTTAGAACGCTTGGGTTTATTTCGGAGAATTCGGATGAATGGAATAAAAGCTTACATTATTGATTTTTCATGATGTGTTGATAAACTCTGTACTTATTTTTTTCGAAATGTATCAAAATCTATCGCTTTGATGTACGCTATTATTATTATAGTTGTAATTAACTTATTGTAGTTAACTTGAGCAATTAAAAGCAACTTTTAAAGATATTTGTCCTAATTGAATGGTTCTCATTAATGGCTGAATATTAAGCGTGTTTATAGGATGAACTCTGAAAGGTGTTTGCGTAATTAAAAAACATTTCAAGAATGGAAAGTCACGAAGTTTCAAGTACAAGAATGGAAAAATAGTTGCAGTAATTGTATAAAGCAAGGACAGAATTCACCGACATTAATACGTATTTTTGGATTGTTGAGATACTTTGAAAAAATCAGGAAGTTCCTGAGGAAGAAATTATAAGCGCTTAAAAATGTTTTTGGTCCAACATTAGAAATCAAAGTAAAATTTCCGTTTTTTGTTATGTAGTTTTTACGCTCTTATAAAATAAGCAATTTACTCCGCCTAACCAAGTATTCTCCAAATATTCTCTACATTCATCCAAAATAAGATCTCTAATAAGAGAATTAGACAGGTATGTTGCCAGTGGCTATGACTGAGATATAGCTCCATGGGAAATATTGTATATATGCGTCCTATTCAATGTTTTTTTTATAATATATACTTTTAAATTTATCAATGAATCAATAAATCCCCATAACTCATTAGCTATGGAACTATAAGACAGGAGTTGTAAAAACCTTTTAAATGTTACAACAGATAAAAAAAAGAGTTAAGTCATTGTCAAATTCGCTGTTTCTAACACTTAGAGACCTGTCAACAGTCCTACCTGCAAGAATTATCATTCCGTTCAGGCGCTGCTTTCCGCCATTGCTTCGATTATTGCTTGATATTCGGGCGGCGGGTACCACGTGAAGCCGTTTAAGACGATTATATCATTTGTTAAGAAACACGTCAATGATTGATTGATTCGTCGCAGCGTGGTTCAATAGTAAATCAAGGATCAATAGTAAATCTCAGCGTCTTACGTAAGCCAAAAAACATTTTCCTCTAGGTGGGAAAGCAAGTGCCACCGTGTCTGCCTAGAGTCAGTCGTCATTAAGGAGCTACAATGTTTAATTAAGGCAGGAACAAACCCGCTATGATGTTTAGCATGTATCGATGTTTCGAATACTGTCATTCGTAGTAAAAAAAAAAAGTAATGTTGCCCCAAAAGGAAAATAATTCATAGTAAGACGTAAACTTTTTCAGTCTGTTGTAGAAGGAGCCAGCCAAGATCGTGGGGCTATCAAGATTACGTGATCAAGATGCGGCTCGAGCGGGGAGTGGCATTTTTTGTGGTATATCTTTATATACAACACAGGTGGGTAGTGAGTTACGTAGACATTTTTTGGAAGTAGCTTTCTCTTGGATGGACCTGGAAAGGTATATATATATGCGCAGTGACAAAGAGGCAGGCATTAACAGAAAGTTACTTTCGGATATATCAAATATGAAGCTAGTCAGTTATGATACTGTGGATCTTTTATGTAAACAACGACGGTGGTTATTCTCAGGGGCACCTGCATGTGACTCTAAAATGCTATATATATATATATATATATATATATATATATATATATGTATATATATAAAAGCAATTATCATAAATACGATAACCTATATTGAAGATAGTATCTCGTGAACTGAAACAGAGAACTGAAAAGGCTCATAGTTTGTCTCTAACGACCTTCGCTGCATCAAGTGGACACAATTAGCGATCATTAGCCGAAATCGGCTCTTTAAGAGTAACTGCAAAGGTAATAAGTTATTTGTATAACTAGGGTGTGATTCTTCAGTACTATGTTTGAGGATCAAACGTTAATTCTCGAATACCTTCGTGTTACCGATTCGAAACAACTTGCTTTGCAACTAAAGAAATTTTAGATTGGGAACTGAACCCATTAGTGAAATTTCGCATTAGAAATCTCATCATGGCAGTAATGAATCTGCGATTTTAATTTTTGGTAGAAGTGTTTGTAGAAGTCATAGTCAATGAACCTCAATCAGTGAAAAGCTTTTTCCAGCAAAAAAAATGTCGTGAAAAGCAACGACTTACCATCACATTTATCCGTTTCCGGCTTGGGAGCCATGTTTAAAAGTACTTCCCAAAATAATAAACTTATTTCTATTTGTGTACGACTTACCCTCAGAATCGTGAAATGAAGACTTTGTAAAGGTTGCGATACACTGGAAGCAGATAATGCCCTCGCAGTACAACTTCTTCGTATAATTGAAATAATGAATTGTGTTATTTTGATGAATAGTTGTGCTCTTATTTGCTATGTAGAGGAAATTTATATTTATAACCTGAAATTTCGGTTAAGTTTGGTTAAGTACCTTCAATGTTTTTTTTTTTTATCTACTCACGGTTTTAAACACATCTCACCAAATCGCTTACCGTTCGTTTCGCCATTTTTTATAATCAATGATTTTGAGTTAGTGATCACTGAAGTCCGCTGTCGAGCAGTAACGTCTTCAACAGTAAACGCGCATTGATTAAGCACTGGACACCCCTGATCTAAATAAATTAATTTTCTAGTAACAAAGCGTCTTTTTCTAAAGTTCGAGTTATTGCCATTTCATACGTTACCTCACTCGGGGGGAATAAGCGCTGGTTAGCTTTAAACACACGTCGCTATAGTAAAACCAACCGTCATTGGGGTCCAATCCTCCCTTTTACAGTCGTGATCTAAGTGATTGGAGCTTTATTTCTCATATATTTTTTTACATATCCTTATATACTATATATATTATATATGGTATATAAGGATATTATGTAACCTCATTTCGTCTAACCCACATTGACATGTGTTCTAATCAAAATTACATTTACACGCCGCAGAACACGATGCAACCATTACCGCTATTTCAAAGAGCTTGGGATAAAAGGGCCTCCTATATCGATATGGTTCGGAAATTCGATTGATATTTTTAAATTGCAGCACAAGCAAAATGGCACCAGGAGCATGGACCTGTTCTAGGCTACTTTATAGGCAACATTTCCGCCTTCGCAGTAGCTGATGCACAAATGGTGAGACAGATAGAAATTAAGGACTTCATCGATTTCACAGATCGCCCGGTGTGTCAAATGGCTTGTTTTTGAGGAACGACAATTAGATCAGATGTTTATTTTTCTCGTATCTGCATGATATACGTCGTCTTAAAATAGGTCAAATTTGAATTGTGCTAATCGGAAATACGCTGTAAAAGATCAATACATTTGTATGTGTGTATATTATAATTGCGTTCGTATATTGCAGAGCTGAATAACGGGTGCCGAAAGTGGTATTCATGACGACGCTTTGACCTTTTTTGACGCCTTTGACGTTCTAAAACGACAGCGTTGGAAACGTGTCAGGTCCAAGCTGACGCCTTCATTCACCTCCAACGAACTCAAAACTGTTGCAATAATGTCTAAACATAACAACATACGTATCACACAATAATGATATGCCATATGTGAAAGGCTAGGTTGTCTTTTTGGCAGCTTCAACCGTGTCAAAAGGAAAAGGATTCCATATATTTCCTGTATTCCTTAGGTTTATAATTTAGATCGCATATATATCCATGCAAGTTTTAACGTATTATATTATTTATCCATGCTACTCTTATGAATTCGTCACTTCTCCTTAGATCCCTTGACGATTTTCATAGCTACTGTGTCTTTGCCTGTTTATATCATTTTCCAAAAATACAATTTTGTTTCATCCTGTGCCAGCAACTTGAGGAGCCAACTAAATATAACAAACCGTGCCTTTAATAGTGTGTTCATCCAAGGGGCAATGGATTTTTCCTTCGTTAGACTAAAGTACGTATAGCAAACATTCTAAACGCTTATTAGAATTTCAATTACTTCATACATGTATGGAATCATGCTTATCTATTTGGCTTCTTTTCTGTCAAAGTTACGTTCTTTAGAACCATTTGAGGCACTGCTACGGCAAACACGATAGTGCCCGTGCAATAAACTGATAATTCAGTAGAACCCTTCCTAATATAGGTAAATCCTTTATTACAGGCTTTGACAATGGATCCAATCTGCAATCATCCGATTTTGCTTTAATCTAAAGTCCTGATTAAGGAACAGCATACCACAATTAGGCTTCTTCTGTGTTCGTACCATGTCCGATCCAATATAGTTTTTTAATCTTTGCACAATAACTGGACGCTATTAACACTTACCTAAAGATGCGTTACATGCTGTCAGTTTTTCTTCAGTTCCTTTTTTATCTGTTGTTTGCAGTTCTTTTGTAGCAGGCACTTTATTATTGCGCCTGTTGCAACTAACTGCATAAATTGTTGATTGAAAAAAATAGGTAGGCCCTTGAAAGGCAGCATAAATAGTGTAAAATGGCATTACTGAGCACTACTAGAGTTCGCAAATCGAACGCTTGTCTTTGACGAGTAGCTGTTTGATCAGCTAGATACGGCTAAAGGAGACCTGTAACTCAAAGAAAGTAAGTCGAACAAAATTTACTCCAATAGAAAACTAACGTTTTCTATTTTGAAATACTTAGTAACTTCTTTCGTCTTTCTGGGACCACTTGCATCAATTATGCGCTGGCTGGCGATAGGAGTCAGCTTAAGGCGTCAGAACGCTGCCGTCAATCCTGTTTGCAGCACTTCGCACGGAGTACAAACGTATCGTGGCCGCTCGACGAGCCAACGCTAGTGCAAGAGCAAAGATACGCGTTTTATAAGATATCCAAGGCAGCTACAACACACAAATTGTTTAACAGGTTTTATAAACACGTGTTGAAAAATCTGTTATTATTTTTATAGTTTCAGAGAGCCTATACATGCGCTGTCACCGTTACCGTTGTCAACTACACTAGTATAAAAGTTTCTTAGTGGAGATATACTGGTTCGGGTCAGGTTAGGTAACTACATGACAAAACACTAGCTTTGTACCACATTTGCATTTTGCAGTATGTGGCTTAATACCGGCTAACTATACTGCAACTGTACATGCTTATGTCACTTATGATAAATTAAGGTCATGGTGCCTATTTTCTCGTGATATTACTTAATTACGAATACCGACTACAGAATCAAAATCATCGATCGGTCGCTATGGGCAGCACATCTTTTCAGTATGAATTCTTACCAGGGGTAACTTTAGCGCCTTTTATACCGCGCGTAAGTCTCTTGTGTGGCCAATATATATCGATGAGGCTTTCCTGTTCGAGGACGACACTCACACTGACCTAGGAATCCATTCGTTGCCGTTGTTGGCTCCGAAGCCATTCGAGTAGCGGGACCTTGCCACATTGGGAGGAACGACTTAAATGTTTGTGCATAATAATTCAAAAGGCTTGCTTTAAAACGTCAGGGTTATAGGAAAAAGTGTGACATCCTGAAACTAAATGAAATGTCAGAAAATTTGAAGCTGAATCAAAATTAAACACATTCTTTCGCCTATTTTATACCAATAATCATAAAGTACAATTGTATAGTTTCGACGAGATGATGATGTTGTCTAGAGTGCTTATGTTGCCGCTTATAATAAACCTGGATATACTAATAGATACTAAATATAAAAATAATATAAATCAGGGTAATCGAAAGACATTTATATTTTGTTGATTTCGATGTAGCCGAACTAGCGTCGCGGATAAGTTACAGAAGTTGCGCGCAATTTGTATAAGAAACTAAGCAAGGACGACTTAGTTGATAACATTAGTCTGTCGAAGTCGATAGGCTGCCATTGTTTTGTCTTTTTTGTCCCATTGATATAGAATTATCGTGCAGACCTTGTGCAACTCATGATCGACGCTCAGGTCACCAAAGAGGCGAATGTCCATAGTCTAACTGTAACGGATGGTGATGACGTTTGCGCAGTACCGAGAGACCCAGAGTTGATTCACGAAATTGAGCAAAGTCGCGACCCAGTTACCTGTTCAATAATTGAAGCTCTCGAAGACAGAAATTGTCGATAATGCCTTCCTTATCCTTCTTGCGGACTACGTAGAGTCGTTAAATTCAAAGCTCACATACAGAGATAGATATATATATATATATATATATATACACAAGATGGAGCAAAAATCTCCTAAGAGTTTCAAAGCACGTCACTTGGCCGTTTCCGAACTTTTACATGACTTTTTTCAACTCTTATTTTTATTATATTATACGTTTGCACCGAATTAGATTATCTACTGCCTAACAATGCGACAAGCGCTCGTTCAGGTGGACCCATACTGCAATCTAGCTGCATACCGTGAATTTCTGTTAATTTCAAACTAAGTTGCCCTTGATAGAGCAATCGTTACGAAACCTGGACGACAAATTTGCATAACAACGAATACAGAAAATCTACGAAAACAGTTATTCACAAATAACAAAAAAATACAACATTAAAAATGTTGTATTTTTTTTTGCTTCACATGTGGTGCAACCCCTAACTAGGTGTCCCCATAGAAAGTAGACTTTGGGTTGGGAAAGACGCACTTACCGTCGATGTGGAATGGCACCTTCGTTTAAGTTATTCTTTTAAACCCGCCGGAACAGTAAATCAGCGTACGAATTGTAGGTTATTCCGTCAGCGCTAGTGAACTAGACAACAATAGCTCTAAGCTTTCCGGTCATTCGTTACCGCTTCACCTTAGCCGACATGTTAGATCTAGCTTACATGGATGATGAAGTCCGCACAAAAAATTCGCCGCTCAGATTCTGATAAGAGCAGAAGACCTAATCCGCGATTTGCCCAGATCAGAAAACATGGTATACGTTTTGGGTTGAGGTTTTTCTTCATTCAAACATCTCGTGGCTGCACGAACGTTAGAGAGGGTATTAGAAAAGAAAGGGTTTGTTGTTTGCAAAGTGGAAATGTTGTTGACTGTCTGTATGTTGCTGTATTCTCCGTATTGATGTTGAGACCCCTTATGAATTACGCTCTGATCGAGTTCGGGACAGTTGTGCGTGAAGCAAAGAAGAACACGATTCAATACGATTCTGAACTCAGTGAAGACTAGTTCATTGAACTAATAGAACGAATTCTTTTTCCATTGTCTCTGTTGTGTGAAACTAATGATTATGTATGACCATGAACTAAACAGCACTGGAAAATAGTTGTTTTAACAGACCATCGAAGAAC
Source organism: Varroa destructor (assembly GCF_002443255.2). Lineage (NCBI taxonomy): Eukaryota > Metazoa > Arthropoda > Arachnida > Mesostigmata > Varroidae > Varroa > Varroa destructor. The sequence continues at coordinate 28,971,986 of NW_019211458.1, read as the reverse complement.
ACCTTTTGTCGCACACACCGAATCCGTTGTTTGTTGATTATGAGTCTTCATCAACTTTCTTTGGTACTGCTTTCTTCAGAGATATTGTCCATCAACGAAAATGGTTAGTACAGAATACTAATTAATCAAATCATTTATATGCAACTTCACGTTTTCACAGCCATCGGAACTCGTTTCTTTACGAATTTGTTTAACTCAATATTGTGGAGATTAGGCATGAACGATACGAGTGCGAGCTGACTACTTCTATCAATATAGATGTTCGCTTAAAAATCTTTTATTTAATAAAAATTATTTAATTAAATAAAAAATAATTTTAGGATACATAAACACCGATTTTACTGACGTATTAATACAATTTGTCTTTCACATTTAAGCGGGTTATGTATTTTTTTTTAATGATACACGACTGCTTCGAGGTATACTTTGAAAGTCCTTTACCACTTTCAATGTAATCATCATCAAGTTACTTCATCATCAGGTTACAATGAAAGAAAGCCTTCTCACATTGGAAATAATAGAATAAAGTATCTATTTATCACTTAGTTCGAAAATATCCTAATTAAAAAGTTTTTTCTCCAGTGTAACGCCCGGTGGTGACGCAAACGACAAATAAACAAGTTACTAAAAGCGTCCAAATACTCCCCGTACATTTTCTTGGTGGTAGATCATGTTATCGTTAGACAGTGAACTGACCAGCAATTTTGTACATACAGCCAAATGTATTTTTGTAAGTTTTGCAGGAAAAGTGTCCACCTTGCTTTGCCTATTGCTGCATGAGAATGACATATATATATATATATATATATATATATATATATATATATATATATATATATGCCTATATATAAAGAAAAGGCTTAGAAAGTGCGGAAGATTACGTCTTGGTCATCTCTAAATTATTATACTTAGAATATGAGTCTTGGTTTGAGGAATCTAAAAATTCTGCTTTCAAATGTTTCGAGCTTGCTGCTTCGGCACTGGCTGTCGTCACGTTTTCAAAAGCGTGTATGGGCAAATCAACCGTTGATCCGATTTTATAATATATATATAACGGTTGTGAGACCATAAAGCACTCGTATGGCTCACAAGGCGGGCATCTTTCACTTTGTCTATCGTGAAAACATCATTAATTCAAATGTTACAGTAATCATGATCATATAATAGAGAAATACTAGAAACACCTTCCTGCATGGTACTGCTACCATAGTGTCCTGCGCATGTCCAGATCCGTCACTAAACCAGTCAGATATTCGACATGAACCATTATCCAGAGTACTGGCTTTGCTCTAATGAAACAAATGATACCATTTCCATACTTACAAACACTTTAGGATTGAATATATTTTTCACTAATTTCCAGTAAAACTAATCAACTCATGGTTTAAAACGTACGCAGTTAACGGGCAGACTTTACTGTTAATTTTATCGGGAGTTTTTTTACCTGCATAGTTGATTCAGTAACGGCTCTATCCTATAATAATAATTGCTGTTATTACAATGCTGTTGATAAAAAAAAAAAGATCAGATCATGATTAAGGAAACGTTCTTTTAGTTGCTGTGCACGTTGAGCACGTACATGCATATTTACAGGATTTGTAAGAGAGCGAAATATTTAACATTCACTAATATACGCACAATTAAAAATGCTTTGCGATAATAATAACGAAAGCAAAAAAGATAAATAACGGAAATCGAATAACGGAATTAGTACTAACAAGAGAAAATAAAATTTTCGCATCTCACACACAGTAATTTTTTTTTCTTTATTTTTGCTGCTAGCGGCCAAATACTTCATATACAGATGCCAACAACAAACGATATATTAACATTAAAGTGAATATGTGGAACCACTAAAGCACTCTGCGTTATTAGAGATATAAAACTCTCGTTGCCGGTGGTACAGAAAATTGCTAAAAATATGAAAAAAGGACTTACTTGCAAAAAATAATATTTTAACGCATTACAGGCTAACCGCATTAAACCTACGGCCTATTAGAATGGCGTGTGTTTCTTTCGTTTTGGCAGACACGGTCGCGAGCCTGAAGAGTAATGATTATCTTGGCCGTCCCTTCTGGCCAAATCTATCTTATTTCAGAAGAAAAGTTAGATTGCCTGCAAATAGGTGACCAGTAGTAACGACGGTAAAATCCCTGTTTGTATGCGTAATCAATATCCTTATCTTGCTACCTGCTATTGCATGAAAAGGTTAATTGAGGTGTCTTCGATCCTCAGATACGAGACGACCAGCAGCAGTTTAGCCTTCATCACAAAAGAGCTCCTGCGATTTCCGGACGTACAAGGGCGCTTCCGCGACGAACTAATTCAGCTGACTACGAACGGTCAAGTGTTCGATTTCGAATGTTTACAGAGGTGCCAGTGTATGGTGGCAGTTATTCAGGAGACGCTTAGGATGAACCCGCCCACATGCGGGGAACTAACATATCAAACATACCCCAATCTATAAGTACATGTGCATGTATATAACGCTGATTACGTTGTCTTTCCAGTGCTATAGTATTTGTGAACCAAAAGTCCGCTGTTTGAATGAACATTGAACTCTCTTACCTTGCAGTACAATGTATTTAAAAAAAATGGGCCAACCAATTTATTGACGTATATTTTTGATCATTATAGATCTTCTTTGATTATCTACAGTGGTGCCTCCCATTATCTGTTCTTCAGATTTGTAATCCGCAAAGCGTGAATTGAAATCTTCGTATTCCAAGGAGTCTGGGTCTGAGCACTTCGGTTCACACTTTGCGCCACACAGAAGACTACTTTCGCGAGGCACACACGTTCCGGCCCTGGCGCCTTTTCCCGGAAAACCGTCCGTCGTTGGTGACTAACGCCTGGCAGCCGTTCGGTGCGAGGCCATGTAACTGTATCCAGAACGCGTTTCGCTCATATGGAAATCGAGGTAACTCTCGCCAAGTTTCTCACGCGATACAGACTTATTGCAGATCCGATGGATGATCGAAGTAATGACGTCAAACATTGTCCTCAGCGTATCAAGAAACCGATAAATTGCCTCGTCTTTCGATTTTTGCCAGCATTAAAACTTTCTTAATAAAAATTAAAGGAATAATATAAAAAATATATTTAGTTTTTTTAGTGATTCGGCGATAATAAATGTGACAGTGATAACTAACTGGGTGGTTTCAATAAAGTTGTGGTATCTGTTAAATGGTCATCGTATACTTAACAGAGCTAAGCTGTTCCCGCTACCAAACAATGCTACAACACAAATGTTACGAATTAACATATTTAACTGTAAGCTGTTATATTGTAATCGTGAAGTAACTGGTTTTTGATACGTTTATTTCATTAAGAATTTTTAGCCCACTCCGTATTTAATAAAGTATAATTTACTGATTGAGTCAATATACTAAGGAACGATTACAGTAGCTACGGGTTCTACAATAATCTTGTACTTACATTCCAGACGCTATGAACCCGATTTCTATTTATGAGTCGGCCCTCATATTTAAGTGGATATTTGTCGAGATAGTACGGATTCTACATGTGGGGTTCAGTTATGGTGACGCGTCGGAAAGCTGGACTGAGAACGTTGTTGACATACAAAGTGACACAAGCAGAAAGCCCCAGATGTCATAGAAAGCTGTAGGCAGATTTTTGTTGATACCTGAACCTTTAATTAATAATGACTTTGCTCAGAGTGCTGCAGACAATCGCGATGTGCTGTTTTTTTTCGGCGTGCATAGGAATCATGGTTTCTAATTAAATTATCTATGATTTCAAAGTAATTGTGCAATTATTATTTAAGTTTAGTAAGGATCGGGGTCTACTACTTTTGTTACGATTATCTTTTTTACTCGTCTTTCTTTTACCTACGATAATTAAAACACCGGCGCACATTTTTAACTTTGAGTGTATAGCTCTATTTTTTTTATTGTTATATATATATATATATATATATATATATATATATATATATATATATATATGTATATATATATATATACACTTATCTAAGATTTTGCTAAGCCCTTCTAAATAACATAGTTTTATTATTATAGTTATTCCACACGGCGCGCCCGTGGTCGCGGTACTCATTTGAATTATTATAGAAGCGATGGAACTAAAGTCGAAATTTACGAAACCACACGCGACAGTTGAGTCCGTTTACGTACGAATGTCTCTAATACAGTGTATAGACAAACACACAGACATGTCGCAGAACCTATCCCGCCATGGCAAAGCCCATCAGCAGTCGCCTTCCTATCTGTGCTCTGTGTCGCGGGGTTTCTACAAATAATCATGAAACAGTTTTTTTTTTTTGTTTGCTTTGCTTCATAGGATACAACGTGAGTTGTGAGAGTATCTTGTTTTCAAACTGACCAATGAATCAGCGAAGATCAGCTTTGTCTCTTAACGAGAGATCGTTGCGCCTCCATGTCGTATATCTTCATTCATCATAGTCAAAAGTGTCATTATAGTTAACATTATTATAATTTCCATTGTTATTAATATTGTCGTCATTATTACTATACGATTCACGTCATCTCTTTCCGACCCGCTGCCGGCATATGGGTGCTGCGGATCCGACCTACTTACGTGCCCCTACAACAATACATTAACTATTACTATTAACTGAATCGCCATATGTATTTATTATTTTTCCATCGTATTACAATCCACGCCGTTCCTATCATCTTAACGCGTTAACGTTTGCGCCGCCAACAAAAATTCTTTCCATAGAGCGTACACTGTACCCAACCCGGTTTTCGTTTTCTCCATCTTTGCGTACGCACGCCCTATCATCTCACGGTTGTTATGTCTTCGTCCAGTCTAATTGGGCTCCAGTCGCTCAAACCCCCATGTCTTTTCCGACACTGCACCTGTCTGCGTAGTCACTTTTCTACCGGTCGAAATGTAAAATGTAGCAATCATGTTTACGTTTTTTAATATTCCCTAACATTTTTTTAGAGTTCCTGTTTTTTTCAATTGCACCCCCGTGCCTGCTCCGCGTGTCTGCCTGTCTCCCGGTCGCGAATCATTTCGTCACTGGATCAACTCCGCTGATCATTATAGGCAGGATAGGATTGTTGCATCAGCGACACTATTCATGATCATCACGGAATCCAATGAGGCGGCAATCATATGTTCTCAGGTCTGGCGTCTTTTTTTTTACTTGCTCTCAAGGTGTGGTGTCTGTCTGTTTAATCTATTCAAGTATGATTGTTAACAACCTGTGTGAAGATGCGGATCGTAGGTGAGGCACCTGTCATTTCCATCTAGTTCTTCCTTCAGACACTACAATGCACCAATAGCAGGTGATAAATCTGTCGAGACTGAGTTTTCTATATCTCTGCAAAGGTGTCACGCGTAGCCAAGCGTTAGCAAAAATTACTATGTTCGTTCTGATTGAAATGATGGAGAAGGTATTTGAGTGAACGAATCACTGTGTGTAGGTACAACAACAAGCAAAAGAGAATACATTGTGGCAATAGTAGAATTTATCGGTTCGTCTGAAAACGAATTAGTAACAGTATACGGAAAAATCTGCAGGACGTCTAACGATAAGCCGTAGTACAAGACAGGATAATGATTGTACGTCAAATGATAAGGATCGACAGACAGGACTAAAAGTCTACCATAGTAACTGTTTCGACTTTAACGTAGTTACCCTTCCTTATTTTATTGTAAACGTATAGAATACGGTCATATTGTGTTGTTACTATTGGAGTTGGCTTCTGGCGTTGTTCGTACCTAATGCTTGATTGATAAGAAGAGGCCGAACGGTTTTGCCAGACGGACAGGTTCAGGTGGGATCCGTTCACTACCCATATACTCTGTACCCTGGCTGTGTGGGGACGAGCGTAGATATTGCCGGTCAGTCTTGATACTATTAAAGAGTCTGGGTACGTATCTCTATTAAGAGAGTCGAGTCAGCTCGGCGCCCCAATGCGACATTCATTTTTACCTCTGTCAGCTGTAACGCCCCCTTTCAGAATCACCATCGCCATTGTTTGTACCCCACACCTCCCCGACGGAGTGCCGAGAGCCGACAGCATTCATCGGCAGTTTCGACGAGAGCGATATCGAACCAGCTACACACAGAATACACAAGACGTAAGCTAATACTGATTCGGCAACAGATGTTGTATTGCCATCTCAGTAGAATGTCTGTCGATCAGATAAATGAGTCGATCAGAGTCGATCAGATAGATGATAGAGAGAACTCGATAGACATAGAACGCAAAACGTACAAATAGTGCCCGTTGTGCTTTTAGATGCACGGGCAGTCGACAGCCAAGAAACCATAGAATTAAAAGCTTTAAATTAATTAAAAGCATAACGCACTTTCAAAAACACTCGTCTTTGTGGCGTTTTCCGATGGGTCCACCAAACCCACTAAAGTAGAACCCATTCTTGTGATTGTAAAAGAAATGGAATTTTTAATTTTTCGATTTAGCGTTTTCCTGTCTCCAGACTTATCAAAGAAATGTAAATTTTACGCGTAGCTAACGCTGTCTTTATTTTTTTTTAGGGTCATAAATGCGTTTCAGCCTGCCTGCACGCCATACACTATAGTTTGGTTTATCAAGCGATATAGATAGGATTTTTGTCTAGGCCCTGCCGGGTCTTCTCTCTGATATTGTGGCCAACGTTCCAATTTCGTGCGGTGAACTCATTTTTTTAAACATTTAAAAATCTGAGTATTTCTGTGTAGTTGTACTTTGCTATGTACGTTTGTTGTTCTTATTGATTGATGTTATTCATTTATATATCCACGCAACAATAATAAGGCGTATCGTGAATCAATGATGCAATATTTAACTATTATTCAGTAACAAGCATCCAAGTAACTGCCGAGAGTGTGGTCCCGGTAGTTCTCTGTGTGTAATTTGTCCAGTATAAATTGCTTTATCCTCTCTATCTCTTCCAGCCGATTTTTGTCCGCTTCTAATAGTTCCTTCTGTGTCGTCCAATTACACATTCTAACATACAGTTAACCCGTTATGGAATCAGCTAATTCATACATGGAACATACAAAATGAATAGCATTTCTTCATCGACTACCTGCCAGGATGAACCCGCAGAAGGTCGTCAACAAGAACCGATCGGCCGCGAGAGTTAGTCGGCAGTGGTGATCCAACAATATAATCAAATTACAATTAATATCTTTTGTGTTACCATAATAATGGTATTAATGATATAGTAATTATCGTTATTTTTATTACATTTTTTTAAATTTTCTTCTTCTACTGATAGGCATCGTTGTTCGTATCGTCTTATGATAACGCACGGTTGCTGCAGTACGTATTTTTTACAGTTATCAACGATCATGCAATTTTTTATGATTACCATAGAAATTGATTTCGTAGTGATTATGGGTAGTGTGCCTTTTTCGCGTGTACTGTCGTATGAAGTTTATTGTCGAATAACGAAGAAATACTTAACTTCTATCATTCAAGTTTAACGGTTATCGAATTTTCGCATTTCATATTTGGTCTGCGCGCTTGTCCTTAAATCCTGTGGTACCTGTATTTTTCTCTCTGATCTCTACTTCGGCATCGGTTTTTCCTTTTTGACGCGCAAGGTCTGCCACCGTATTTTCCCTACGGGAAATGATGTAAATAAACTAAGTTTAGCGAGTTCAGGAGGTTTGTTTCCCACGACTGTCTAAGACGTGCAACACGGGCTGACTACGTTCTCACCCTGCCCAACGGCAGCCAATGTAGATCCTATCAATGAGATAGTTTCTAGTCTGATTGTTTGCGACAGGAACACCATGTACATGTTGTCTGTGCAACGTTTGCAAAAGTTGACAAAGTCGTACAATTTTCGCGACTTCTAACGGGTGTCGACGTTATCCAGTGTCATCTGCCCCATGATCATCATCTTCCTGCTGGTAGAAACCAGTGAGAACATCTACACTTTGCAGTCTTTCATCGACTGGAACCTGAGGTAGTCGGTGGTCACCTTGAGCTCGGCGTATTCTCATTGTACGTACTCGCGTCTCAGTCTTCGATGTTGAACAAGCTACACGCCTTTCCAAGTCATCCTTCGATACGAACACTTGCCGTGTTGCCCTTTGTTTTCATTTGCCGTCCGCCTATCCTTTACTACACCATCCAACAATCTGCTAGCCCTTTCGTTTGTTCTAATTACGAGGAATTATATCATTATCGGTGTTGCATCGTTAGTATCGCATACGTTCTATCCTTGGTAGAGCTATGATTTTCGTTCGTGTTTATCCGTATTTTAGCTCTTACTATATCATCGTTATAATTTTTAGCGTAATTTACGACTTTTTTGCTTTGTGGCGGCAGGGCTTGCTTCGTCTTCCCGGTACGCCAATTTACTATTGTTTTTATTCGCGTTATCAATGTGACTACTGTTATTGTATATGGAATTGTTTATTTCGCGGTTCATATTGTTGTCATAATTGTAAGTTATACCGTATGTGGTCTTATATGTCTAATATAATTTTATTTGTTATATAGGATCATAGAGATGTAGAGTAGCGTTAGCATACAGTTGGTATATATAGTAAATGTGTAGCATCAATTATTACCTTTACTATTCTCAGTTAGCTGACACTAGTCGCATGATTCTACTATCATAAGTAAATGATGTTATCGGTCCTTTTCCTCTACGTAGTGTCCATACAAACAGGAAGTATAATACATGTGGATAGATCTACCCTACGGGCACAACGCCAGAGTGGTCGCCGAATTTTCGTTTACGACCCAGACCTCATTTTCCCGAGCCAGGTTTCGCCCTTTTGTCAGCTTGATCATCAACCTTGATAATGGGTATTTTTACCAGTCGATATAGTACGTCTGCTCAGCTTAATTTGCGGTCTTTTTCATTGGTTGTAGTTACAGCGTCTTCAAAGTTCCTCACGTGTGCATGCGCGCTCAGTTGAGACTTTCCTTACTGCCGTTATATCATCACGATTAAATTTCCATTTTTAGTCGTCGTTCGCTAAACCCGTCGACAACTTACTTTCTTATAATAACACCTCTCAAAGACTAATCTCAGTATTATCGATTAGTCAGCTCATGTCGTTACCTTTTTTAGAAATTAGGACAACAAATCGATTAATTAGCCATCTGCTATACCTTTTCATAATGTTACATTTAATGTTATCGATTTTCACGATTGCTACTCTGGCTATTGTTTTGGTTGATGTTGATATTTATTTTTGGGAAATATTGAGCCGTCAACACCTCGTAAAGGTCATTCTTGAAAAACACGTGTACACTATTTCTACTCGACACAGGTTTAACGTTGACTTCAGATGCCACGATGACCGTAGCTAGCTTCATCTTTGTACGGTCTCTGTTATAAATGATCTCAACGTGTTCCATGATGGCAGCCAATTTCGAGTATCGTTGGAGAGGTTTTCTTCGTGGAGAGATCTTCAGCTTTTAGTTGTAGCTATACTTCTGTATTGTCGTTGGCCTTATCTAATAAAGAAAGCACGCTCCGTGACTATGGCGTTTCATAACTGATGAGCGTAACACTAGCATTTTGGATCATTTGCTTTTCTCTCCTCTGAAATTTACCAGGTCAACAAGCTAGTCCGTATCGTCGTTTTTACATTTCTGAGTAGCTATCATTGGAGTCGTTGTACGCCTCGATATCACGCTCCTTGTTTCAGTCAAAATTGGCTTAAGTCCTTTCCCGCCATTGCTTTTGCAACGATATACCACAGCTTTCTCATTCTATATCCCTTAGTCCCTAACTAACCCGGACTAGATTCGGGTCTCGTCTTGGGAGCCATATTTATGCTTTTTGTCGCGTTTACACTATCGCTGCTTAGCGTAACTATATTCAGGTATAGCATACTTAACGGGACGCACTAGCTATCCATGATATTCAGTTTTCCTATAAGCTACGAATGGTTATTACGGTGATATTCGTTATTATAAGAACGTACCTCGTGCTGTCGTCAGTCGTGGTTCACAGTCGCCTATCATCAAGTACATAGCGTTTACGCAGCAGTGCTACACAAAGACAGTCAACCACCCACCTTAGCCGGCATCAGCTACAGGACGTTGATCAGTCGGACTCGTATGTCCATCGCCACACCCCCGTTCATCTTTCACCTTCCCTAACTTTCTTTGTTGTCACCGATATTTTCGCCTATAAAATCTACGGCCGAATTGATGACTGAATTGAATGAGCTATGGCTAAAGTGACGCTATCAATTTGTTGCCACGATCTTTTCCTTCCGGGGCTCAAGTAAATGACGCTTCTCTGCTGATATTCTGACACGGGATTATGTTCCAAAGGGCAGTTCTTTTGTAACCGTTTCAATCGCGCCGTAATAGTATCGTGCATCTATTCAGATATAACGATGGTTTGCAATTACGCACCATAGAATATTCAATGTGAGTTTAACTTTTTTTGCAGTTAAATATGATTCCAAATCGAAATCGCTGTTCAGTAACAACTATCCTAACTCTCGCACCATGGTTACGGTTAGCAGTTTACCGTGACACGGTTTCTCCTCTCTAACGGTCTATACACGCTCGCATTAGACGAATGCTTTACAAAACAAATCTAGCTACCCCACAAATCACTTCGTCCCGAATAATGGCAACAGAAAGCCATCGAGGCTCCTAAGTAGCAGGGCCAAGATGAGTTTCATACCCTTTTCTCATCTTGAAGTAGAACCCCACTAAGTGTTACGATGCATATTTTGCCGTTAGACCCACTGGCTCGTATGTATAACCGTACCGCAGGACTGCTGTCTCTTTCGAACCAAATAATACAATAATCTTATATTTTCTAGCATTTAATAACTAATATACATTACGACCTGACATAAGTTGACTCGAAGAGAACGGAAAAAAATAACGCGACGCATACAAAAATAGAGGTTGTGTTATAATAGGTTGCAAGTGATTGGCAGTTGTTTCCTAATTGTGTGAGGTGCATTATCGTACTTGCACAGAATTGTTCTCAGTGAATTTAGAGAGACGTATTCTAGTAACTGATTTTTTCATCAACGGAGCTAAAACAGCTTGTACTAGCCCCATCCGAGGTAAAGGCCGTGTATCAAACGCCCTCCAGTGTTCTCCCTCCAGATTTCGTCCCTTGCTTGTTTCTGTAGACATTTACAGGTGAACGGTAATGCAGGAGAGGCTCGTTAGGCCATATTTAATTATGTCCTAGTCGATTTATCGAGGCAACGTTTTCGGCCAGAAAAGCAATAGTGGGTTTAGGTCAGTTTGGTCGACTAAGCACAGTCAACGCCGATCGGTTACCCATTAATTAATTCGTTGATAAATCAAGAAATAAATACACGAACACATTCACCGTATACGCAAGTGAAGCACGAAACATGTCTTAATGGCGTCGTTCTCAGTCTGACTGGGATTCTCTGGGCAAACGGTTGCAGATGCTGTTCGAAGTTTTAGCTATTGCATGGACGTTGGCAGTTGTTTTTTAACAAGGGCTATTTTTAGGTTTGCCGAACAAGTCTGTATAGGTAGATCCTTCGCTTCGTCGAGCAAGTCAAAGTTTAGGGGTAGTTGTTTCGTGGATGTCATTCAGACGGGCAATTTTCTGTCAAGTGTACACTGCGATCGTTCATATATAAATATTTTTCTCATACGCATTATGCTTTATACACCGTTGTTTAATTTTCGAAATTATTTCGTTACTATTTTCGTGATCTTCACATTGATACATCTCGGTTTATTAACTGTTTACGAGGCCTTCCCGGCTCGTGATAGCTATACTCATGTGCGTGTGTTGGAAGGGAAAATTTCTCTGCTGCATGCTTGTTCCTATACGTTATTACAATATCTTATTGAGATAGTTAAAATGATATATAGTATAGTAATTATTTTATTAATTCGATTACTCGTTATATCTTTTCTTCCTTGCATGAATACGCGGCCCATTGTTTTGGTACGGGAGAAGAAAGAGGGGTCAGAACGATAAATTATTGATGATTGCTTTTGCTACTATTGGATATGATATATAATTATCATTAGTATTATAATAGTTATACTTATGAGCATATACGTACGTGTCATTAGTGCTTTCTGGTTGGAAGGGAGAGAACCTGCTGCTGTATTTTACAGGATGTGTTTTGTATTGAACACACTTGCTGCCAGGAGATCTGCTGTGCTAAGTGTTAGAATATGTTGTCAATGTTGATTTTGTCACTCGCGCTACTTGGTTTCTATATATGCCCTTCTCCGTTTGTTTTTGCTGAATCACTTCCTATTTTATAATGCGCTTACAGGTCCTTTGTATAGTGTGTCCAACCTGTTTTCTACTAGTAACGAGCAATTTTTCGATCAACAACTACATTGTTTTTTGCGTATGATTCGACTTTTGTTATTCTCCTAGCTGTTATGGCATAGATTTGCATGTTTTGCGTTTTTATGTGTGCCTTCTCTGGACCCTCCTTTAAATGGACGTCGTTCCCTTGCAGTAGCTACCCGTTATCCTCGTACAGGCTCTTCGTTATATCGTTTGTGGATCAATCAACCACGCGTATTAGCAGCGGCACGCTCCCCAAACGGGACGCATCGTATCGTATATAGTGGTAAGATAGTTCTATTGTATGCCTGTTCCGGTATAACATGCCTAGGACGCCGGTGACTGCAGGTTTCAGCTACTGTTTTGAACTTCCCAGGTAAACCCACCAGATATTTACCACGCGACCACGTACTACAGTGTTATTGTGACTTTTGATGAGGATGCTAAGTTGCCCCATCTGTATTAAGTAAGCCCATCTATGTTTTCTAATCGAAGTGACACGCCCTCGGTCTCCAGTGAAGATCTCTCACTGCATCATGTACATTTACAACCAATTCGCTAATGTTATTAACGCCCCGTTCCTTTCCAACACAGTCATAGTTTGTACTAGTAAGGGTCATCTGTTGTTATTAATAGTATTTGGTATTAGTATTGTTACTAATTTCTTAGCTCTTCGATAGAGTTTAGGTAGAGTTTTGCGACTATCAGACACATAGCGTATTTTAGTTACGTGCTTACGAGAGTTTACACATATAGAATACATAACAGCGTATTTAGACGTACACCACCGTCCCTCTGCAACGGTTCAGCACAACCATCGATTCTCCCTTTAATATAATTATACCATCTACCTCACGTCACTCGTATACGTAACTCAAATCGTCGCGTATCTATAATTTTCCATTTTAAGCCATTTAGAGCTACATATTCGACAATTTACCGCCGGAATGTTTTTCACTTACTTATTAATGTTCTATTATAATTTTAGCAATGAAAATCTATCAATCCAACGGGTAATGGCAGCTTTGACCACTTTTGTAGTTCCTGGGAGAACAGGATATAGGCATGATGCCAACGACATTTACACACTGACTCGACGCGGCATTCATCACCGCAAGCGTCTTTGCAAGTAATTAACCAGAGGCACTCATCATACCATTAATTAGCTTTATTTTGTTCTCTCTCTCTCTCTCTCTCTCTCTCT